>NC_092342.1:32362222-32967777 GCF_046630445.1 Rutidosis leptorrhynchoides
ATACAAGTTGATTAAGTTATGGTTGGAATAGATTTGTTACCAATTTTCACGTAGCTAAAATGAGAAAAATTATCCAATCTTGTTTTACCCATAACTTCTTCATTTTAAATCCGTTTTGAGTGAATCAAATTGCTATGGTTTCATATTGAACTCTATTTTATGAATCTAAACAGAAAAAGTATAGGTTTATAGTCGGAAAAATAAGTTACAAGTCGTTTTTGTAAAGGTAGTCATTTCAGTCGAAAGAACGACGTCTAGATGACCATTTTAGAAAACATACTTCCACTTTGAGTTTAACCATAATTTTTGAATAGTTTCATGTTCATAATAAAAATCATTTTCTCAGAATAACAACTTTTAAATCAAAGTTTATCATAGTTTTAATTAACTAACCCAAAACAGCCCGCGGTGTTACTACGACGGCGTAAATCCGGTTTTATGGTGTTTTTCGTGTTTCCAGGTTTTAAATCATTAAGTTAGCATATCATATAGATATAGAACATGTGTTTAGTTGATTTTAAAAGTCAAGTTAGAATGATTAACTTTTATTTGCGAACAAGTTTAGAATTAACTAAACTATGTTCTAGTTATTACAAGTTTAAACCTTCGAATAAGATAGCTTTATATGTATGAATCGAATGATGTTATGAACATCATTACTACCTCAAGTTCCTTGGATAAACCTACTGGAAATAAGAAAAATAGATCTAGCTTCAAAGGATCCTTGGATGGCTTGAAAGTTCTTGAAGCAGAATCATGACACGAAAACAATTTCAAGTAAGATTTCCACTCGAAATAAGATTGTTATAGTTATAGAAATTGAATTAAAGTTTGAATATGATTATTACCTTGTATTAGAAATATAACCTACTGTAAGTAACAAAGGTTTCTTGATCTTGGATGATTATTTGGAATGGATTTAGAAAACTTGGAAGTAAACTTGCAATCTTGGAAGTATTCTTGATTTTATGAAACTAGAACTTTTGGAATTTATGAAGAACACTTGGAACTTGATGATAGAACTTGAGAGAGATCAATTATATGAAGAAAATGAAAGTGTTTGTAGGTGTTTTTGGTTGTTGGTGTATGGATTAGATATAAAGGATATGTAATTTTGTTTTCATGTAAATAAGTCATGAATGATTACTCATATTTTTCGTAATTTTATGAGATATTTCATGCTAGTTTCCAAATGATGGTTCCCACATGTGTTAGGTGACTCACATGGGCTGCTAAGAGCTAATCATTGGAGTGTATATACCAATAGTACATACATCTAAAAGCTATGTATTGTACGAGTACGAATACGGGTGCATACGAGTAGATTTGTTGATGAAACTGAACGAGGATGTAATTGTAAGCATTTTTGTTAAGTAGAAGTATTTTGATAAGTGTCTTGAAGTCTTTCAAAAGTGTATGAATACATATTAAAACACTACATGTATATACATTTTAACTGAGTCGTTAAGTCATCGTTAGTCGTTACATGTAAATGTTGTTTTGAAACCTTTAGGTTAACGATCTTATTGAGTGTTGTTAACCCAATGTTTATAATATCAAATGAGATTTTAAATTATTATATTATCATGATATTATGATGTATAAATATCTCTTAATATGATCTATATACATTAAATGTCGTTACAACGATAATCGTTACATATATGTCTCGTTTCAAAATCATTAAGTTAGTAGTCTTATTTTTACATATGTAGTTCATTGTTAATATACTTAATGATATGGTTACTTATCATAATATCATGTTAACTATATATATATCCTTATATATGTCATCATATAGTTTTTACAAGTTTTAACGTTCGTGAATCACCGGTCAACTTGGGTGGTCATTTGTCTATATGAAACCTATTCCAATTAATCAAGTCTTAATAAGTTTGATTGCTTAACATGTTGGAAACACTTAATCATGTAAATATCAATTTCATTTAATATATATAAACATGGAAAAGTTTGGGTCACTACAATATTCGATTTCAATAATTCAACCATAGAATGTAGTTTCACGTACTTGTGTCTATTTTGTAAATCATTTATAAAACCTGCATGTATTCTCATCCCAAAAATATTAGATTTTAAAAGTGGGACTATAACTCACTTTCACAGATATTTCCTTCCTCTGAAATAAGACTTGGCCACGGATCGATTCATGAACCTATACAAATATGTACATATATCAAAGTATGATCAAAATATAATTACAACCATTTTTATTATGTTTTAAAGATTTGAGTGTATTAAGTCAGCTGTCCTCATTAGTAACCTACAACTAGTTGTCCACAGTTAGATGTACAGAAATAAATCGATATATATTATCTTGAATCAATCCACGACCCAGTGTATATGATGTTATGCGAGGTGTATATAAAATAGCTTTATATTTTATAAGGAAATACTATTAAATACGATACAATTTTACACAAGATATTTATTTATTTATAGAATGGATATACTTAAACCTTGCTACAACACTTATAGGCAGTGTACCTAATCGTACAGTAGTGTAGTTTTTAGTAAGTCCGGTTCGTTACACAGGGAAAATCTTTAAACAAAGCTTAACGCTATATTAGTTTACTTTTATAAAAATACAAATATATATATAAGTAATATTATTATTATAAAGGGGGTTTTTTTTACCGTTTAATGACCGGTTTGTCGATTTTAAAACTTTAGTCGCAGTTAAAACAAAATGTAAAATATTAAATAAATAAAAGACTTAATTTAAAGCGTAAAGTAAATAACGATAATGAAATTGCGATAAATAAAAGTGCGATAAAATAAACTTGCGATAATTAAAAAGTACGATAATTAAAAGTGCAATTAAATACAATAACAATAATAATGCGATAATTAGAAGTGCAATTAAATATAAAATAAAGGAAATTAAATATGAAATAAAAGAATTATGCTTATTTAAACTTCCGTAATCATGATGTTTGACGTGTTGATTTTAGTTTTATGCCCATGGGTTAATTGTCCTTTGTCCTGGATTATTTAATATGTCCATCTGGTTTTTGTCCATAACAGTCCATCAGTCATAAATATAAAGTGCGAGTGTCCTCGTCAAATTATTCTTATACCCGAAGTCAAATATTCCAACTAATTGGGGACTTAAACCGTAACAAGATTTTAATACTTTGTTTAATAATTACACCAGGATGTCGACTGAGTGTAACCCAAGGTTTTAATATTTTGTTATCAATTATGCCAAGTGTCCTTGTACATAATTTCACTCCTGTTTTAATAATTCTAGTGACTATTAATCCATTCCCGTGTTCGGTTAAATGAACGATTATTCGTACATATAAATACCCCGCCCATCGTGTCCGATCGAGTGTATATGGTTATTTATAGGGACGCCCAATTGTAAATCTTTATATTAAAATTAACAAACTATCATTTAGTTAAACAAATATAAAGCCCATTAATAGCACATAGTCTAATTTCCACAAGTATCGTTCTTTTGTCCAAACCCCAATTATGGTACAAAGCCCAATTACCCAATTTTAGTAATTAGCCCAACATCATGATTACTTCGTTTTAAATAAGCATAATAATAACTTAGCTACGAGACATTAAATTAAAAAGGTTGAACATAACTTACAATGATTAAAAATAGCGTAGCGTTACACGGACAGAATTTCGACTTACACCCTTACAACATTCGCTAACATACCCTTATTATTAGGATTAAAATTAAAATATAAATTAAAATATAAATTATAAATATTAATATTACGTATATAGATAGAGAGATTGATATATATTGATATTTTTGCGATCAAACTGCGTTTGCTTTTATAGGCGGTTTCAGAATTTGGGGCTCCGCGACTCGCGGCAATTTTTGCCTTCAAACTCCGCGAGTCGCGGAGTTTGATTTTCCAGCTCACCAACTTTGGAGTCTTTCTTTGCCGACGAATTTTTAATATATTATAATATTTAAATAATTATAAGAATTATTTAAATATTATATTATATTTATGTGCATAGTTGACTCGTAATTTTTAGTCCGTTGCGTCGAGCGTTGAGAGTTGACTCTGGTCCCGGTTCCAGATTTTCGAACGTCCTTGCGTACAATTTAATATCTTGTACTTTGCATTTTGAATCTTGTACTCTTGTAATTTCGAGACGTTTCTTATCAATAATTGGAACCTCTTTGATTGTATTTTGTACTTTTGAGCTTTTTGGTCGTTTGCGTCTTCAATTCGTCGAATCTGTCTTTTGTCTTCACCTTTTATTATTTAAACGAATATCACTTGTAAATAGAACAATTGCAACTAAAAGCTTGTCTTTCTTGAGGAATAATGCTATGAAATATATGTTCGTTTTTAGCATTATCAAATATTCCCACACTTGAGCGTTGCTTGTCCTCAAGTAATATAGTCTTGAAATACTAGAATCACTTCTTTATTCTTCACACTTTGTACATCAGTGATTTCTATACGGCGGTATAAACAATGGTAGTAACGATATGGTTTACATTCCCACATGACTATAAAAATTTAGATCCATTAAGGAAATTGGATCTTTATGAAAACATTTGATCTTTTGAAAATTAAATCTAGTTTTTATCCTAGATAAGTTTTCAGGAATAACCCTTCACCGGTGTTTGCAAATTATTTTTGTGGGTTTAGTGGGTTTCATATTTGAAAATTTTAGCTAAAAACTTTTGGTTTTGTGTCACCCACTTGCTAACCTTGTATTAGGAAAGCAACACGTCCAGTTTACTTGTCCCGTATATTACCTTTCGGTAAACTACCATCCGGTTGTAAAGGAAAGCGTTGAACAAGCAACTGTTAAGGCAATGTCCCCTGACATGCTTTTAATTATGGTCTATAACGTGTCGGACGCAATTACTATCCTTGGTAGGAGCAATAGTAAAGCTCACCCTTATGATTTTTCGGTCTGGCACAAGGTCCTGTCTTTGACCATGCTATGCAACCACCGTTCTTACGGTTGACACTCGATTTGGTTCAGGTGACCTAATGAATTCCAGGTGAATTCCTAGGATTTTACGTTCAATGGTAATGAACGCATTGAAAATGGGTTTTTAGAAAACAAATCGGTTTGTAATTTTGATCAAAATATTTTCTCGTTCAGGCTCGAGTTTAGATATCATTGAATTCCATGAGTTTGTAATTCTCAATCTTTAAGGTCAATCTCAAGGATTGAGTAATATCAGGCTTAAAAGCTGATTTTTGATCTTTTAAGGAGATTATCCTTTCTGGGGATCTGATTCATTAGTCTTATCCAGGTAATTTGCACGGTGCCCCCAATTGTACGAGATAAATCCTTCTCATGGTTAGGATAAATCTGACCACTTGGCGACCCTGTTTAATGCTGAGGTCCGTGGATTTCCTGCTGATTTTAGTGATGACTTTTCTAGATTTTTCGTCAACCTACAGCTGGTCTGGACGACAACTTCATGACCTAAATCAAGAAGCGCATTTCTTTTTCGGAAGACTTTACTTCCTTTTAATGATGGAATTGATTCATCGTGTAGATCCATCTTTCTTACAGTAAATCAGGTAAAACTTTTTAGTTTAGTCCAAAGCAAAAGTATTTTCAATTATTTGTACAAAAATATGTGATATATGTTTAAAATAACTTGGTAAATTTTCCCACACTTGGCTTTTATATTTGCCTTTTTATTGTCCTCTATTCCATTTTAAATGAATTCTAACATTTTGGTTTGTTTCTCAATTTATGTCCTTTCCAAGGTAACAATAATTTCGGTGTTAACACCTAGTTTTATCGTTCATAAATATGTATAAACATGATTTTGAGTTCATTTAGTTGAAAATTTGGAAAATTTTTACTAGAATTGGGTAGTCAGTATATAAGACTAGGGCTGTTCTTTATTATCAGAGAGCACTAGATTCTAATACAACTACTGCTTTACTAGTATTTTTAATGGTAACCAAGTGTTTAAGATAAAAATTTTAAAAATTCGAAAGAATTTAACCCCTTCCCACACTTAAGATCTTGCAATGCCCTCATTTGCAAGAAATCAGTAACAATTTAAATTATTGAGGGTGATTTGTGTGAAAATGATTAAATTTTACCAAAGTTTCCAAACATATTGGCGTTTGTTTGCTGAATGATAAATAGTGCATATCATTTGTTCATTCCGTCTTGTTGTTATATCACATTTATTTTGCATCTTGTCGTCAAAATTAGTTGCTTTTGCTGAACTTAATGCCAGTCTTTGAAAATGCGTTGTTTTACCCTGTTGTGTACATAAGATAAACTGCAAACATATATACATATTTTTGAAGTTTGGTATATTACCCCACATTCAAAAATTATTAAAATCTAATAATAAAAGTTAGAAAATTATAAAAACTATTACAATATTAACATAAGTATTAAATGTATTAACATTACAAATAATAAAATAAATAAAACTAAGTAGACTAGGGATGATACTGATACCAGTAGGGGTTCCATGCATAACCGTATGTGTTATAGAATGCTTCGACTGGGTTATACGTAGGATACGGTGGTTGGATCTCTATAGACCATGGAGGAAATACGGGCGATTGAGTAGGAATATAGTTTCTACCTATTTGTTGGCAATAAGCTATGATTTGGTTTTGATGAACTTGTCAATCTTCAAATGCTCGATGTCTAGCATTTTCGTACTCTTGTGAAGCTATAAACCTTTGCATTTCTGTCATTTCATTTCCCCCTCCCACATTACCTGGCTGTTGGTTTCTCTCAACCTGTGGATGTCTACCATTATATCTTACTGCGGTGTTATTTCGCCTCTTCAAAACCTTCGCACCATGGTATACATTTAAACCTATTGTATCGCGGGGTTCTGGTTCTTCGACTAATAATCCCCCCGACTTATATCCACACCGAGATATTCAGCAATCAAGGTAATAAATATACCACCTCCTATTATGCTATGCGGTCTCATCCCCCTAACCATAGCTGATAAATAATAACCCACACAATATGGTTTACTTACAGCGCTTTGTGGGTCTCGAATACACATGTGGTAAAACAAATCCTGTTCATTTACCTTTTCCTTATTCTTACCTCTTTATGTAATCGAATTAGCTAAAAATCTATGAATTACTCTTAACTCTGCTCTATCTATATCCAAATAAGAGTAATTTCCCCCTTTGAATCGGTGATGGCTAGTCATTTGACTCCATACACCATGTGTATCAAAATTCTCATCTATCTTCCTACCTTTCAATATCAACCCTCTACAATCGGCAGATGCTAACTCCTCAGGCGTATATATACGTAAAGCCTGAGCCATGTCTAGTAAAGACATGTGGCGCATCGAACCTCCTAACAAAAATCTAATAAAAGATCGATCGGTTAAACTAGCTACCCGATCATTTAATTCTATACTACACAACAATTCTTCACACCATACTTTATATACAGGTCTACGCATGTTGAATAACCGTACCCAATCGTTAAAAGTAGAATTACCATACCTCTGCACAAGTAATTCCCTAATTGGCCCGGCCAATTCTACAGCTTCTAATGGTCCCCATTCTATGACCCTAGGTACTTCAACAGTTTTAGAATGAAGAGTATGCAAACCCCTTTGGTATTTTGGATAATCTATCCAAAGTCTGTCAAATCTCAGGTTCGGGTGCAAATCTTCCAAGTGCATATCAGAAAATGTTATGACTGGATGAGGTATATCTTGTTTGTAGTAGTTATCCACGTCCTGTTGTTCCGTATTCTCAACAGGAGCATTGCGAGCTTGGGATGAAGATTCACCCCTTTCAGTCTGCAAAACACATCAAACACAATTTTTGTGCATCCAAATATGCATTAGTGTCAGCAAAATCATCAATCAAAATAATTACAATAACATGATCAATTTATATCAAACTTAAGCTCATTTTCATATTTTCATCAAATCTACTCTTTTTCAAATAAGCATATACGAAAATGTTCGCCAAGTTCATAAGCATTCAACTCAAATAACATGTCAAAATAATCATTACTAGCAATTAAACAAGTTTCAAATGGCATTATCTCTCAAAAATCAAGTTCGTGAATTTTAGACTTGAAAAAGTCCATTTTAATTCTCAAAATCATGTTTAGGCTCAAAGTTTGGATCTTTTAACTACCAAAACATGTTACAGTACTTAATTTAGCAACAATTCATGACAAAAATCGGCCATAACCTGTTTATATCAAAAAGCCCCAAATTGCTCAAGAACACAAACCCTAGATTACTCAAAATTTGAAGTTTAAGGCTCCTAATCATGTTAAATAGCATCAATCTAGGTTATACAAGCATAATACATAAGCAATTTAAGCATAATTACACTAAAAAGCATCAAAATCAAATTGGGTATAAAATTGCTCAAGAACACTAATTTTCAGATTAAATGGTGTTTAGGTGTAGAAATTTACCGTTTTTCTTGAGTAATTCCTTGATAGCATCCTTCTCAACATGATTTTAGTAAAAGATTTGATGATTAACGGTCAAAAATTGCGAATTTGGTGTGTGTTTTTTGGGTTTTTTCGGGTTTATTTTGCAGTTTATGTGGTGTGGGGATGGGGACTGATCAGTTCAGCTCGTTTTATTTTTTTCTGGGTTTTGGATCCTCCGCGACTTGCAGTGTTTTTACCCTTCAAACTCCGCGAGTCTCGGAGTTTGTACTTTTTTTTTAAACATCTTATCTTATACTAATTAAAACAATTAAGTAATTAATTTTAAAATTTTGTTTCCCTTGTTATTTAGGACGAGATCGTTTCGGATCGATGTCCTAGTCCGTCCTTCGACAAAATTTTAAAATTTGTCTTTTTGTAGCGATTGTTTAAAAGCTAAGATTTTTGGGTAAAGCAATTTAGGTTCAATGACCTAGTCTTCAACTCACGACGAATTTTAAAAATCATATTTTTAACTTAGCGAAATAAAGTAAATTTTTGTTTTTAAATTCACACAACTTAAATATAAAATTCAAAATTAATATTAAAAATTCACACCAAACTTTCAATTTAAAATGCATAAAAATAAAATTCATATTTTAAAAATTAAAAATTCACACCAAACTTAATTTAAAAATTCATATTATAAATTCACACCAAACTTATATTAATTTTTCAAATATTTACAATTTTAAATATATTGATTTTACAAAGTTTACAATATTAATTTAAGATTTATATATTAATTTTAAAAACATGGTAAAAATAAAATTAAAAATCTTTTTGGCTTTTATCCCACTTGAATCAATCAAATATTATCAAAAATATGCGCCCCTCTTTTCTGTAAAGTAATTTCGGTTCCATGACCTAATTTAACTCATGACGAATTTTTGAAATATTTTGGGTTGATTGATTAAAGATATTTATACCTTAAGAATAAACGTTAAATTTTGCAGTGATGTAATAAATTTTTGTATGATATCAATAATTTCGGTCGCCAAACCTAATTTTATTCAATACTAATTTAATACTTTATAGCGAAAAAATTAGCGTTTATTATCAAAAGGTTAAAAATAAAAATAAAAATAAAAACAAAAAATTGTACAGACTTACCTGTGAGATAGTATTCTTAGTTATACGATCTATCCCATTCATAAGATAGTCGGTTTAATTGGTTTTCCATGGCTACATAGGCGTAATCTCGAGCATTCGGTGTTTTTTCTTCTAAACATATGAACGGTCCGTCTCTGCATAAAGTAACAAATTCGGTATTTGAATAGGTTTGATTATTTGAACATTTACCTCCATGTGACCATTTTCCGCATTTGTGACATCTTTCTAGGTGTCGTGCTCTTCTTTTTGCTGCGGATTTTGATTTTCCTTTACCAAATTGTAACCTATTATCTTCGCATCTGGATTCTTTTCTTACTCCGTCCAATCTTTCTCTGATTACTGATATTATTTCACTCGGTAGTGTGTCATTATTACGTTTAGTGATCAAAGCGTGTAGCATTAGACCATGGTTTAGTTCACAGGCAGTCTTCATTTTCTAAAAAAATAAAAATTCAGAATGGGAGGAGAAGACTAGTTCTTTAGGGTCTGCTAGGGAAAGACCATTCGGGTTCCATTTTCGAGAACTACACGAAAACAGACAATCTAACTCTAACAGAAATACATATTATCTTTTAAAAGACTTGATTCTCCCCACACTTAGTTAGCTGTGGTATCGAAATTGTGATTAACTTCATTGTCAACTTCCATTGGACTATCTATGTACTGTTTAACTCTGTGACCATTAACCTTAAATTCAATCCCATTTGAATTTATTAATTCTATCGTTCCGTATGGGAAAACTCTTTTGACTATGAATGGTCCAGACCATCTTGATTTCAATTTTCCAGGAAATAGCTTGAATCGTGAATTGAAAAGAAGAACTCTGTCTCCTTCTTTAAATTCTTTTAAACTTCTGATTCTTTTATCATGCCATTTCTTCGTTCTTTCCTTATAGATTAACGAATTTTCGTATGCTTCATGTCTTAATTCTTCTAATTCGTTTAGTTGACTTAACCGTAGACTTCCAGCTTCACGTAAATCAAGATTACATGTCTTCAAAGCCCAAAATGCTTTGTGTTCAATTTCTACTGGAAGATGACATGCTTTTCCATAAACGAGTCTAAAAGGTGTGGTTCCAATTGGAGTTTTGTAGGCTGTTCTAAAAGCCCAGAGTGCATCCTCCAATTTAATGGACCATTCCTTCGGATTTGATCCTACGGTTTTCTCTAGAATACGTTTAAAGCTCGGTTGGTATTTTCAACTTGTCCACTTGTTTGTGGATGATAAGCAGTGGAGATTTTATGAGTTACTCCATATCTTTTAAGAACTTTCTCAAGTTGATTATTACAGAAATGAGTTCCCCGATCACTTATTAAAGCTTTCGGTGTTCCAAACCTTGCAAAAAGACGTTTTAAAAAGTTGACTACAACTCGTGCATCGTTAGTTGGGAGAGCTTGTGCTGATACATAATCAATGGCTACGAGAATATAGAGATTATTATGAGATTTTGGAAATGGACCCATAAAGTCAATACCCCAAATGTCAAATACTTCACATACTTGAATGACATTTTGTGGCATTTCATCACGTTGACTTATTTTTCCGGCCCTTTGACATGCATCACAGGATTTGCAAAGAAGGTGTACGTCTTTGTAAATTGTAGGCCAATAAAATCCAGCTTCATACACTTTTCTTGCTGTTAATTGAGGCCCATAATGCCCTCCTGTTGGTCCTGTGTGACAATGGTTTAAAATTTTACTAGCTTCATCTCCGAATACACATCGGCGTATTATTCCATCTGGACAACTTTTAAATAGATGTGGATCTTCCCAGAAATAGTGTTTTATATCACTGAAGAATTTCTTTCGTTTTTGGTACGATAATCTTTTTTCAAGGAATCCACATACTAAATAGTTTGCATAGTCTGCAAACCATGGAATTTCATTATAATCTATCTTCAATAGATATTCATCAGGAAAGTTGTCTTGTATGGCCGATTCATTTAGAACTTCTAATTTAGGATTTTCAAGACGAGAAAGATGATCAGCGGCGAGATTTTCTGCTCCTCTTTTATCTCGGATTTCAATATCGAACTCTTGTAAGAGTAAGATCCAACGAATTAATCTTGGTTTAGCATCTTGTTTCGAAAATAGGTATCTAAGAGCAGAATGGTCGGTATAGACCGCCGTTTTTGCTAGAACGAGATATGATCGAAATTTGTCAAAAGCAAAGACAATAGCAAGGAGTTCTTTTTCAGTAGTTGTATAATTTGTTTGTGCTCCTTGTAACGTCTTACTAGCGTAATAAATAGGTTGAAATCGTTTTTCAATCCTTTGTCCTAAAACGGCTCCCATTGCAAAATCACTTGCATTGCACATTAGTTCAAATGGTAGATTCCAATTTGTGTTATCATGATCGGCGCATTAGTGAGTTTCTCTTTAAGAATATTAAAAGATTTGATACATTCATCTGAAAAGATGAATGGAGCATCCTTTTCTAGGAGTTTATTCATAGGAGTGGCAATTTTAGAAAAATCTTTTATGAAACGTCGGTAAAAACCGGCATGCCCTAGAAAACTCCTAACTCCTCTAACATTGGTGGGATGTGGAAGTTTAGCAATTACATCTACTTTAGCTCTATCCACTTCAATTCCTTCTTTTGAAATTTTATAACCAAGAATGATGCCTTCTTTAACCATGAAATGGCATTTCTCCCAATTAAGAACTAGATTTAATTGTTCGCATCTAATCAGCATTCGTTCAAGATTAGCTAGACATGTTTCAAATGTATCACCGAAGACTGAAAAATCATCCATGAAAACTTCCATGCATTCTTCTATCATGTCGTGAAAAATCGCCATCATACACCTTTGAAAGGTTGCAGGGGCGTTGCAAAGTCCAAATGGCATGCGTTTGTAAGCAAAAGTACCATAAGGGCACGTGAATGTGGTTTTCTCTTGATCTTCTGGTGCTATTGGAATTTGAAAATATCCGGAAAATCCATCAAGAAAACAATAGTAACTATTTCCGGCTAATCTTTCCAACATTTGATCAATGAAACGTAAGGGAAAGTGATCTTTTCTGGTGGCGTCATTTAATTTTCTATAATCAATACATACACGCCATCCTGTTACAGTCCTAGTAGGAATAAGCTCATTTTTTTCATTTGTAATGACAGTCATGCCACCCTTCTTAGGCACGCATTGAACTGGGCTTACCCATGGACTATCAGAGATTGGATAAATTAAACCTGCATCTAGCAGTTTAATAATTTCTTTCTTAACTACATCTTGCATATTAGGATTTAGTCTTCGTTGGCGTTGCACATACATTTTATGACCTTCTTCCATAAGGATTTTATGTGTGCAATACGAAGGACTTATTCCTTTAATATCATGAATCTTCCATGCAATGGCTGGTTTATGAACTTTCAACACAGAAATGAGTTGTGATTTCTCATTTTCAGTAAGAGAAGACGATATTATTACAGGTAATTCAGATTCACCATGTAAATAAGCGTATTCCAAATGGTTTGGAAGTGGCTTTAACTCTAATTTTGGTGGTTCTTTTATCGATGATTTATATCGATATCTGTCTTCTTCTTTTAGCATTTGAATTTCTTCTGTTGTTGGTTCATATCCATTAGCTATAAGTGTAGCTAACTGTAACAACCCAACATTTATTTACCAAAAACACGACACAAAAAAAAATTTGTATGGCAGTGTATCTGGACGGCGTCCAGTTATCTGGACGGCGTCCAGTATTGAAAGACAGGACGGCGTCCCAAGCATTTGGACGGCGTCCAAATGAACTAAAGTGGACTGATCAGTTTTTCAATTTCACGCGAGTGGAAAACCCGCTTCCCGACACTTTTAAAACGAAACAACTTTCACAACACATCATATTAAGTAAAATTAAGATATTTCCACAATAAACATAAGTTTTACAACACCGGGCCCACAATGACCCATTTTACAAATAATGTAACGATTTCAACCCATTTAATTCTTTAGACGGATTAGGACTCTATAACCCAACCCAATACCAAGAGCATAATCCCGGAGACTACCAAATCCCCAATCCGCGTCCATATAACCAAAAGCTACCCCTTCGAGCCCAAGCGCTCCTATGCATCTAGTCTAACAACTAGCTAGCTTCATAACAAAATACCTGTAAAAAGGTAAACAACGAGAGGGGTAAGCCGAGGCTTAGTGAATGCAATAATTATACATATACATATATAATATATCTACTTGCAAACACTTACTCACATACCGCATACATGCTAGTAAACAACATTAGCTTATCGTCGCAATAACAAGCTATAATTCACCAATACCCCCGAGCTAGCATAACATCCGCATATAAATATAACTCGAATAATATAATATGCTTACAACACAAATAACCATGGTTAACCAATAGTACAAGGGAACGACGCTCGCGAAAACGCCATCGGTGTTCAAAACATCCGTTAGGGCACTTAACACCTCGCACCACTAACCCCTAGGGTGGCACCTTAACACCTCGGCACATCACCCCGAGTGGCATCTTAACACCTCGATGCAACACTCATTATTTTACGGAGTGGTGTCTTAACACCTCGACACTACACTCCTAGGTGGCATCTTAATACCTCGATGCTACACCCGAGTGGCATCTTAACACCTCGATGCTACACTCTTCACGTGAAACATGGTGTCTTAGCACCTCGACACTACACATTTCACGCTACAACAAATAGATACATTATATACCTACACATATAATTATTCCACTCACCTTATCACGTCGGTGGTGATTTAGCACTTCCGTATGCTTCGAGCAAGGTACCTAATACATAAGTATACATTCAATACACAACTTGTGGAATTAACCACAATACTCACTCACACCCAAAACCGCCCATAAAATGGCCAAGACTCATCTTTAATTACTAAAACTAGTGATGTAAGTCTACTAACACCAATTAGCACAAACTTATGGTGTTTCATACCCATTTCACCCAATTAGGTCAACCTTAACTCATTTGACCCATTTCAACACTTATACATACCATTTTAGCCAAACATGACCTATTTACAATTCTTCCATCATTTACAAGTGTATTAATGACTAATCAACACAATTTAACACTTATAACTTCAATTCACATGGCCAAACCCAAGATCATAGCTATTAGGGTTTTCCTTATCTCATCATAACCCAAATTCACCCATTTTACCCCCAAATGGGTCTTACAAGTTCCAACACTCCTAAAATCACTAATACTAGTGATTATACCCCACTTACAAACCTTAAACATGCTTAAATCATTAACCAACCCAAAACCTGCAAAATATCAAAATAGTGGGTTTCCATAAACCCTCTTCATCATCAAAAAGGGTTTTACAAATAACAAGCTCAAACCCTAAATGTACACAAGGATCTTAACAATGAAATTCGGAGTTGAGACTTACCAATACTACCAAAATGTAGCCGTGAATGAAAGGAACAACTTTAACTCTCGAGCTTTGACCCGAAACGCTCATCTTCTTCACCAAACCAAGCTTTCTCACTCTAAATTAACCCACTCTCTCTAAAATAAGATGAGAGTGTTTTGTGTGGGTGAGAATGAGCTCCAAATGGAGTTCTAGATCATTTTTGATGATCCCAAACCGACCCCAAGTGAAAAGACCCAAATACCCCTTTTAATTTGAGTAAAATAGAGCTAATGGCCCGTCAGGCCTTCTGGACGGCATCCAAAAACCTTGGACGGCGTCCTGACCTTCATTGTTGGACGGCGTCCCAAAGTCTGGACGGAGTCCCAATGCACTGAGTCTGAAACTGAACTTGTTTTGGTCGTAACTTTCAAACCGTAACTCCGTTTTCGACGAATCAAATATCGTTGGAAACGTAATGAGATTTACTATCCAATGGTAAGGTTTTAGAACATCAACTCCAACTTTATTTGGGATCCAAATATACAATTACATGCCTCGTATTTCGAATGTCGTTCGAAATAACTCGTAACTGAAAACGGGTGTTACACTAACATTTCAGCTTCATCAATTTGTTCAGTTCCTTCTCTTAAAGAACATTCTCCTGTTCCTTGAAATTCTGGAAATTCTTCTAATAATTCTGAACAATTAGCATTCATAGTAACAGCCGAGAGTTCTTCCATTTTCTTTCTATTTGAGATTAGATCTTTCAAGAATTTAGCATATCTAGGCATTCCTGAAATCACATCAATGAAAGGAAGATTTACATTTATCTGTTTAAACATATCCAAGAATTTGGATTGCTCGGCTTCAAGTTTCTCTTTCTTCATTTTACTCGGGTAAGGAAGTGGTGGTTGGTATGGTTTAACATAAGGTTTAGCCTTAATTGTGTTATCTTCATTAATCTTTTCAACTACCGGTTCTGTTTTCTTATCTTGTTCAGGTTGTGGTTCTTGTGGAGTAGGAATAGTTTCATCAGAAGTTACAGGTATTTCAGGTGGTTTAAGTGTTGTACCACTTCTTGTGGTAATGGCTTTAGCTGTTTCATTCCGGGGGTTAGCATTTGTATCACTAGGTAAACTTCCCGGTTTTCTTTCACCTATTAACCTTGCTAGGTTACTTACTTCTTGTTCCAAGTTTTGAATAGAAGCTTGTTGATTTCTAAATGCTTGAGCATTTTGTTCATTAGTTTGTTTTTGAGATGTGAAAAACTGCGTTTGAGTTTCAACTAGCTTCGTCATCATATCTTCTAAATTCGGCTTTTTATCATCGGTTTGTTGTGGTGGTTTGTTTTGAAAATTAGGTCTTTGCTGATTGTAAGTATTATTGGATACTTGTTGATTGCTAGGACCTTGTTGGTTGTTGTATGGAATATTTCGGTTATAGTTCTGGTTTTGATTGTAGATCGGTCTTGGCGATTGATAATTATTCTGATAATTATTTCCAGGCCTTTGGTTTATGTATGAAATATTCTCTCTTTGTTCCATTGTTAATTCAATACTAAGACAATCTTTTGTCAAATGTGGTCCTCCACACTGCTCACAACTAATTCGTATTGAGTGAATATCCTTAGTCATCTTTTCCATTCGTCTCTCGACAACATCTATCTTTGCGAAAATGGAATCTAAGTCATGGCTAGAATCGGCTCTAGCTGCTTTAGATGATCTAACGATATCTTTTTCTTGATGCCACTCATGTGAGTGGGAAGCAGTGTTATCAATAATTTTATAAGCATCAGTTTCTGTTTTCTTCATAATAGAACCACCAGCTGCTATATCGATGTCTTTTCTTGTAGTGATGTCGCATCCTTGGTAGAATATTTGTACTATTTGACAGGTATCTAAACCATGTTGCGGACATCCTCTTAATAACTTTCTAAATCTTGTCCACGCCTCATATAGAGTTTCATTCGGTTTCTGTGTAAACGTAACAATTTCTGCTTGAAGTCTTACGGCTTTAGATGCCGGAAAGAATTGTTTAAGAAATTTTTCAACTAAAACGTCCCATGTATCAATCGCCCCTTCAGGTAACGATTCCAACCAATCTTTGGCTTCTCTCTTTAAAGTCCAGGGAAATAACATGAGATATATCTGTTCATCCTCAACTTCTCATATTTTAAATAGAGTGCAGATCCTATTAAAGGTACGAAGATGTTCATTTGGATCTTCCTTCGGCGCACCACTAAATTGGCATTGATTAGTCACCATGTGTAGTATTTGTCCTTTGATTTCATAATCTGGCGCATTAATGTCAGGATGAGTAATTGCGTGACCTTGGCCAGTGCGTTTAGCTCTCATTCGGTCTTCCATACTTAAAGGTTCCAGATTCTCCATAATTGAATTTGTTGAATCGGAATCACTAGAGGATTCTGATTTAATGGTTCGTTCCTCAACAATCTCTGTTGGAATGATTGGTGGTTCCGGAGGAAAATTTAATGGTTCAGGATCTATGAATCGTCCCTGAATATTCTCCGGATTCTCAATTGTGAGGTCGGGTTCAAAAAATGGATTATCGGAAATTTGAACTGGAGTACTTGGTCGACTGGATGATGATTCTAAAGAAAAATCAACGGCGATAATATTTGCTAAATGTCTTGATCTAGTTACAGGTGGTGAACGTACAAAAGGTGGTGAACGTCTTGCTTGGTGCATTCACTGAATATCCTATTAGTTTTTAAAAAGGAAAGAAAAATTATAGAAGTTATCCAATTAATAGACTTTTCTAATTTTGCCCACGTTTCGAATAGCCAAAAGATGCAGCAGAGGGGCAGGATTCGTTTGGTCTCAATATAATTGAGGACTGTTTGGCTCCAATAACCCGGTCCACGTACAAATCCAACTATTACTACGAACCAGAAAATTTTGATGTCTATCAATTTAACCACTTAAAATAAATTTTCGTAATTTTAAGAAATTTAGATAAGAAGTAGAATAAAAATCTATGTCCTAAAACTAGAATGACGAGAAATAAGAAAGAAAAAGAGTGTGTCGGAAAAAGATCGAAAAATAAAAATAAGAAAGAAAAAAATGACTTATAGAACTTAAAAACACTCGACTAACCCAACCTTATTACTATCACTAACTTAAAATTATAATCGCAAATTGAGATTACTAATTGGAATGATAATTGATACATTGGTAAAAGGCGTCTAAAAATATTAAAGCTTACAAGTAAAACTATATCCCAAATGGAAATAACTTAAAAAGGTACTAAAACTTAAAAAGGCGTCGCAAAATTCTAAAGCACCTAAATCTTAGTCTAAAGAAAAAGCACTTAAGGAATTTTACGGTAAAGTCTAAAAATCTAGAAGTAAAAAAATAACTATTGCAAAAACTATATCTTAAAACTAAATACGAGCGAAAAATACAAATATTACGCTAAAATAATTAAAAAGGGACAAAATATAAAAATATACAAAAAGTTTTAAAAAGTACAATTTTTATAAAAATATTATTTTTATATTATTTATTTTATCAAACTATTAATTTTATATTTTAATTAAACTAATTTAACTAAAATACAATTTAATTTAAAAACTTAAAACTAATTATAATAATAAATAAGTAATTAGGGTTAATAATAATAAATAAATAATAATTACCCCATATTTAATGCTAATTAGGGTTTCTGTCACGTGTGTCAGGGAGGCTCCGCGAGTTGCGGTATTCGAAGCTGCAAACTCCGCGAGTCGCGGGGTTCCAAAATTCAACTCAGGTACAGGTTTTAATTCGACTTTTTTTTTAATAAAAACAAAATATTTAAATAAAACTTATATTTTTATAAAATAAAAATAAAGAAACTATACAAAACTTAAATATTTAACAAATTCTTAAAAATATTTATAATTTTGTTTTCTTTTTAAGTTTTCGAATAATTAAAAACGTATTTTTACAAAAGTGAATTTTAATAAAAGTAAACTAAAAATAAAAATCTTTTTTTTTATTTATTTAGCGTTGCGCTTCCGGCTTTTAAGTTTGATTGTTCCCCGGCAGCGGCGCCAAAAATATACTTGATGTTATGCGAGGTGTATATAAAATAGCTTTATATTTTACAAGGAAATACTATTAAATACGATACAATTTTACACAAGATATTTATTTATTTATAGAATGGATATACTTAAACTTTGCTACAACACTTATAGGAAGTGTACCTAATCGTACAGTAGTGTAGTTTTTAGTAAGTCTGGTTCGTTCAACAGGGAAAATCTTTAAACAAAGCTTAACGCTATATTAGTTTACTTTTATAAAAATACAAATATATATATAAGTAATATTATTATTATAAAGGGGGTTTTTTTTACCGTTTAATGATCGGTTTGTCGATTTTAAAACTTTAGTCGCAGTTAAAACAAAATGTAAAATATTAAATAAATAAAAGACTTAATTTAAAGCGTAAAGTAAATAACGATAATGAAATTGCGATAAATAAAAGTGCGATAAAATAAACTTGCGATAATTAAAAAGTACGATAATTAAAAGTGCAATTAAATACAATAACAATAAAAATGCGATAATTAGAAGTGCAATTAAATATAAAATAAAGGAAATTAAATATGAAATAAAAGAATTATGCTTATTTAAACTTCCGTAATCATGATGTTTGACGTGTTGATTTTAGTTTTATGCCCATAGGTTAATTGTCCTTTGTCCTGGATTATTTAATATGTCCGTCTAGTTTTTGTCCATAACAGTCCATCAGTCATAAATATAAAGTGCGAGTGTCCTCGTCAAATTATTCTTATACCCGAAGTCAAATATTCCAACTAATTGGGGACTTAAACTGTAACAAGATTTTAATACTTTGTTTAATAATTACACCAGGATGTCGACTGAGTGTAACCCAAGGTTTTAATACTTTGTTATCAATTATGCCAAGTGTCCTTGTACATAATTTCACCCCTGTTTTAATAATTCTAGTGACTATTAATCCATTCCCGTGTCCGGTTAAATGAACGATTATTCGTACATATAAATACCCCGCCCATCGTGTCCGATCGAGTGTATATGGTTATTTATAGGGACGCCCAATTGTAAATCTTTATATTAAAATTAACAAACTATCATTTAGTTAAACAAATATAAAGCCCATTAATAGCCCATAGTCTAATTTCCACAAGTGTCGTTCTTTTGTCCAAACCCCAATTATGGTACAAAGCCCAATTACCCAATTTTAGTAATTAGCCCAACATCATGATTACTTCGTTTTAAATAAGCATAATAATAACTTACCTATGAGACATTAAATTAAAAAGGTTGAACATAACTTACAATGATTAAAAATAGCGTAGCGTTACACGGACAGAATTTCGACTTACACCCTTACAACATTCGCTAACATACCCTTATTATTAGGATTAAAATTAAAATATAAATTATAAATATAAATATTACGTATATAGATAGAGAGATTGATATATATTGATATTTTTGCGATCAAACTGCGTTTGCTTTTATAGGCGGTTTCAGAATTTGGGGCTCCGCGACTCGCGGCAATTTTTGCCTTCAAACTCCGCGAGTCGCGGAGTTTGATTTTCCAGCTCACCAACTTTGGAGTCTTTCTTTGCCGACGAATTTTTAATATATTATAATATTTAAATAATTATAAGAATTATTTAAATATTATATTATATTTATGTGCATAGTTGACTCGTAATTTTTAGTCCGTTGCGTCGAGCGTTGAGAGTTGACTCTGGTCCCGGTTCCGGATTTTCGAACGTCCTTGCGTACAATTTAATATCTTGTACTTTGCGTTTTGAATCTTGTACTCTTGTAATTTCGAGACGTTTCTTATCAATAATTGGAACCTCTTTGATTGTATTTTGTACTTTTGAGCTTTTTGGTCGTTTGCGTCTTCAATTCGTCGAATCTGTCTTTTGTCTTCACCTTTTATTATTTAAACGAATATCACTTGTAAATAGAACAATTGCAACTAAAAGCTTGTCTTTCTTGAGTAATAATGCTATGAAATATATGTTCGTTTTTAGAATTATCAGTATACACGTCTCAGGCTAGATCACAACTCAAAGTATATATATTTTTGGAATCAACCTCAACCCTGTATAGCTAACTCCAACATTACTGCATATAGAGTGTCTATGGTTGTTCCAAAAAATATATATAAATGGGTCGATATGATATGTCAAAACATTTGCATACGTGTCTATGGTATCCCAAGATTACATAATATATTAGAATACATGTATAATACAATATAAGTTAGCTAGGATATGATTTGTATAGATTTTTTAAACATTTCCCGTAGCTAAAATAATCAAAAAATATCCAATCTTGTTTTACCCATAACTTCTTCATTTTAAATCCGTTTTGAGTGAATCCAATTGCTATGGTTTCATATTGAACTTAAGTTTATGATCTATACAGAAAAAGTATAAGTTTATAGTCGGAATTACAGGTTACAAGTCGTTTTTGTAAAGGTAGTCATTTCAGTCGAAAGAACGACGTCTAGATGACCATTTTGGAAAACATACTTCCACTTTGAGTTTAACCATGATTTTTGGATATAGTTTCATGTTCATGAGAAAAATCATTTTCCCAAAAGAATAACTTTTAAATCAAAGTTTATCATAGTTTTTAATTAACTAACCCAAAACAGCCCGCGGTGTTACTACAACGGCGTATATCCGGTTTTACGGTGTTTTTCGTGTTTTTCGGTTTTAAATCATTAAGTTAGCATATCATATAGATATAGAACATGTGTTTAGTTGATTTTAAAAGTCAAGTTAGAAGGATTAACTTTTGTTTGCGAACAAGTTTATAATTAACTAAACTATGTTCTAGTGATTACAAGTTTAAACCTTCGAATAAGATAGCTTTATATGTATGAATCGAATGATGTTATGAACATCATTACTACCTCAAGTTTTCTGGATAAAGCTACTGGAAATGAGAAAAATGGATCTAGCTTCAAAGGATCCTTGGATGGCTTGAAAGTTCTTGAAGCAGAATCATGACACGAAAACAAGTTCAAGTAAGATTTTCACTCGAAATAAGATTGTTATAGTTATAGAAATTGAATCAAAGTTTGAATATGAATATTACCTTGAATTAGAAAGATAACCTACTGTAAATAACAAAGGTTCCTTGATCTTAGATGATTACTTGGAATGGATTAGAAAGCTTGGAAGTAGACTTGCAAACTTGGAAGTATTCTTGATTTTTATGAAACTATACTTATGGAATTTATGAAGAACACTTAGAACTTGAAGATGGAACTTGAGAGAGATCAATTAGATGAAGAAAATTGAAGAATGAAAGTGTTTGTAGGTGTTTTTGGTCGTTGGTATATGGATTAGATATAAAGGATATGTAATTTTGTTTTCATGTAAATAAGTCATGAATGATTACTAATATTTTTGTAATTTTATGAGATATTTCATGCTAGTTTCCAAATGATGGTTCCCACATGTTTTAGGTGACTCACATGAGCTGCTAAGAGCTGATCATTGGAGTGTATATACCAATAGTACATACATCTAAAAGCTGTGTATTGTACGAGTACGAATACGGGTGCACACGAGTAGAATTGTTGATGAAACTGAACGAAGATGTAATTGTAAGCATTTTTATTAAGTAGAAGTACTTTGATATGTGTCTTGAAGTCTTTCAAAAGTGTATGAATACATATTAAAACACTACATGTATATACATTTTAACTGAGTCGTTAAGTCATCGTTAGTCGTTACATGTAAATGTTGATTTGAAACCTTTAAGTTAATGATCTTGTTAAATGTTGTTAACCCAATGTTTATTGTAACAGACTGAAACCGGGATTAGAAGTAAGATTTCTTAATTGCCTTAGGTTTATATTTGAGTTTAAAATATGCTTTTATTTTAATTATTTTATTAGTGTTTTATTATAATTGTGTTGTGACCAGTTTGTGACAAGGGTCCCAGAACAGATTGGTTTATTTAATTTGGACTCCGTTAGGACCGCCTAAGGAGATACGAAAGGTTATCAGATAAGATAACTGCCTGTGTGATATGAGGTATGAGTTTATAACTCATTTAAGTGTATGTATCTGGATAGTTCTATCCATTTCTCATTTCATCAATAAAACACACATGAACCATACACAAACACATACTTAAACCCTAATTTTATTTGGTGAGCCTTTGGATTAATTGAAGCTAGAGATATATTCCTTGTGATTTCGTGATCAATATAAGGTATGCATATCATAGATTCATGCTTTGATTCTTGCTCTAATTGGGTTTTTGTGTTAAATGAGTTTTTGATAGAAATTAGCTCAAATTTAGTTGTTTGATGTTTGTTATGCTCAATTGATGTTAGAAATAGGTTGTATATATGTTTAGTAGCTTCCATGTGCTTAAAATTTGATCAAAATCGCTTAAAAATCGAGTTTTGGGCGAAAAATGTTCAAAATCAGCGTAAGTGTTCGAACCAGTTGCTACAGTGTCTGCTACAGTATTTTGCTACAGTACCGAACTGCTACAGTATCACTATTTGCTACAGTGTCACTATTTGCTACAGTGTCACTATTTGCTACAGTGTCACTATTTGCTACAGTGTTCGGGATTGCTACAGTACCACTATTTGCTACAGTACCCCGAGTTGGTACAGTACCCGTGTTGCTACAGTACCGAGTTGCTGCAGTGTTCGGAAATCACTATTTGCTACAGTACTTTTATGAAATTGAAACGGGCGTAACTTTCAAACCGTAACTCCGTTTTTGATGAATCAAATATCGTTGGAATCGTATTGAAGAGTACTTTTCAATGATGAACTTTTAAGAAACTAGATCAAACTGTTTTTAGGTCGAAAAAGGAGTTTTAGTGTGTATGTCGTGTTTTGCACGCACCTGTGTGCCATTATTGAATGGAGTCATAATGTAGACTCATAAAATTATGAATATATGGTGTTATGACCTAGTTAATCATATGAAATGATTATATTATTTATTGGATATGTATATTAACTTTGTTTGTGTTGTTCTCAGGTTATAAGGACAAGGAGGAAGCTCAGAAATAATAACTGAGCAGTTGCTGGTAATTGGTGAGTGGGTCTATCTCCGGATAGAGTTTAAGTAGCATATCATGCTACTGTGGTTGACTCTTTTACCATGCATAGTGTAGAAATTGCCATGTTAGAATGATATAGTATGCCTGATGTTGTATGTGATTTATGTGTACACTGTGTGAATGACACCAGTCGGGCCTAGGGAGACTGGGGACTCGAAACCGTGCCTAGGAGAGGTTAGAGTCCGTATGAGGTCAACCGTGCCTAGGGGAGGTTGGGTCCATAGGCTACTGATTGTAGAGTATAGTGTGAATTATGCATCCCCTGCATCTGGATAACTATACTGTGAATTGAGTAGCAGGGACTATCGGTAGACTCAAGTCCGATCAGCTAGGAGTCGTGTGTTCGTACAAGCCGCCGATCCTCGTATTGTCTTATTGTATGCTAGTTGGTAGTTAGAATGTGTTGTTGTTAGTATATAGCTTGTGTGTGACTTAAGCTATATCTGTTAGATAGATTTCATTCACTTAGCGGTGCGCTAATCCCCCACATATTCTCCCCTTGCAGGTTTAGGTACTGCTAGTCGGGAAGGGTGCTGTTGCAGAAGACATGTTTGACAACCCAACTCTGATGTGGACTTTTGTATAAATAATGTTTTGTGATAACGTAACACCGTTGTGTAAACTTAAACGTAATGACGTGACTTATATTGTGTTTGTTAATAAAGTCTTCCGCTGTGTATTAAAAAAAAATGGCCGGTGTTACAAGTTGGTATCAGAGCATGGTTTGGCAGCAAATACGTACGCGTATTTTGTTCCCAAACTCTGAGGCAAGTCAAACATGTCTGTGGGAGTGGGGGCTAAGTGAAAATAGGATATACGTGTGTTAGTTGTGATTGAACTAACTGTTATCCACTAAGCTTTTGTGTGAGCTGTTTTGTAGCACAGGTATGGTTGATAGAAACGCAACTGGCCCATCCAACCCCGGAACATTCAGAGCACCAGAAGAGGGTGTTGAGTCGGATGATGATCAGAGTAGTTACATCCTTCAGTTAGAAAGCAAGCTAAAAGAGGCTTAGGACAAAATTAATGAGCTTGAATTGGCGAGGCATTCTGGAAATGATGATACACCACCTGGATTCCCAACAGCGCAATCCCAAACGATACCTAATGTGCCCCAGAACCAGTTTCAGAATTAAATACCTAACCAATATTATATGCCACCACAAAACACCTTTACTTACCAAAATCCTATGATGATGAATCCATACCAAATGCAAATGTTCCATCAACCTTACATGCAACCACCCAAAAGATGTACTTATAAGAACTTCCGTGATTGCAAACCCTCCGAGTTCTCTGGAAGTACTGATCCGACTGTAACTCTCAATTGGTTGCGAGAAGTTGAAAGGGTATTTGAAGCGTGTCAGTGTGAACCTGAGCTGAAGGTAACATATGCTAGTAGACTGTTGAAAGGTAGGACTATGATTTGGTGGGATTCTTTGAATTCCAGTATACCGAAAGAGCAAGTGAGTATGATCACATGGGAGCAGTTTTATGGGAAGGTGTGTGAACAGTATTGTAATCCGTTTGATATGAACCAAATCAAGACCGAGTTTCTTGAAATGAAGATGACACCCCAAATGACGATTGATGAAGTAGTAGAGAAGTATATGGATAAACTGAGATTTGTACAACAGTGGGTGCCAGACGAAGCTTCTCATATCCAGCATTTTGTTAATATCATTCTGACAGAGTACCAAACTTTTGTTAGAACAGCTACATCCTTGTCTCAAGCTGTTGTGATGGCTAAGATGGTAGAAAGTGATGTTCAGGCTGCCAGAAACAGAATGTTTGGTAATGTGCTACAACAAGGTGGGCAAGTATCTGGTCAATCAGGATCTAAATCCAAGAAGTCTAGTGGGTTTAAATCGAAGGGTAAAAGTGGTTAGAGTAGTACTGGATCTGGATCAGGTAAAGGGAATTGGTGTCACACATGTCGATCTTCTCACATTGGTCAGTGTTCTAAGGCTACAAGAAGATGCTTAAAGTGTGGTGTTGTTGGGCATGAGTCTTCAGCATGCCCGTATCCAAATAGTGTGTGTTGGAGTTGTCACAAACCAGGGCATCGTGCAATTAGTTGTCCGTCGAAGAGTGGTAGTTCCGGGGTAGGGTCAGGGGCGCGTTCAGCATCAGCTGGAGGGTCAACTGCCTCGAGTGGGCAGAAGAGGAAGAACCCTTCAACAGCAGAGGCTAGAGCTTTTCAGATGTCGGTTGAGAATGCTGTGACAACCGACGAAGTGATCACCGGTATGTTTCTAATCAACTCAATACCTGCTCGCGTATTGTTTGATTGTGGTGCCAATAGGTGTTTTATGTCCCTAGATTTCTGAGCTAAGTTGAATTTACCAGCTACTGTGTTACCTAAGCCGGTTAGTGTAGAAGTAGCCGATGGTAAGACCACACCCGTCACAACCTATGTGACTGGGGTTTGTATAGAGATCGAAGGGAAGTCTTTCCCGGTGACTTGTTTAGTGTTACCTATTCCTAGCTTTGATGTAGTACTAGGAATGGATTGGTTGAGCTCACTTAGGGCTAATATTAAGTGTGATAGGAAAATAATTACCTTTCGTTCGACCGATGGAACCCGTGTTGTGGCCCGAGGGGAGCGGGGAGGGTATAATTTTCTGTTGATAACCATGATGAAAGCGAAAAAGTCGATGGCAAAGGGTTGTGAATCATTTCTTGCATATGTGATTGATGCGAAGAAAGAAAAGAAAACAGTGGCCGATATTCCGATAGTATCAGAATTTCCCGATGTGTTCCCAGATGAGTTACCAGGTCTGCCGCCGGTAAGGGAAGTTGAATATAAGATTGAATTGGTTCCTGGAACAACTCCAGTTGCAAAAGCTCCATACCGATTAGCGCCGTCTGAAATCCGTGAAATGATGTCACAGATTCAAGAGTTATTAGATCGTGGTTTTATTCGACCGAGTTCTTCACCGTGGGGTGCTCCGGTATTGTTTGTTAAAAAGAAAGATGGGTCAATGTAACATCCCAAATATTTAAGGTATTATTTTATGTAAATTTTTTTATTGCTAAGAAATTAAATGGTAAAGGTTATTTTATGTTAAATGGATAAAAGTTAAGTTTATTGGTTAAGTTAGGAAGGACTAAGGGTGAAAAGTTAAGAATAAGGACTTCTCTAACCATAGTTGTGGTGGGGAGGGTAGAAATTGCTAATAAGCCAAAGTTATTTTATAAAAAAGGGATTAAAATGCTGGAAAAATAAATTATTAAGTGCAAAATACAGAAAACCTTCCTGGAGTTCTTGTGAGTGTCGACATTTGCAAAGGGAAGAGGAGGATCCATCAATTGTTAAAATTAAACTCATGCAATCTTGAATTAGTGAAATCTAAGACACCCTAATCACTTTAGCAAGCTCTAATCTTCCAATTTCACTCTCTTTGTGCACAATTAGGGTTCTTAAACTCTAAAAGTCAAGGTATGGATTTTGTGTCCAAGTATTGCTTATATGGTGTGTTTATGATGAGTTTTATGCTTAAATAGTTGCTAGTTGTTGAATTGTGCACAATTGTTTGAGTTAGAATGTAATTGTTATTGATTTTGGAAGAGGAATTATGTATAGACTTGCATGATGGATTTTTGTTATGAATATGGTGAATTTGGTGATGTTCTAGTTAAGTTTCTAGTCATGCACACCAAGTGTTTGTTAAAATGTCTCAAAGAGATGATTATGTGTTCTAGCTAGAAATTGTGATGAAGGATGTTCATGTATGAACTTTTTTTATAGTTGTAAGTTATAGAAATTGATAATTTGATAATTTAATGGTGTTAGTAATGAAATTGGATTACTATGCACATTTGATGATTAATGAAAGGATTAAAGAAAAAGTTGCATGATAGAGCTAAAAGGGATGAGTTAGTAATGTACATGATTAAAATGTGATGTTGAATTGGTAACATTGTCATCTTAGGAAAAATGAGATTTTAAGGCTACTTGTATGCTTGTTGTGATTAGGGGGTTAAATGTGTGTGTAAGTATGAAAAGATGTAATGATTCAAGAAAGTTGTGTTTTTGATTGAGTTATGTGATTAATGGGATTAGCTCATGTATAGGTGCTAATCAAGGAAAAGAGATTTCAAGTGATCAAGGAAATTCAATTAAGCAAGGTGAGTTCATAGGGGGTAATATGGGCGGGTCAAGAGTGGCTTAGTGTTCTCGGATTGCATCCGTGCAAGAGAGAAACGACTAAGTGCACTAGTTATGTAGCTTAGATAGAACTATTGGGTTAACCTAATAGTTGTATCTATGGTTGATGTTTAGCTTAGGCAAGGTTATTACATTGCTAGTAATCTTGCCTATGGTTTGTGTTAGCTTAGACACATTAAGTGTCTATGTATGAGATGATGATAGCTTAGGCATATTTAGTATGTCTATGGTTAGCTTAGGCATGATTACTAGGTTCGGCCTAGTAAGTCATGTCTATGGTATGAATGAATTGGATCCGAATGTATGCAAGCAACCAATGGGTTGAAGGATAAGTGTTATGATTTGTGCCCAAATGTTTTGTGTTTTGTGTTTTATTACTTTCCTATAACTCACTAAGTGTAAAAAACTTACCCCCATGATGTTTTATGTTTTAGGTACTAAAGTCCATCGTGAAGGTAAGGAACCCGTGTGAAGCACTTGAGGAGCATTGGCATTAGAGTAAGTGGTATTGCAAGTCCCTTATTGTAAACACGCTCCATGGTTACCGCTTATCAACGCCTAGTGTTTTGGTATGAGTCATGTTTGTTGTTGTCAAACTTGGGACCTAATGATGGTTGGAGTATGAAAACATGTTTTGAAGTCTAAATGTTGTTTATGGATGGTCTAAGATATTAGAAACTGAATCTTTATGTTGGTGGATGAATTATGCTGTTTTAAATGTGTTTGAAAATGATGAAATGTGCAAAAGTTGGTTTAAGTAAAATGTTGCAGGTCAGGCACCCGGACCAGTGTTATGTCGCGCCGCGGCCAAGGGCTCCGCGCCGCGGCAATGAACTAAGGTTCAAAACAGAAGTTGGGTTAAGGGGATAAAAATTTTATGTGTTGTGTCGCGCCGCGACAAGGCAGGCCGCGCCGCGGCAAATGCCTTGTCCGGCCAGTAACTTAACTTTTCAAAAAAAAAAAAAAAAAAAAAAAATTTACTCGAATCAAGGCGTTAAAAGTTGGTATCAGAGCTGAGGTTTAAGGGACTTGGATAACCCACGATAGGGATTATCTAGGCTTAAACCATTGTTGTGAAAGGATAAGCGGTTTAGGACTTGCATAAGTGTTTAAGTCGTATAGTTGTGCCATGCTCCATAGGGTAGAGTCATTGACAAGACCCATAGAATAATGAATAAGATTACGAATTGGTTTATGTAAGGAGTTTGATACTCGCTAGCCATGATGTCGTGGTAGACTAGATGTGTAATGGAATGGTGTAATAACAACAGGCCATTGCTATTACTTCATTCTAGTACACATGGACGTCTACTATGGTCACGGTGAATCGAGTTAGGAATTCTTTCAGATTGTTTGGTTTTGATGAATAATGGTGTTACCGGTATTTGAACTAATGGGTTGAATGTAATTTTTAGAAATGGCTATTGTATCACCAAACCGAGGTCAAGATGAGGATGATGAGTACGTCCGCACCCCATCCACGGAGTCTATAGAAGACTCTCAAAACGAATCGGAAGAAGTTAACATGCCAAATGACATTTCGGGGCAAATAGGGCAAGCCTTGATACGTTATACCCCAACCTTGTTAGAAAAGATCAAGACATTGATCAATGATCAATTAGATGAGAAGTTAAAGACTCTTATTGCTAATAACCCTACCTTAAGAGGTGAAGGCGGTAGTGGGGTAAGACAAGAAGAGGTAGAAGCCCCAAAGAAGAAGGATGATCGTTTTGAATACAAGAACTTTGCAAATTTCCATCCCCCCGAGTTTCATGGTAAGGTTGACCCAATCGTTAGTCAAAGGTGGATAGACGAAATTGAAGAAACTTTTATGTTATGTGAATGCCCCGAGCATTTAAAGGTAATTTACGCGGCACATCAAATGAAGGGTAGTGGTTATGAGTGGTGGAATTTTATAGTTAAGTCTCATGGGCGAGACGTGGCTACAAGTTTCTCATGGGACAAATTCCGTGAAATGTTTATGACTCAATTTGCTCCGCCCGCCGAGGTTAGTAGGTTGAAATCCGAGTTTATGAATATAGAGCATGGAAGTAAGTCGGTGACCGAGTTTAATGCTGAGTTCAATGACAAGTCTCGTTTTTGTCCGGACTTCGTGTCAAGTCCCAAGTTGATGATGGATCATTATCATGAAAAGTTAAATCCCGAGATAAGTGAATTTATCGACAAGAGCACTTATAAGACCTTAGCCGAGATGATGAATAGAGCACTTGTTAGAGAGCATGAACTTAGGAAGAAGGCGGCGTTTAAACGGAAGTTAGATCAAGACTCTAAGGCGATGCATAATGTTAGTCCGAAGAAGGGTAAGTTTGGTTCCGAATCCCCGCACAAGTCAAAAGGGGGTTTTGTGTCGGGTAAGAGCGGTGGGAAAGAAGCCAAGTTGTGTACTAGATGTGGTAAAAATCATACGGGTGAATGTAAAGCGGGTACCTCCGATTGTTACTCTTGTGGAAAGCCGAGACATAGGGCCGCCGAATGTCCTAAGAAAGGTAAGCAATGTTATTATTGTTTTGAGAAAGGTCACTTTCAAGCCGAATGTCCGGAATACAAGAAGGATTTAGCTAGTGGTAGTGTTAAGAAAGAGGTTAAGACGGAACCGAAGACTAGTGATAGCCGACCAAGGGCCCGAGCTCATCAGATTACCGCACTCGAAGCGAAGGAGTCCCAAAATGTGGTGTCAGGTACCTTTATTGTAAACTCTTTACCTGCGCATGTTTTGTTTGATTCCGGTGCTACGCGGTCGTTTGTATCATATTCTTTTTGTAAGCATTTTAATATGACCCCAAGTATGTTAGAACACCCATTAGAGGTTGAAATAGCGGATAATAAGACCGTGATGGTGTATAGTATCATTAAGGGGTGTGAAATTATTTTGGATGATGAAAAGTTTGTCATTGATTTAATACCCATGCAAATGGGGGAATTTCAAGTAATTGTGGGCATGGATTGGCTAGATGACAATGAGGGGATAATTTTGTGTCGTAAGAAAATAGTGTTAGTTCAATCACCAAGTGGAAAAGTTATATGGATTTATGGGGAACGAGCTAGGCGTGCAATTCCTATATGCACATATGCTAAGGCTAAAAGATTTTTGTCTCATGGGTGTTGTGCGTTTTTGGCACATGTTGTTGATGATTCGAAAAAGGTTGTTGAATTAGATGATGTACCAATAGTTAACGAGTTTCCGGATGTGTTTCCAAGTGAATTGCCCGGTGTACCTCCCGAGCGAGAGGTAGAGTTTAGAATAGATTTGATACCCGGGGCCACGCCAATTGCCAAAGCTCCCTATCGATTAGCCCCGTCGGAAATGAGAGAAATGATGACTCAATTACAAGATTTGATAGATAAAGGTTTTATACGTCCTAGTAGTTCACCTTGGGGAGCTCCGGTTTTATTTGTGAAAAAGAAGGATGGAACTATGAGAATGTGTATTGATTATCGAGAATTGAATAAAGTCACTATTAAGAACAAGTACCCGTTGCCAAGGATAGACGATTTGTTTGATCAACTACAAGGTGCTAGTTTCTTTTCAAAGATAGATTTAAGGTCGGGTTACCATCAATTGAAGGTGAGGGAAGAAGATGTCCCTAAAACGGCTTTTCGAACAAGGTATGGTCATTATGAGTTTGTAGTTATGCCATTTGGATTAACAAATGCTCCGGCCGCGTTTATGGATTTGATGAATAGAGTTTGTCGACCGATGCTTGATAGGTTTGTAATTGTGTTCATTGATGACATTTTGGTATATTCTAAGAGTGAAGAGGAACATACGGTACATTTAAGACAAGTATTAGAGACTTTAAGAAGAGAAAGATTGTTTGCTAAGTTCTCTAAGTGCGAGTTTTGGCTTCGTGAAGTTCAATTTTTGGGCCATGTCATTAACAAGAAGGGTATTTGTGTTGATCCGGTGAAGATAGAGGCAATTGTGAGATGGGAACCACCTACGAATCCTACCGAGGTTAGGAGTTTTCTAGGTTTAGCGGGGTATTATCGGCGATTTATACAAGATTTTTCTAGAATAGCCACCCCACTCACCAAGTTGACTCGTAAAAGTGTGCCATGGAGATGGGAAGAAAAGCAAGAACAAGCGTTTCAACTCCTTAAGGAGAAGCTCGTTCAAGCTCCCATATTGGTTTTACCGGAAGGGAATGAGAACATGACGGTTTATTGTGATGCTTCTAAGAAAGGCTTAGGGTGTGTATTGATGCAAAATGGGAAGGTCATAGCTTATGCTTCCCGACAATTGAAGGAACACGAGAAACGCTATCCTACGCATGATTTAGAATTGACGGTCGTGGTTTTTGCTCTAAAGATTTGGCGTCATTATCTTTATGGTGTTAAGTTTTCCATTTATACCGATCATAAGAACTTAAAGTATTTGTTTGATCAAAGGGATTTGAACGATAGGCAAAGGAGAGGTCTCGATTTGGTGAAAGATTATGATTGTGAGATCTTATATCACCCCGGAAAAGCGAATGTAGTAGCGGATGCTCTTAGTGGGAAGTCAAGTCATCAACCGATTAAGATAACAAGCTTGGCTATGGTAATATCACCTCAAATATTTGATGATATTCGTGTTGCACAAGGTGGAGCATTATCGCCCGAAAACGTGAGAAAAGAAAGAATCAAGGGGCAAGTTGACGATTTTGTGGTAGATTCTCGTGGTTTAAGGCTTAGATATGGGAGAATTTGGGTACCTTTGCAAAGTGATGTTAGAAGTGAGCTCCTTGACTTAGCTCACAAGTCTAAGTATTCGATTCACCCCGGTGCTACGAAAATGTATAGAGATTTAAGGAAAGACTATTGGTGGCCGGGAATGAAGAGGGATATAGTTAAGTATGTGCACAAGTGTCTTACTTGTCTTCAAGTGAAAGCCGATCATCAAATGCCCTACGGTAAAATGCAACCTTTAGAGGTACCGGTGTGGAAATGGGAGCATATTACGATGGATTTAGTGACTAAGTTGCCTAAGACCCCTAGACAACACGATGCAATTTGGGTTATTGTTGATAGATTGACTAAGAGTGCATTATTTTTGGCAATAAGAGAAGCTTCGTCGTCGGAAGCAATGTCAAAGTTATATATGAAAGAAGTTGTTGCAAGGCATGGAGTGCCGGTTTCTATTGTTTCGGATCGAGACACCCGATTTACATCGCGATATTGGAGAAAGTTTCAAGAGGAAATGGGTACTAAGTTACATGTAAGTACCGCGTTTCACCCGCAAACGGATGGTCAAAGTGAGCGGACTATACAAACTCTCGAGGATATGTTAAGAGCATGTGTTATCGATTTTGGTGGTAGTTGGGATGCTCATTTACCATTAGTTGAATTTTCATACAACAATAGTTATCACTCTACAATTGGAATGGCACCATATGAGATGTTGTATGGAAGGAGGTGTAGAACCCCGATTTGTTGGGGCGAAGTAGGTCAACGGGAATTAGGAAGCACGGAAATAGTACAACAAACCACCGAGATGATTGACCAAATTCGTGAAAGAATAAAGGCGGCACAAGATCGACAAAAGTCTTATGTAGATAAAAGGAGAAAACCGATAGAATTTCAAGTAGGTGATAAAGTGATGCTAAAAGTTTCTCCATGGAAAGGCATCATTCGTTTTAGAAAGAGGGGAAAATTGGGTCCAAGGTTCGTGGGACCATTTGAGATAGTGGCGAAAGTTGGGAAGGTAGCCTACCGTTTGGCTCTACCCGATGAATTGAGTAATATACATGACACGTTTCACGTGTCACAATTGAGGAAATGTTTGGCGGATGAATCAACCTATGTTCCTTTGAATGAAATTGAGGTCGATAATAAGTTAAGGTATGCGGAAAAGCCGATAAAAATTATGGATCAAAAGGTTAAGCACTTGAGGAATAAGTCGGTAATATTATTGAAGGTATTATGGCAATTCAGAAAAGGTTCCGAGTGTACATGGGAACCCGAAGAATGGCTCTTGAAGTATTATCCGTCGTTGCATCAAGAATGGTTCGCGAGGACGCGAACGATCCAAGAGGGGGAGAGTTGTAACATCCCAAATATTTAAGGTATTATTTTATGTAAATTTTTTTATTGCTAAGAAATTAAATGGTAAAGGTTATTTTATGTTAAATGGATAAAAGTTAAATTTATTGGTTAAGTTAGGAAGGACTAAGGGTGAAAAGTTAAGAATAAGGACTTCTCTAACCATAGTTGTGGTGGGGAGGGTAGAAATTGCTAATAAGCCAAAGTTATTTTATAAAAAAGGGATTAAAATGCTGGAAAAATAAATTATTAAGTGCAAAATACAGAAAACCTTCCTGGAGTTCTTGTGAGTGTCGACATTTGCAAAGGGAAGAGGAGGATCCATCAATTGTTAAAATTAAACTCATGCAATCTTGAATTAGTGAAATCTAAGACACCCTAATCACTTTAGCAAGCTCTAATCTTCCAATTTCACTCTCTTTGTGCACAATTAGGGTTCTTAAACTCTAAAAGTCAAGGTATGGATTTTGTGTCCAAGTATTGCTTATATGGTGTGTTTATGATGAGTTTTATGCTTAAATAGTTGCTAGTTGTTGAATTGTGCACAATTGTTTGAGTTAGAATGTAATTGTTATTGATTTTGGAAGAGGAATTATGTATAGACTTGCATGATGGATTTTTGTTATGAATATGGTGAATTTGGTGATGTTCTAGTTAAGTTTCTAGTCATGCACACCAAGTGTTTGTTAAAATGTCTCAAAGAGATGATTATGTGTTCTAGCTAGAAATTGTGATGAAGGATGTTCATGTATGAACTTTTGTTATAGTTGTAAGTTATAGAAATTGATAATTTGATAATTTAATGGTGTTAGTAATGAAATTGGATTACTATGCACATTTGATGATTAATGAAAGGATTAAAGAAAAAGTTGCATGATAGAGCTAAAAGGGATGAGTTAGTAATGTACATGATTAAAATGTGATGTTGAATTGGTAACATTGTCATCTTAGGAAAAATGAGATTTTAAGGCTACTTGTATGCTTGTTGTGATTAGGGGGTTAAATGTGTGTGTAAGTATGAAAAGATGTAATGATTCAAGAAAGTTGTGTTTTTGATTGAGTTATGTGATTAATGGGATTAGCTCATGTATAGGTGCTAATCAAGGAAAAGAGATTTCAAGTGATCAAGGAAATTCAATTAAGCAAGGTGAGTTCATAGGGGGTAATATGGGCGGGTCAAGAGTGGCTTAGTGTTCTCGGATTGCATCCGTGCAAGAGAGAAACGACTAAGTGCACTAGTTATGTAGCTTAGATAGAACTATTGGGTTAACCTAATAGTTGTATCTATGGTTGATGTTTAGCTTAAGCAAGGTTATTACATTGCTAGTAATCTTGCCTATGGTTTGTGTTAGCTTAGACACATTAAGTGTCTATGTATGAGATGATGATAGCTTAGGCATATTTAGTATGTCTATGGTTAGCTTAGGCATGATTACTAGGTTCGGCCTAGTAAGTCATGTCTATGGTATGAATGAATTGGATCCGAATGTATGCAAGCAACCAATGGGTTGAAGGATAAGTGTTATGATTTGTGCCCAAATGTTTTGTGTTTTGTGTTTTATTACTTTCCTATAACTCATTAAGTGTAAAAAACTTACCCCCATGATGTTTTATGTTTTAGGTACTAAAGTCCATCATGAAGGTAAGGAACCCGTGTGAAGCACTTGAGGAGCATTGGCATTAGAGTAAGTGGTATTGCAAGTCCCTTATTGTAAACACGCTCCATGGTTACCGCTTATCAACGCCTAGTGTTTTGGTATGAGTCATGTTTGTTGTTGTCAAACTTGGGACCTAATGATGGTTGGAGTATGAAAACATGTTTTGAAGTCTAAATGTTGTTTATGGATGGTCTAAGATATTAGAAACTGAATCTTTATGTTGGTGGATGAATTATGCTGTTTTAAATGTGTTTGAAAATGATGAAATGTGCAAAAGTTGGTTTAAGTAAAATGTTGCAGGTCAGGCACCCGGACCAGTGTTATGTCGCGCCGCGGCCAAGGGCTCCGCGCCGCGGCAATGAACTAAGGTTCAAAACAGAAGTTGGGTTAAGGGGATAAAAATTTTATGTGTTGTGTCGCGCCGCGACAAGGCAGGCCGCGCCGCGGCAAATGCCTTGTCCGGCCAGTAACTTAACTTTTCAAAAAAAAAAAAAAAAAAAAAAAAAAAAAAACTTTTTACTCGAATCAAGGCGTTAAAGTCAATGCGTATGTGTATTGATTATCGTGAATTGAACAAAAGAACAGTGAAGAATAAGTATCCATTACCTCGAATAGATGATTTGTTCGATCAGTTACAGGGTGCTTCATTCTTTTCTAAGATAGACTTACGATCCGGATATCATCAGGTTCGTGTTGCTGAATCAGATATACCGAAAACAGCGTTCAGAACAAGGTATGGTCATTATGAATTTCTTGTCATGCCGTTTGGGTTGACGAATGCGCCAGCAATCTTCATGGATCTAATGAATAGAGTGTGTCGCCCTTTCTTAGATAAGTTTGTGATTGTGTTTATAGATGATATACTAGTGTATTCAAAGACCGAAAGTGAACATGCTGAACATCTGAGACAGGTTTTGAACATGTTGAAACGTGAACAACTATTTGCAAAATTTTCAAAGTGTGAATTTTGGTTACGTGAAGTGAAGTTTTTGGGTCATGTGATTTGTGCCGAGGGTATAAAAGTTGATCCGACAAAGATAGAAGCGGTAATGAATTGGAATTCTCCGAAGACTCCGACTGAGATTAAGAGTTTTCTGGGATTAGCCGGTTATTATCGCAGATTTATCAAGGATTTCTCAAAAATAGCGGGTCCGTTGACTAAGTTGACTCGTAAAGATGTAGCCTTTCGATGGACTGATGAACAGGAAAAGGCTTTTCAGATTTTGAAATAGCTACTGTGTCAGGCACCAGTATTAGCTTTACCAGAAGGTTTAGACGACTTCTTGGTATACTGTGATGCGTCATTTGCTGGGTTGGGTTGTGTATTAATGCAAAGAAATAAAGTAATCGCCTACGCCTCACGACAGTTGAAAGTTCATGAGAAGAATTATCCAGTGCATGATCTTGAAATGGCTGCAGTAGTGTTTGCTTTGAAACTGTGGAGACACTATTTGTATGGAACCCATTGTGTTATATGTACAGATCACAAGAGTTTGCAGTATATCTTCTCACAGAAAGAATTGAATATGCGTCAGAGACGATGGCAAGAGTTGATCAAAGATTACGATTGTGAAATTAAATACCATTCGGGTAAGGAAAATGTGGTTGCAGATGCGCTAAGTCGTAAAAAGTCAAGTGAAAATGTGAAATTTCTTCGTTTGAATATAACATCAGATTTGATTAACAGCTTAAGAACCATTCAGGCCTATGCTTTAGAGGACGAACATATTAAATCTAAACAAATGACCAAACGAAAAGTGAACTTAATTGATGACTCATGTGGACTAAAGACCTTAAACAATCGTGTTTGGGTGCCTAAGCTTGGAGATTTGAGGGATTTAATCATGACAGAAGTTCACAAATCCAGATTGACAGTACATCCGGGTAGTAATAAGATGTATCATGATTTGAAAACAGTGTATTGGTGGCCAACAATGAAATCGGATATCGCTCGTTATGTCGAAAAGTGTCATATATGTGCTCAAGTGAAGGCAGAATATCAGAAACCTTATGTGTGACGCCCCGTACTAAATCATCATGTACGGACCATCAACAACAGGATCATTACAAGGTTAAGTACTATATGCGTTTTCAAAACAGAGTTTACATTCATAAATAAAAGTGACGTCACAACATACGTCAATTGTTTTACAAATCAAAGTATGCTTCACTAAGTAGAAGCATTAAATAAGTGTACGTGACCATAATGGTCGTTACATAACATAAATTCATAAGTAAAAAGTTTAAATGCAACATAAGTAGTCATGCGATAACAACTCTAGGCAGCGGGTTCTACAGCACGACTAGTAAGATAGCGGAAGCGACTTCAAGCACCTGAGAAAATACATGCTTAAAAAGGTCAACACAAAGGTTGGTGAGCTATAGTTTAAGTATAACAGTAACGTAAGTAGGCCACGAGATTTCAGTGCTACAACGAGCGTTTCAAAAGTATGTAAAAGTATATGCTTAACCGTGGGCACCCGGTAACTAACTTAACGTTTAATATACCCCCTTAAAGTGCACTTGGCAAGTGCGTATAACCTCGAAGTATTAAACACTCGTTAAATGCTAGCGCTACTAGCCCGAGTGGGGATGTCAAACCCTATGGATCCATATCTAAGATTCGCGTTCACGGTTCAAAAACCAATGATTAAACGTTACCGAGCTAAAGGGAATGTTTCTGCCGTTATATAACCCACACATATATAAAGTTTAAGTACTCGTGCCTAGTATGTAAAACATAAAATCCGCATGTATTCTCAGTTCCCAAAATAAGTTAAAGTAAAAAGGGAATGCTATAACTCACAATGATTAGTAGTAATGGTAAGGTAGTAGTCGGAAAGTGGTGTGCAAGTAACGGTCCAAACGTCCTCAACCTAAGTCAAATAGCACTAAGTCAATAAGTCATCTCAAAAGGTTTACAAGTACGTAATTAAGGTCATAAGGGTCATCATCAATCATCATTAAACAAAAGGTAACAAGTAAGACTCGTTTATGAAAGTCGTTTAAAACAAAGGCTGACTTCGGTCAGTCACCACGGCCTCTACCCTTACTGAATTAAGGTGAGACCAGTGGTCATGGCTCCGTCTATGAGTCCCTTGAGTGTGGTAAAATTTACAGAAGCAAACTCGTCTTGGTTTGACCGTGGCGACGGTCTAAGTGCGAGTAGGTCAGAAATTTCTGCACAACGTTAAAGGACATGGTAACGATCGGAGGGCCATAAATCCTAAACCGTAACTCGGATTAAGACGAGTCCTATATGAAAAGTTATCTACTCGAAAAGTTCTATCTAAAAATCAAGGTTAGAACAGCCCAGGTCTACTGGTCTGTTCCAGAAGCATCAGGTCAGTAGGTCTTGGACAGAACAGTGGGTTTTGGAGAGTTCCGGTTGTCTCGGTGCTTGATGTTCATCACGGTTCTCATTCTTGATGCGTATAGCTTCAAGTGTACAACTCGTTGATGTGTTAACATCATTTTGACCAAGGTTTGTCCATCATAACTCAAGTGCAAGTGTTGTAGGTGTTTGATGAACCAAGGTTACATGTAAGTTTATGAACAAGTTCATGAACACTAAGAAAGATCACAACCAAGTGTTGGATCCATGATACTTGCACCAAAGTGTAAGCTCTTGTTGGTTTCATGTCCTTGTTCAAATGTGTAGTAAGCAATTAACAATAAGAAATAAAGAAAATGAATGATAAGCCTAAACCAACCATGAAGGTGGTATTCTAGTAACATACAACAAACAAGAACACAAGTAACAAAAATTAAAGATTATAAACTTTAAATCTTTGAAATAAATAAAGTAGAAAGCTAACTAAACAAGAAGATGATTCATAGTTGCTCTTACTTTTAAAGATTCAACCCAAGTTGATCTTTAAGTGAAGTAACTTCAAAGTTACTTCAAGAACTACAAGTAAAGAGTTTATACAACTATGAACTTTAATTCTTTGAAACAAATATGTAGAACATAACTAGAGAGATTATGTTCTTGATGTTCTTGTTAAATACAAGATATAAATGAAGAATCAAAACTAGAAAGTTTGATCTTGTAACTTAGTAAATAAAGACAAGTAAGTAAGTAAATAATAACTTAGTAATCTACAAGTAATTAAACTACAACAAGATTAAGTAACAAACAACAAAAGATGATGATGATTAATGTTTATGAAATCAGTTTTTACCAACAAAGAAAAGAAGAAAAGAAGTTGTTTCAAACACTTACAAGTATGAGAGAAAAAGAGAAGAAAGTTTGAGGGAATATGCAAGTAATGTGTGTGTGTTTTGAGAGAAGACTTCAAGTGAACAAGTAATGAAGAAATGATGAAGTGTGGACTCCTTTGAGCCCTCAAACCCCACGGCCTGCAGCAGCCCCCATGGGGTGGGTGTGTTTGTTTGGTGGTTACTAGTGTGTTAAAGGTTCAAAAGATGGATAAAAGGGTTAGTCTCATGGGGATTATAAGGCAACTAGATTCCTTAAGCAAGTAACTAGTTAGTTTATGTTTAAATGATACTTACAAGTATGCAAGAGTGGGCTTAATGTCCATTAAAAGAAGTAGGGTGGGCTTGTGAGTCTTATTCAAGAGTCCATTACACTAATTAAAGCCCAAGTTGCAAATAATCCAAATAAGTCCAACTTAAGCCCAAGTAATTAACTAAAAGCCTTAGTTAATTAAAATGATTAATAAAATTAATCATGGATGTAAATAATATCTTAAAATATTATTCGTGCATGTTCCGGGTGTCACAAAGACGTTTCGGGCATTTAAAGTTCAAGTACGGGCAATCAAAGCAACATGTAAATGTAATAACATACATTCGTTTAATCAAGCGTATTAATAATAATAATTATTAATAAATAACGTTGGTAAAACCAGGGTCGTTACATTACCCACCTGTTAAAGAAAATTTCGTCCCGAAATTTTAAGTTGTAGTAGATGGAGGAGTCGGGAAAAGATGAGGATATTTCCGCATCATTTGATCCTCTCGTTCCCAAGTAAACTCAGGTCCTCGTTTGGCATTCCATCGTACTCGTACAATCGGAATCTTGTTGCGTTTCAAAGTTTTGATCTCACGATCCATAATCTCAACAGGTTCCTCCACAAAGTGGAGTTTGTCATCAATAGTAAGTTCTTCCAATGGTATGATGAGTTCGGGTGCAGCAAGACACTTCTTCAAGTTTGACACATGGAAGGTAGGATGAACTGAGCTCAATTGTGCTGGTAGATCCAAACGGTATGCAACTGGTCCAACACGTTCCAAGATCTCGAATGGACCAATGTATCGTGGGTTCAACTTTCCACGTTTTCCAAAACGGATCACACCTTTCCAAGGTGCAACCTTCAACATTACACGATCACCAACATTAAATTCAAAGTCTTTCCGTTTAAGATCGGCATAGCTCTTTTGGCGATCACGGGCAGTCTTAAGTCTAGCTTGGATCTGAGCAATCTTCTCCGTGGTTTCGTGAACTACCTCGGGTCCGGTGATTTGCTTTTCACCTACTTCGGCCCAACAAATAGGAGATCGGCACTTACGACCATACAATGCTTCAAAAGGTGCAGCATTAATGCTTGAGTGATAACTGTTATTGTACGAGAATTCGGCGAGTGGCAAATGCCTTTCCCAGGCCTTTCCAAAATCAATGACACATGCACGCAGCATGTCCTCCAAGGTCTGAATCGTTCGTTCACTTTGCCCGTCAGTCTGAGGATGATAAGCAGTACTCATGTCAAGACGAGTTCCCATGGCTTCTTGCAAAGAACGCCAAAATCTGGAAGCAAAACGGGGATCGCGATCGGAGATGATTGATAAAGGTACACCATGACGAGATACAACCTCTTTGATGTACAGCTGAGCAAGTCTTTCCATTGTATCAGTTTCCTTCATCGCTAGGAAGTGTGCAGATTTGGTGAGGCGGTCAACAATAACCCAAATAGTATCGCATCCGCCCACCGTCTTCGGCAGCTTAGTAATGAAATCCATTGTGATCCTTTCCCACTTCCATTGTGGGATTTCCGGCTGTTGAAGTAACCCAGAAGGTCTCTGATGCTCGGCTTTAACCTTCGAGCAAGTCAAACACTTACCAACATAAGTCGCAACGTCCTTCTTAAGATTCGGCCACCAATACTGTTCCTTAAGGTCGTGGTACATCTTACCTGCACCGGGGTGAATCGAATATCTTGATTTGTGTGCTTCATCAAGTATCAGGCTTCGTAGATCTCCATAGTAAGGTACCCAAATTCTTCCGGCATAACATCGGAGTCCAGACTCTCTAACCTCGAATCGAGAGACAAGTATGTTCAAATGCTCGTGAGATATGTTCTCCTCCTTGAGAGCCTCAACTTGGGCTACTCTGATCTGGCTGTTGAGGTTCGAATGGATGGTGATGTTCAGAGCCCTAACACGGAGAGGTGCCGTCCTCTCCTTTCGGCTTAAAGCGTCAGCTACAACATTGGCCTTGCCAGGGTGATAACGGAGTTCACAATCGTAGTCGTTGAGCGTCTCGATCCATCGACGCTGTCTCATATTCAATTGCTTCTGATCGAAGATGTGCTGGAGACTCTTGTGATCGGTGAAGATAGTGCTCTTAGTTCCATACAAATAATGTCTCCACAATTTGAGTGCAAAGACAACGGCTCCAAGTTCAAGATCATGTGTAGTGTAGTTCCGCTCGTGAATCTTCAATTGGCGGGAGGCATAGGCAATAACCTTTGATCGTTGCATCAGTACACAACCAAAACCACTCTTCGATGCATCGCAATAAACAACAAAGTCGTCGCTGCCTTCAGGAAGTGATAGGATAGGTGCGGAGGTTAACTTCTTCTTCAAAATTTGGAATGCTGATTCGTGTGTGGGTTCCCAAATGAACTTCTTGCCCTTGTGAGTCAGTGCGGTCAAAGGACGCGCAATCAGAGAAAATCCTTCGATAAACCTTCGATAATAACCGGCGAGACCTAGAAATTGGCGAATATGCGTTGGAGTAGTGGGGGTCTCCCACTTGCTGATGGCTTCAATCTTGGCGGGATCAACTTTGATACCCTGGTCGCTCACAACATGACCCAAAAACTGTACTTCCTTCAACCAAAATTCGCACTTGGAGAATTTGGCATAAAGTTGCTCTTGTCTTAAGAGTTCAAGCACTAATCGGAGGTGTTGCTCATGTTCTTCTTCGCTCTTAGAATAGATGAGGATATCATCTATGAAGACGATAACAAACTTGTCCAAGTAAGGCTTGCAGACACGATTCATGAGGTCCATGAACACGGCAGGTGCATTTGTTAAACCGAATGGCATCACGAGGAACTCATAATGACCATAACGGGTCCTGAATGCAGTTTTCATCACGTCACTTTCCTTCACCCTCAGCTGGTGATATCCGGATCGCAAATCGATCTTTGAATAAACGCTCGATCCTTGTAGTTGATCAAAAAGATCGTCAATTCGTGGAAGAGGATATCGATTCTTGATAGTCAATTTGTTGAGTTCACGGTAGTCGATACACATACGGAAGGATCCATCCTTCTTCTTCACAAACAACACCGGTGCGCCCCAAGGCGAGAAGCTTGGTTGGATAAACCCTCGATCTAATAGCTCTTGTAGTTGACTCTGTAATTCTTGCATCTCGGAAGGTGCGAGTCTATAAGGTGCGCGAGCTACAGGTGCAGCTCCTGGCACTAAGTCAATCTGAAACTCTACTGCCCTCGGTGGCGGTAATCCAGGCAGTTCTTCGGGAAAGACATCGGAAAACTCGTTCACAATACGCACATCGTTCACATTCTTCACCTCAGTTTCTACTGCTTTCACATGTGCTAGGACAGCAAAGCGTCCCTTCTTCATAATCTTTTGCGCTTTCACGCAACTAATGAGGTTCAACTTCGAGGTACATCTCTCTCCATAGATAACCAGTGGTTCGCCATCTCCTTGTGGTATGCGAAGTGCTTTATCTCCACAGATAACATCGGCCTTTATCTTGCTCAACCAATCCATACCGACGATCACGTCAAAACTTCCCAGTTTGATAGGTATCAAATCAATTTCGAAATCTGCACCAGCTATGTTGATAATAGCTCCACAACTAATATGGTCGACCTTTTCAAGTTTTCCATTGGCGACCTCGACAAGCATACCTTCCTTCAAGGGAACTAACGACCAATCTAACTTATCACAAAAATGTCTACACACATAGCTCCTATCGGCACCAGTATCAAATAGGACAGAAGCTAAAAGATTGTTGATCTTGAATATACCTGTCACCAAGTCGGGGTTGTCGCGAGCGTCCCTTGCATTAACGTTGAAGGCTCTAGCACGTGGTGGTCCGCCATCCTTACGCTTGTTAGGACACTCGTTTCTGAAATGGCCCGTCTTTCCACATTCATAACACTTCTTAGGCCCATTGTTGTTGTGGTTTGGCTTCACATTCAAAGTGGTAACCTTGCAATCCTTGCCAACATGTCCAGATCGTTGGCACTTCTCACAGATAACATTGCAATACCCAGTGTGGTGCTTGTAGCACCTATTGCATTGTGGTAAGGTTCCTTTGTAGTTCGGATTGGTGCGGTTGTTGTTGTTGGGGTTGGTGTTGTTGTTGTGCATGTGGTTGTTTTGCCTGAACCCTTCATGTCGTTTTGCCGGGTTTTGATCATAGTTCCTACCCCTGTTGTTGTTGTGGTTGTTGTCCCATTTCCTCTTTTCGCCACTAACAGTTTCGAACTTAGCCTTCTCCGGCTCGTCAAGGATGATTTGATTCAAGAGAGTATGCGCCATGCGCATCGCTTCGGGAACACTTGGTGGCTTGGATGAGGTAACATTACCCTTGATGGACTTAGGAAGTCCCGAGAAGTATTTCTCCAAACGCTTAAATTCGGGGGTGACCATGGTTGGACACATAAGAGCCAATTCCAAAAACCTACAGTTGTAGCTGTTAAGGTCGTTCCCTACGGTTTTCAATTGCATAAATTCGATTTCCATCTTTTGAATCTCGGTTCTCGGACAGTATTCCTCGATCATAGCACATTTAAATTCTTCCCAAGGCGTAGCATACGCCTCATCAATTCCTTTCGCTTGGGCCATGGTATTCCACCATGTGAGCGCGCCATCAGACAGCGTGCAAGATGCAAATTTCGTTTTGTTAGCCTCAGAACAATTGCTAACCCTGAATACCGATTCCAACTTTTCGAACCATCTGGTGAGACCGACGGGTCCCTCAGTGCCACTGAAGTAGTGTGGCTTGCAGTTTTGAAATTCCTTGTAAGTACACCCATCTCGGACGACAGGTGGATTGACAGGCGGTGGTGGTGGAACTTGGGGTTGTCTTTCAGCTAGTGCAGCAGCAACTCGCTCGTTAATCATTTCCTCGATTTGTGCCGCGGTGGGGATAGATCTCCCGTTGGCCATGATGTTCTATACAAACATTTTGACTCAAGTCAAAATCCATTATGCAAATAATAATAATATAGTATATAACAACCAACATGAAAACAGCACAACACATGTTGATTAAGTAATGCAAGCATATATAAGTACCACAAAACCATGATATGATAACGTAAATAGAACACTTGCGCAAGAAGTAAGCAACACAAATTTCATTCATTAATGATAATAAGTTCATACATTACAATAAGTTCGTACATTACATAAGTGAAATATGAAATTACAAAAGAGATTACAATGCAGAATCTAGTACAAAGTCCTACGGCGATGGTGGGTACAAGATGTCCAAAACATGAGCCAACTGCTCCTCGAGCTCAGTAACTCGAGTCTGGAGAATCTCAATCTCCCGCCTCATTTCCTCATTAGAGGAAGATGGTGGGGCAGGTGGTGCTGGCGGTGCAGGTGGAGCCGGTGGTGCTGAAGTGGATGGTCCGGCTCTGGGTGGAGACGGTAATATCAGTGGGTCGGCGGGGTACGGCACCAGCCGTTTACGAGCAGTGATCCTACGACGCCGACCATAAGCGTCAGTGACAGTACGACCAGGAATTATGCCAGCGAAGCGATACCGCTTCTTCGGCGGGGTAGAAGGTGCCTGAATCGGTCGGTCAGCGGGATCCTCCTCATCACTGGAGTCGTCAGATGAGGTGTCGTCTGAAGAAGCATCGGTGGAAGAACCGTCGTCTGAATCATGCGGTGGTGGCGCGGGTGGCTCAACATATCCGAAAGCGGCCAACATCTGTCGGTGTCGGCCTGGCGTGATCACGGCTAAGCGGCCGTCGGCAGTGCGTCGGCAAGGTGTGCGCCAGTGATTACGGAAGGGTCCTTCCCCGAACTCCGCGGGGATCTCCATGCCACCAATGCGAGCCAGTTGCCTCAGGGGTCTGGAAGAAGACGCCGGGATAGGCACACTAGAGCTAGCTCCAGAACTAGAGGCGCCGGGGTCGCCAGTGGGTGTCGGGGCCGGAATGTCAGCAGCAGCAGCAGCAACAGGTGCAGCAGTGGGAGGAACAACGGGGCCTGAGCCGCTCGGGATGTCAGTAGGTGGAACGTCCGACATCTGAACAAGGAAAAATAAATTTTCCATGTCAGTATGTCATAAAGCAAGCAAATAATAGGACAACAGTTTAAATCATGTATAACAATAAGTAGCATGGCAATATCAGTAATCGTACGAAACTAGCATGCAATCGAAAGCAAGTAATAGCATGCAGTAGTGAAATCACGTAGTAGCATACGGCATATAGCAGTAACAGTGAGCAGCAGCATGCAGTAAGTTCAGCGGAAACAAGTAAACTAACAAGTTGTAGATTAGCCCTATTAGTGAATCCTACTCGGGTCGGTCTTAGACTCACTAATGCATCCTAATTCCCTACAACCAACGCTCTGATACCAAATGTGACGCCCCGTACTAAATCATCATGTACGGACCATCAACAACAGGATCATTACAAGGTTAAGTACTATATGCGTTTTCAAAACAGAGTTTACATTCATAAATAAAAGTGACGTCACAACATACGTCAATTGTTTTACAAATCAAAGTATGCTTCACTAAGTAGAAGCATTAAATAAGTGTACGTGACCATAATGGTCGTTACATAACATAAATTCATAAGTAAAAAGTTTAAATGCAACATAAGTAGTCATGCGATAACAACTCTAGGCAGCGGGTTCTACAGCACGACTAGTAAGATAGCGGAAGCGACTTCAAGCACCTGAGAAAATACATGCTTAAAAAGGTCAACACAAAGGTTGGTGAGCTATAGTTTAAGTATAACAGTAACGTAAGTAGGCCACGAGATTTCAGTGCTACAACGAGCGTTTCAAAAGTATGTAAAAGTATATGCTTAACCGTGGGCACCCGGTAACTAACTTAACGTTTAATATACCCCCTTAAAGTGCACTTGGCAAGTGCGTATAACCTCGAAGTATTAAACACTCGTTAAATGCTAGCGCTACTAGCCCGAGTGGGGATGTCAAACCCTATGGATCCATATCTAAGATTCGCGTTCACGGTTCAAAAACCAATGATTAAACGTTACCGAGCTAAAGGGAATGTTTCTGCCGTTATATAACCCACACATATATAAAGTTTAAGTACTCGTGCCTAGTATGTAAAACATAAAATCCGCATGTATTCTCAGTTCCCAAAATAAGTTAAAGTAAAAAGGGAATGCTATAACTCACAATGATTAGTAGTAATGGTAAGGTAGTAGTCGGAAAGTGGTGTGCAAGTAACGGTCCAAACGTCCTCAACCTAAGTCAAATAGCACTAAGTCAATAATTCGTCTCAAAAGGTTTACAAGTACGTAATTAAGGTCATAAGGGTCATCATCAATCATCATTAAACAAAAGGTAACAAGTAAGACTCGTTTATGAAAGTCGTTTAAAACAAAGGCTGACTTCGGTCAGTCACCACGGCCTCTACCCTTACTGAATTAAGGTGAGACCAGTGGTCATGGCTCCGTCTATGAGTCCCTTGAGTGTGGTAAAATTTACAGAAGCAAACTCGTCTTGGTTTGACCGTGGCGACGGTCTAAGTGCGAGTAGGTCAGAAATTTCTGCACAACGTTAAAGGACATGGTAACGATCGGAGGGCCATAAATCCTAAACCGTAACTCGGATTAAGACGAGTCCTATATGAAAAGTTATCTACTCGAAAAGTTCTATCTAAAAATCAAGGTTAGAACAGCCCAGGTCTACTGGTCTGTTCCAGAAGCATCAGGTCAGTAGGTCTTGGACAGAACAGTGGGTTTTGGAGAGTTCCGGTTGTCTCGGTGCTTGATGTTCATCACGGTTCTCATTCTTGATGCGTATAGCTTCAAGTGTACAACTCGTTGATGTGTTAACATCATTTTGACCAAGGTTTGTCCATCATAACTCAAGTGCAAGTGTTGTAGGTGTTTGATGAACCAAGGTTACATGTAAGTTTATGAACAAGTTCATGAACACTAAGAAAGATCACAACCAAGTGTTGGATCCATGATACTTGCACCAAAGTGTAAGCTCTTGTTGGTTTCATGTCCTTGTTCAAATGTGTAGTAAGCAATTAACAATAAGAAATAAAGAAAATGAATGATAAGCCTAAACCAACCATGAAGGTGGTATTCTAGTAACATACAACAAACAAGAACACAAGTAACAAAAATTAAAGATTATAAACTTTAAATCTTTGAAATAAATAAAGTAGAAAGCTAACTAAACAAGAAGATGATTCATAGTTGCTCTTACTTTTAAAGATTCAACCCAAGTTGATCTTTAAGTGAAGTAACTTCAAAGTTACTTCAAGAACTACAAGTAAAGAGTTTATACAACTATGAACTTTAATTCTTTGAAACAAATATGTAGAACATAACTAGAGAGATTATGTTCTTGATGTTCTTGTTAAATACAAGATATAAATGAAGAATCAAAACTAGAAAGTTTGATCTTGTAACTTAGTAAATAAAGACAAGTAAGTAAGTAAATAATAACTTAGTAATCTACAAGTAATTAAACTACAACAAGATTAAGTAACAAACAACAAAAGATGATGATGATTAATGTTTATGAAATCAGTTTTTACCAACAAAGAAAAGAAGAAAAGAAGTTGTTTCAAACACTTACAAGTATGAGAGAAAAAGAGAAGAAAGTTTGAGGGAATATGCAAGTAATGTGTGTGTGTTTTGAGAGAAGACTTCAAGTGAACAAGTAATGAAGAAATGATGAAGTGTGGACTCCTTTGAGCCCTCAAACCCCACGGCCTGCAGCAGCCCCCATGGGGTGGGTGTGTTTGTTTGGTGGTTACTAGTGTGTTAAAGGTTCAAAAGATGGATAAAAGGGTTAGTCTCATGGGGATTATAAGGCAACTAGATTCCTTAAGCAAGTAACTAGTTAGTTTATGTTTAAATGATACTTACAAGTATGCAAGAGTGGGCTTAATGTCCATTAAAAGAAGTAGGGTGGGCTTGTGAGTCTTATTCAAGAGTCCATTACACTAATTAAAGCCCAAGTTGCAAATAATCCAAATAAGTCCAACTTAAGCCCAAGTAATTAACTAAAAGCCTTAGTTAATTAAAATGATTAATAAAATTAATCATGGATGTAAATAATATCTTAAAATATTATTCGTGCATGTTCCGGGTGTCACAAAGACGTTTCGGGCATTTAAAGTTCAAGTACGGGCAATCAAAGCAACATGTAAATGTAATAACATACATTCGTTTAATCAAGCGTATTAATAATAATAATTATTAATAAATAACGTTGGTAAAACCAGGGTCGTTACATTATGGTTCGTTACGTCAGTTACAGATTCCAGAGTGGAAATGGGAACATATAACGATGGATTTTGTGACCAAATTACCTCGAACTCAGAAAAGACATGATATGATTTGGGTAATAGTGGATCGTCTAACTAAAAGTGCTCATTTTCTTGCTACTCGTGAGACAGCTTCGTTAAGTGAGTTAGCCGAATTGTATGTGAAAGAAATAGTTAGTCGTCATGGTGTGCCGTTATCGATTGTTTCAGACATAGATTCCAGATTTGTGTCAAATTTTTGGAATAGTCTTCAACAGAATCTGGGTACACGTGTGAATTTAAGTACAGCTTATCATTCTCAGACAGACGGACAGAGTGAAAGAACGATACAGACTTTGGAGGATATGTTAAGGGCTTGTGTGTTAGAATACGGTGATTCGTGGGATACACATTTGCCGTTGGTCGAATTCGCGTATAATAATTCATATCATTCGAGTATAGGGATGCCGCCCTATGAGATGTTATACGGTTGTCGTTGCAGAACTCCGACTTGTTGGTTAGAAGCCGGGGAGAAACAGTTTGCAGGTCCCGAAATTGTTCAAATGACAGCCGAAAAAGTTGCAATTGCGAGAGAAAAGTTGAAAGCTGCTAGAGATAGGCAGAAAATGTATGCTGATCCGCGTAGACGTCCAGTAACCTTTAATGTGGGTGAACGAGTGTATCTGAAAGTTTCGCCGTGGAAAGGGGTTATCAGATTCGGTAACGTGGTAAGTTTGCACCGAGATTTATTGGTCCGTTTCCGATCAGTGAAGTGTTGAATGATCAGACTGTGGTGTTAGATCTTCCGTCAGAGTTAGCCGGTATTCATAATACATTCAACGTGTGTTATTTGCGTAAGTGTAAAATCGATGACGAGACACAAATCGTACCACTGGTAGATTTGAAAGTTGATTTGAGTAACAAGTTGGTTGAGGAACCTATTCGAGTGGTCGACAGAAAGGTTACTGAGTTAAGAAAGAAAAATATCCCGATGGTTTTAGTAGAATGGAAACACAGCTTAGGGTCTAACTTGACGTGGGAGACAGAAGAGTTGATGAAGACCCGTTAACCTCATCTGTTTGAGCAAGACCAGATTCCGAGGACGGAATCTCTTTAAGGGGGGTGGATTTGTAACAGACTGAAACCGGGATTAGAAGTAAGATTTCTTAATTGCCTTAGGTTTATATTTGAGTTTAAAATATGCTTTTATTTTAATTATTTTATTAGTGTTTTATTATAATTGTGTTGTAACCAGTTTGTGACAAGGGTCCCAGAACAGGTTGGTTTATTTAATTTGGACTCCGTTAGGACCGCCTAAGGAGATACGAAAGGTTATCAGATAAGATAACTGCCTGTGTGATATGGGGTATGAGTTTATAACTCATTTAAGTGTATGTATCTGGATAGTTCTATCCATTTCTCATTTCATCTATAAAACACACACGAACCATACACAAACACATACTTAAACCCTAATTTTATTTGGTGAGCCTTTGGATTAATTGAAGCTAGAGATATATTCCTTGTGATTTCGTGATCAATATAAGGTATGCATATCATAGATTCATGCTTTGATTCTTGCTCTAATTGGGTTTTTGTGTTAAATGAGTTTTTGATAGAAATTAGCTCAAATTTAGTTGTTTGATGTTTGTTATGCTCAATTGATGTTAGAAATAGGTTGTATATATGTTTAGTAGCTTCCATGTGCTTAAAATTTGATCAAAATCGCTCAAAAATCGAGTTTTGGGCGAAAAATGTTCGAAATCAGCGTAAGTGTTCGAACCAGTTGCTACAGTGTCTGCTACAGTATTTTGCTACAGTACCCGAACTGCTACAGTATCACTATTTGCTACAGTGTCACTATTTGCTACAGTGTTCGGGATTGCTACAGTACCACTATTTGCTACAGTACGTGTTGCTACAGTACCGTGTTGCTACAGTACCGAGTTGCTGCAGTGTTCGGAAATCACTATTTGCTACAGTACATTTTATGAAATTGAAACGGGCGTAACTTTCAAACCGTAACTCCGTTTTTGATGAATCAAATATTGTTGGAATCGTATTGAAGAGTACTTTTCAATGATGAACTTTTAAGAAACTAGATCAAACTGTTTTTAGGTCGAAAAAGGAGTTTTAGTGTGTATGTCGTGTTTTGCACGCACCTGTATGCTATTATTGAATGGAGTCATAATGTAGACTCATAAAATTATGAATATATGGTGTTATGACCTAGTTAATCATATGAAATGATTATATTATTTATTAGATATGTATATTAACTTTGTTTGTGTTGTTCTCACGTTATAAGGACAAGGAGGAAGCTCATAAATAATAACTGAGCAGTTGCTGGTAATTGGTGAGTGGGTCTATCTCCGGATAGAGTTTAAGTAGCATATCATGCTACTGTGGTTGACTCTTTTACCATGCATAGTGTAGAAATTGCCATGTTAGAATGATATAGTATGCCTGATGTTGTATGTGATTTATGTGTACACTGTGTGAATGACACCAGTCGGGCCTAGGGAGACTGGGGACTCGAAACCGTGCCTAGGAGAGGTTAGAGTCTGTATGAGGTCAACCGTGCCTAGGGGAGGTTGGGTCCATAGGCTACTGATTGTAGAGTATAGTGTGAACGATGCATCCCCTGCATCTGGATAACTATACTGTGAATTGAGTAGCAGGGACTATCGGTAGACTCAAGTCCGATCAGCTAGGAGTCGTGTGCTCGTACAAGCCGCCGATCCTCGTATTGTCTTATTGTATGCTAGTTGGTAGTTAGCATGTGTTGTTGTTAGTATATAGCTTGTGTGTAACTTAAGCTATATCTGTTAGATAGATTTCATTCACTTAGCGGTGCGCTAATCCCCCACATATTCTCCCCTTGCAGGTTTAGGTACTGCTAGTCGGGAAGGGTGCTATTGCAGAAGACATGTTTGACAAACCAACTCTGATGTGGACTTTTGTATAAATAATGTTTTGTGATAACGTAACACCGTTGTGTAAACTTAAACGTAATGACGTGACTTATATTGTGTTTGTTAATAAAGTCTTCCGCTGTGTATTAAAAAAAAAAGGCCGGTGTTACATTTATTATATCTAATGAGATGTTAAATTATTATATTATCATGATATTATGATATATTAATATATCTTAATATGATATATATACATTTAAATGTCGTTACAACGATAATCGTTACATATAAGTCTCGTTTCGTAATTCTTGAGTTAGTAGTCTTGTTTTTACATATGTAGTTCATTGTTAACACACTTAATGATATATTTAAATATCATTTTATCATGTTAAATATAGTGTATCAATATCTTAATATGATACATATGTATTTAGTAGACGTTATCATAACGATAATCGTTATATATATCATTTCGAGTTTCTTAACTTAGTAATCTCATTTCTTATGTATATCACACATTGTTAATATACTTAGTGAGATACTTACTCATCATAATCTTATGTCAACCATATATATATGTCTATATATATACCACAACATGTAGTTTTTACAATTTTGTAACGTTCGTGAATCGCCGGTTAACTTGGGTGATCAATTGTCTATATGAAACTTATTTCATTTAATCAAGTCTTAACAAGTTTGATTGCTTAACATGTTGGAAACATTTAATCATGTAGATAACAATTTCATTTAATATATATAAACATAGAAAAGTTCGGGTCACTACAAAAAGCTAAGACGAATCTCTATTTCTTCATTTCACTCTTTTTGAATAGCTTCACTCGTACTTTTCAAATAATCGAAGTATTTTATCCTTATTACTCAATGATAATAAAACTCTATTTATCAGCTCATATGAGTCATGAAAACATTCTTATTGTCAGCCATGACCATCCCAATCAAATTTTGGGACAAAATTTCTTTAACGGGTAGGTACTGTGACGACCCGAAAATTTCCGACCAAATCTAAACTTAATCTTTATATGGTTTTGACATGATAAGCAAAGTCTGTTAAACTAAATCTCAAAAAATTTGAACTGTTTCAGATATCTATTTTGTAGTGACCCGAACTTTTCCATGTTTATATATATTAATTGAGATTGATGTTTACATGATTAAATGTTTCCAACATGTTAAGCAATCAAACTTGTTAAGACTTGATTAATTGAAATAGGTTTCATATAGACAATTGACCACCCAAGTTGACCGGTGATTCACGAACGTTAAAACTTGTAAAAAAAACTATATGATGACATATATATGGTTATATATATAGTTAACATGATATTATGATAAGTAAACATATCATTAATTATATTAACAATGAACTACATATGTAAAAACAAGACTGCTAACTTAATGATTTTGAAACGAGACATATATGTAACGTTTATCGTTGTAACGACATTTAATGTATATATATCATATTAAGAGATATTCGTACATCATAATATCATGATAATATAATAATTTAAAATCTCTTTTGTTATTATAAACATTGGGTTAACAACATTTAACAAGATCGTTAACCTAAAGGTTTCAAAACAACACTTACATGTAACGACTAACGATGACTTAACGACTCAGTTAAAATGTATATACATGTAGTGTTTTAATATGTATTTTTACACTTTTGAAAGACTTCAATACACTTATCAAAATACTTCTACTTAACAAAAATGCTTACAATTACATTCTCGTTCAGTTTCATCAACAATTCTACTCGTATGCACCCGTATTCGTACTCGTACAATACACAGCTTTTAGATGTATGTACTATTGGTATATACACTCCAATGATCAGCTCTTAGCAGCCCATGTGAGTCACCTAACACATGTGGGAACCATCATTTGGCAACTAGCATGAAATATCTCATAAGATTACAAAAATATGAGTAATCATTCATGACTTATTTACATGAAAACAAAATTACATATCCTTTATATCTAATCCATACACCAACGACCAAAAACACCTACAAACACTTTCATTCTTCAATTTTCTTCATCTAATTGATCTCTCTCAAGTTCTATCTTCAAGTTCTAAGTGTTCTTCATAAATTTCAAAAGTTCTAGTTTCATAAAATCAAGAATACTTTCAAGTTTGCTAGCTCACTTCCAATCTTGTAAAGTGATCATCCAACCTCAAGAAATCTTTGTTTCTTACAGTAGGTTATCATTATAATACAAGGTAATAATCATATTCAAACTTTGGTTCAATTTCTATAACTATAACAATCTTATTTCAAGTGATGATCTTACTTGAACTTGTTTTCGTGTCATGATTCTGCTTCAAGAACTTCGAGCCATCCAAGGATCCATTGAAGCTAGATCCATTTTTCTCTTTTCCAGTAGGTTTATCCAAGGAAATTAAGGTAGTAATGATGTTCATAACATCATTCGATTCATACATATAAAGCTATCTTATTCGAAGGTTTAAACTTGTAATCACTAGAACATAGTTTAGTTAATTCTAAACTTGTTCGCAAACAAAAGTTAATCCTTCTAACTTGACTTTTAAAATCAACTAAACACATGTTCTATATCTATATGATATGCTAACTTAATGATTTAAAACCTGGAAACACGAAAAACACCGTAAAACCGGATTTACGCCGTCGTAGTAACACCGCGGGCTGTTTTGGGTTAGTTAATTAAAAACTATGATAAACTTTGATTTAAAAGTTGTTATTCTGAGAAAATGATTTTTATTATGAACATGAAACTATATCAAAAAATTATGGTTAAACTCAAAGTGGAAGTATGTTTTCTAAAATGGTCATCTAGACGTCGTTCTTTCGACTGAAATGACTACCTTTACAAAAACGACTTGTAACTTATTTTTCCGACTATAAACCTATACTTTTTCTGTTTAGATTCATAAAATATAGTTCAATATGAAACCATAGCAATTTGATTCACTCAAAACGGATTTAAAATGAAGAAGTTATGGGTAAAACAAGATTGGATAATTTTTCTCATTTTAGCTACGTGAAAATTGGTAACAAATCTATTCCAACCATAACTTAATCAACTTGTATTATATATTATGTAATCTTGAGATACCATAGACACGTATACAATGTTTCGACCTATCATGTCGACACATCTATATATATTTCGGAACAACCATAGACACTCTATATGTGAATGTTGGAGTTAGCTATACAGGGTTGAGGTTGATTCCAAAATATATATAGTTTGAGTTGTGATCAATACTGAGATACGTATACACTGGGTCGTGGATTGATTCAAGATAATATTTATCGATTTATTTCTGTACATCTAACTGTGGACAACTAGTTGTAGGTTACTAACGAGGACAGCTGACTTAATAAACTTAAAACATCAAAATATATTAAAAGTGTTGTAAATATATTTTGAACATACTTTGATATATATGTATATATTGTTATAGGTTCGTGAATCAACCAGTGGCCAAGTCTTACTTCCCGACGAAGTAAAAATCTGTGAAAGTGAGTTATAGTCCCACTTTTAAAATCTAATATTTTTGGGATGAGAATACATGCAGGTTTTATAAATGATTTACAAAATAGACACAAGTACGTGAAACTACATTCTATGGTTGAATTATCGAAATCGAATATGCCCCTTTTTATTAAGTCTGGTAATCTAAGAATTAGGGAACAGACACCCTAATTGACGCGAATCCTAAAGATAGATCTATTGGGCCTAACAAACCCCATCCAAAGTACCGGATGCTTTAGTACTTCGAAATTTATATCATATCCGAAGGGTGTCCCGGAATGATGGGGATATTCTTATATATGCATCTTGTTATTGTCGGTTACCAGGTGTTCACCATATGAATGATTTTTATCTCTATGTATGGGATGTGTATTGAAATATGAAATCTTGTGGTCTATTGTTACGATTTGATATATATATATAGGTTAAACCTACAACTCACCAACATTTTTGTTGACGTTTTAAGCATGTTTATTCTCAGGTGATTATTAAGAGCTTCCGCTGTCGCATACTTAAATAAGGACAAGATTTGGAGTCCATGCTTGTATGATATTGTGTAAAAACTGCATTCAAGAAACTTATTTTGTTGTAACATATTTGTATTGTAAACCATTATGTAATGGTCGTGTGTAAACAGGATATTTTAGATTATCATTATTTGATAATCTACGTAAAGCTTTTTAAACCTTTATTGATGAAATAAAGGTTATGGTTTGTTTAAAAATGAATGCAGTCTTTGAAAAACGTCTCATATAGAGGTCAAAACCTCGCAACGAAACCAATTAATATGGAACGTTTTTAATCAATAAGAACGGGACATTTCAGTTGGTATCCGAGCGTTGGTCTTAGAGAACCAGAAAATTTGCATTAGTGTGTCTTATCGAGTTTGTTAGGATGCATTAGTGAGTCTGGACTTCGACCGTGTTTTCTTTAAAAATGATTACTTAACATTTTTGTTGGAAACTATATATTTTTAACATATGAATATTATGTGATATATTAATCTCTTAACGTGTTTGATATTATGTGATAGATGTCTACCTCTAGAACAAGTCCCATTGACTCACCTAATAATAATGAAGAGTCAAATGTAAATTGGAATGATTTGTGGACTGATTCACAAGTTCCCGAAGAGGAACCGGAAGAAGAGTCGGAACCGGAAGAAGAATCAGAACCGGAAGAAGAATCGGAACCGGATGAAGAAATAGAACCGGTGGGGGAAATAATAAAACGGTTAAGTAAAAGAAAATCCTCAACCAACCGACCAAAGTTAATTATGGTCGATGGTGTTTCCGCCAAGGAAGCAAAATATTGGGAGGATTACCAATTCTCCGATGAATCGGATTCCGACGAGAATTCCGATGATATTATAGAAATTACCCCAACTGAATTTAAAAAGGCAAAAGAAAATAATAAGGGAAAGGGCATAAAAATAGAGAAATCTAATTCCAACCCCGATGAACTTTATATGTATCGTCAACCCCCGAAGTCCTTAAGTTGTAACAATGACCCGGGAACCTCTAAACCACCAGGTTTTTCTAAACCAATGTGGACAACGACGGCTCGTATTAGGGGAACATCATATATCCCTAGAAACTTGGCAAAACGAACCAAAACCGAAGAAGAAGAAACGAGCGAGTCGGAATAAGATAGTTGTATTCGTGTGGTGTAATATATGGAATATAGTGTTCTTATGCTTTATGATATATGTAAAAATTGCTTGTATTAATAAGTATTTTTTTTTATGAATCTAACTCTTGTCTATTTTACAGTTTAAAAACACAAAATGGATAGACAACCCAATATTTTAAGAGACCTACCCGGAGACATGATTGATGAAATCTTGTCTAGAGTCGGCCAGAATTCTTCGGCACAACTATTTAAGGCGAGATCAGTTTGTAAGACATTCGAAGAACGTTCCAAGAATGTCTTGGTTTATAAGAGACTTTCGTTTGAAAGATGGGGGATATCACATTGGGAAACCCATAAGTTACGATGTGTTTACTTTGACGCATATATTGCGGGGAACCCAAATGCTATTTTACGCAACGGGTTAAGAAATTATTTTGACTCAATATATCCGAATATTGGACTTCGTGATTTAGAAAAAGCGGCTAACATGCAACATAAAGAAGCATGTTATGCTTACGGATTAGTAATGTTCGCTTCTCACCAAAGTGAGAACAAGAACATCGGGCTACAACTATTAAACAAAACATTTCCACAAGTGACGGAGTCGGTAATTGGGGTAAGAAATGAGGTTTTTAGATTATTACGGGACTGTTGGACATTACGTAACCCTCGTCCCTTTGATGACGTTACAACACGCTGTCTTATCAACGGCCATAACGGTTATGTTGCACAAGACCAAGGATGGGAAGTAGTCCTAGTAAAACCAGAATGCATGACTTGTTTCTGGACGTATGAATTACGTGTCTTTATTGCCTTTGCTGAACGACTTGTGTACTAGCTAGAATTGTCTTCACAACTATCTTGTATCAAAGTTATTGTGTGCTATATTTCATGCTTTATGTAAAATAAGCGGTATTGTAAGTTTGTAAAATATTGTATAAAAGTTTGAACGCGAAATATTATTATAATCAGTTTTTCATATAGAATTGTAGTAGTTGAATTGTATATTAGCTACTAAGTATGAACTTAACGGGTAGGTACTACCCGAATTTAAACTTATAAAACGCTAATATGAAGAAAAAGCTTTTATAAATGAGTTCATATTATGCTACGAAATACTATTAACTACTCTTAATATTCTGTATGATTAACTTGTTCCATTTAACTATTTTGAAGGAAATGGCACCGACTACTCGACACACCGTGAATATGAATGAAGAGGAATTCCGTACTTTTCTAGCTTCAAACATAGCCGCAGTACAGGCTGCGCTACATACCAACAATAACCTTGGATCTAGCAGTACAGGAAATCGTGTAGGATGCACCTACAAAGAATTCACTGCCTGCAAACCTTTGGAAATTGATGGAACCGAAGGACCGATCGGATTGAAACGGTGGACCGAGAAGGTTGAATCGGTGTTTGCCATAAGTAAGTGTACTGAAGAGGACAAAGTGAAGTACGCTACGCATACCTTCACAGGTTCTGCGTTAACATGGTGGAATACCTATCTAGAGCAAGTGGGACAAGATGATGCGTACGCACTACCGTGGTCAGCATTCAAGCACTTGATGAACGAGAAGTACCGTCCCAGAACCGAGGTCAATAAGCTCAAGACAGAACTTAGAGGGTTACGAACCCAAGGATTTGATATTACCACGTACGAAAGACGATTCACAGAATTGTGCCTATTGTGTCCGGGAGCATTCGAAGATGAGGAAGAGAAGATCGACGCGTTTGTGAAAGGATTACCGGAAAGAATCCAAGAAGATATAAGTTCACACGAGCCCGCCTCCATACAACAGGCATGTAGAATGGCTCACAAACTAGTGAACCAGATTGAAGAAAGAATTAAAGAACAGACTGCTGAAGAGGCCAATGTGAAGCAAGTCAAAAGAAAGTGGGAGGAAAACGGTGATAAGAATCACCAATACAACAACAACAGCAATTACAACAATAATCGCAACAATTATCCCAACAATCGCAACATCAATCGCAACTACAACAAACGGCCCAACAACAACAACAACAACAACAACAACAACAGCAACTACAACAATCATCCCAACAACAATAATAACCGCAACAACAACAACAATCAGAAGCAACTATGCCAAAGGTGTGAAAAGAATCACTCGGGGTTCTGCACCAAATTTTGCAACAAGTGTAAAAGAAATGGTCATAGCGCGGCGAAGTGTGAGGTCTACGGACCAGGGGTTAATAGAACGAAAGGAACAAATGGTGTCGGAACGAGTAATGGCGGAGCAAGTAGTGTCGGAGCAAGTTATGCCAATGTAGTTTGTTATAAATGTGGAAAACCAGGCCACATTATTAGAAATTGCCCGAACCAGGAGAACACGAATGGACAAGGCCGTGGAAGAGTTTTCAATATTAATGCGGTAGAGGCACAGGAAGACCCGGAGCTTGTTACGGGTACGTTTCTTATTGACAATAAATCTGCTTACGTTTTATTTGATTCGGGTGCGGATAGAAGCTATATGAGTAGAGATTTTTGTGCTAAATTAAGTTGTCCATTGACGCCTTTGGATAGTAAATTTTTACTCGAATTAGCAAATGGTAAATTAATTTCAGCAGATAATATATGTCGGAATCGAGAAATTAAACTGGTTAGCGAAACATTTAAGATTGATTTGATACCAGTAGAGTTAGGGAGTTTTGATGTGATAATCGGTATGGACTGGTTGAAAGAAGTGAAAGCGGAGATCGTTTGTTACAAAAATGCAATTCGCATTATACGAGAAAAAGGAAAACCCTTAATGGTGTACGGAGAAAAGGGCAACACGAAGCTAAATCTTATTAGTAATTTGAAGGCACAAAAACTAATAAGAAAAGGTTGCTATGCTGTTCTAGCACACGTCGAGAAAGTACAAACTGAAGAAAAGAGCATCAATGATGTTCCCATTGCAAAAGAATTTCCCGATGTATTTCCGAAAGAATTACCGGGATTACCCCCACATCGATCCGTTGAATTTCAAATAGATCTTGTACCAGGAGCTGCACCAATAGCTCGTGCTCCTTACAGACTCGCACCCAGCGAGATGAAAGAACTGCAAAGCCAATTACAAGAACTTTTAGAGCGTGGTTTCATTCGACCAAGCACATCACCGTGGGGAGCTCCTGTTTTGTTTGTCAAGAAGAAAGATGGTACATTCAGGTTGTGTATCGACTACCGAGAGTTGAACAAACTTACCATCAAGAACCGCTACCCACTACCGAGAATCGACGACTTATTTGATCAACTACAAGGCTCGTCTGTTTATTCAAAGATTGACTTACGTTCCGGGTATCATCAAATGCGGGTGAAAGAAGATGATATTCCAAAGACTGCTTTCAGAACACGTTACGGTCATTACGAGTTTATGGTCATGCCGTTTGGTTTAACTAATGCACCAGCTGTGTTCATGGACCTTATGAACCGAGTGTGTGGACCATACCTTGACATGTTTGTCATTGTTTTCATTGATGACATACTTATTTACTCAAAGAATGACCAAGAACACGGTGAACATTTGAGAAAGGTGTTAGAAGTATTGAGGAAGGAAGAATTGTACGCTAAGTTTTCAAAGTGTGCATTTTGGTTGGAAGAAGTTCAATTCCTCGGTCACATAGTGAACAAAGAAGGTATTAAGGTGGATCCGGCAAAGATAGAAACTGTTGAAAAGTGGGAAACCCCGAAAACTCCGAAACACATACGCCAGTTTTTAGGACTAGCTGGTTACTACAGAAGGTTCATCCAAGACTTTTCCAGAATAGCAAAACCCTTGACTGCATTAACGCATAAAGGGAAGAAATTTGAATGGAATGATGAACAAGAGAAAGCATTTCAGTTATTGAAGAAAAAGCTAACTACGGCACCTATATTGTCATTGCCTGAAGGGAATGATGATTTTGTGATTTATTGTGACGCATCAAAGCAAGGTCTCGGTTGTGTATTAATGCAACGAACGAAGGTGATTGCTTATGCGTCTAGACAATTGAAGATTCACGAACAAAATTATACGACGCATGATTTGGAATTATGCGCGGTTGTTTTTGCATTAAAGACTTGGAGGCACTACTTATATGGGGTCAAAAGTATTATATATACCGACCACAAAAGTCTTCAACACATATTTAATCAGAAACAACTGAATATGAGGCAGCGTAGGTGGATTGAATTATTGAATGATTACGACTTTGAGATTCGTTACCACCCGGGGAAGGCAAATGTGGTAGCCGATGCCTTGAGCAGGAAGGACAGAGAACCCATTCGAGTAAAATCTATGAATATAATGATTCATAATAACATTACTACTCAAATAAAGGAGGCGCAACAAGGAGTTTTAAAAGAGGGAAATTTAAAGGATGAAATACCCAAAGGATCGGAGAAGCATCTTAATATTCGGGAAGACGGAACCCGGTATAGGGCTGAAAGGATTTGGGTACCAAAATTTGGAGATATGAGAGAAATGGTACTTAGAGAAGCTCATAAAACCAGATACTCAATACATCCTGGAACGGGGAAGATGTACAAGGATCTCAAGAAATATTTTTGGTGGCCGGGTATGAAAGCCGATGTTGCTAAATACGTAGGAGAATGTTTGACGTGTTCTAAGGTTAAAGCTGAGCATCAGAAACCATCAGGTCTACTTCAACAACCCGAAATCCCGGAATGGAAATGGGAAAACATTACCATGGATTTCATCACTAAATTGCCAAGGACTGCAAGTGGTTTTGATACTATTTGGGTAATAGTTGATCGTCTCACCAAATCAGCACACTTCCTACCAATAAGAGAAGATGACAAGATGGAGAAGTTAGCACGACTGTATTTGAAGGAAGTCGTCTCCAAACATGGAATACCAATCTCTATTATCTCTGATAGGGATGGCAGATTTATTTCAAGATTCTGGCAGACATTACAGCAAGCATTAGGAACTCGTTTAGACATGAGTACTGCCTATCATCCACAAACTGATGGGCAGAGCGAAAGGACGATACAAACGCTTGAAGACATGCTACGAGCATGTGTTATTGATTTCGGAAACAGTTGGGATCGACATCTACCGTTAGCAGAATTTTCCTACAACAACAGCTACCATTCAAGCATTGAGATGGCGCCGTTTGAAGCACTTTATGGTAGAAAGTGCAGGTCTCCGATTTGTTGGAGTGAAGTGGGGGATAGACAGATTACGGGTCCGGAGATTATACAAGAAACTACCGAGAAGATCATCCAAATTCAACAACGGTTGAAAACCGCCCAAAGTCGACAAAAGAGCTACGCTGACATTAAAAGAAAAGATATAGAATTTGAAATTGGAGAGATGGTCATGCTTAAAGTTGCACCTTGGAAAGGCATTGTTCGATTTGGTAAACGAGGGAAATTAAATCCAAGGTATATTGGACCATTCAAGATTATTGATCGTGTCGGACCAGTAGCTTACCGACTAGAGTTACCTCAACAACTCGCGGCTGTACATAACACTTTCCACGTCTCGAATTTAAAGAAATGTTTTGCTAAAGAAGATCTCACTATTCCGTTAGATGAAATCCAAATCAACGAAAAACTTCAATTCATCGAAGAACCCGTCGAAATAATGGATCGTGAGGTTAAAAGACTTAAGCAAAACAAGATACCAATTGTTAAGGTTCGATGGAATGCTCGTAGAGGACCCGAGTTCACCTGGGAGCGTGAAGATCAGATGAAGAAGAAATACCCGCATCTATTTCCAGAAGATTCGTCAACACCTTCAACAGCTTAAAATTTCGGGACGAAATTTATTTAACGGGTAGGTACTGTAGTGACCCGAACTTTTCCATGTTTATATATATTAATTGAGATTGATGTTTACATGATTAAATGTTTCCAACATGTTAAGCAATCAAACTTGTTAAGACTTGATTAATTGAAATAGGTTTCATATAGACAATTGACCACCCAAGTTGACCGGTGATTCACGAACGTTAAAACTTGTAAAAAAAACTATATGATGACATATATATGGTTATATATATAGTTAACATGATATTATGATAAGTAAACATATCATTAATTATATTAACAATGAACTACATATGTAAAAACAAGACTGCTAACTTAATGATTTTGAAACGAGACATATATGTAACGTTTATCGTTGTAACGACATTTAATGTATATATATCATATTAAGAGATATTCGTACATCATAATATCATGATAATATAATAATTTAAAATCTCTTTTGTTATTATAAACATTGGGTTAACAACATTTAACAAGATCGTTAACCTAAAGGTTTCAAAACAACACTTACATGTAACGACTAACGATGACTTAACGACTCAGTTAAAATGTATATACATGTAGTGTTTTAATATGTATTTATACACTTTTGAAAGACTTCAATACACTTATCAAAATACTTCTACTTAACAAAAATGCTTACAATTACATTCTCGTTCAGTTTCATCAACAATTCTACTCGTATGCACCCGTATTCGTACTCGTACAATACACAGCTTTTAGATGTATGTACTATTGGTATATACACTCCAATGATCAGCTCTTAGCAGCCCATGTGAGTCACCTAACACATGTGGGAACCATCATTTGGCAACTAGCATGAAATATCTCATAAGATTACAAAAATATGAGTAATCATTCATGACTTATTTACATGAAAACAAAATTACATATCCTTTATATCTAATCCATACACCAACGACCAAAAACACCTACAAACACTTTCATTCTTCAATTTTCTTCATCTAATTGATCTCTCTCAAGTTCTATCTTCAAGTTCTAAGTGTTCTTCATAAATTTCAAAAGTTCTAGTTTCATAAAATCAAGAATACTTTCAAGTTTGCTAGCTCACTTCCAATCTTGTAAAGTGATCATCCAACCTCAAGAAATCTTTGTTTCTTACAGTAGGTTATCATTATAATACAAGGTAATAATCATATTCAAACTTTGGTTCAATTTCTATAACTATAACAATCTTATTTCAAGTGATGATCTTACTTGAACTTGTTTTCGTGTCATGATTCTGCTTCAAGAACTTCGAGCCATCCAAGGATCCATTGAAGCTAGATCCATTTTTCTCTTTTCCAGTAGGTTTATCCAAGGAAATTAAGGTAGTAATGATGTTCATAACATCATTCGATTCATACATATAAAGCTATCTTATTCGAAGGTTTAAACTTGTAATCACTAGAACATAGTTTAGTTAATTCTAAACTTGTTCGCAAACAAAAGTTAATCCTTCTAACTTGACTTTTAAAATCAACTAAACACATGTTCTATATCTATATGATATGCTAACTTAATGATTTAAAACCTGGAAACACGAAAAACACCGTAAAACCGGATTTACGCCGTCGTAGTAACACCGCGGGCTGTTTTGGGTTAGTTAATTAAAAACTATGATAAACTTTGATTTAAAAGTTGTTATTCTGAGAAAATGATTTTTATTATGAACATGAAACTATATCAAAAAATTATGGTTAAACTCAAAGTGGAAGTATGTTTTCTAAAATGGTCATCTAGACGTCGTTCTTTCGACTGAAATGACTACCTTTACAAAAACGACTTGTAACTTATTTTTCCGACTATAAACCTATACTTTTTCTGTTTAGATTCATAAAATAGAGTTCAATATGAAACCATAGCAATTTGATTCACTCAAAACGGATTTAAAATGAAGAAGTTATGGGTAAAACAAGATTGGATAATTTTTCTCATTTTAGCTACGTGAAAATTGGTAACAAATCTATTCCAACCATAACTTAATCAACTTGTATTATATATTATGTAATCTTGAGATACCATAGACACGTATACAATGTTTCGACCTATCATGTCGACACATCTATATATATTTCGGAACAACCATAGACACTCTATATGTGAATGTTGGAGTTAGCTATACAGGGTTGAGGTTGATTCCAAAATATATATAGTTTGAGTTGTGATCAATACTGAGATACGTATACACTGGGTCGTGGATTGATTCAAGATAATATTTATCGATTTATTTCTGTACATCTAACTGTGGACAACTAGTTGTAGGTTACTAACGAGGACAGCTGACTTAATAAACTTAAAACATCAAAATATATTAAAAGTGTTGTAAATATATTTTGAACATACTTTGATATATATGTATATATTGTTATAGGTTCGTGAATCAACCAGTGGCCAAGTCTTACTTCCCGACGAAGTAAAAATCTGTGAAAGTGAGTTATAGTCCCACTTTTAAAATCTAATATTTTTGGGATGAGAATACATGCAGGTTTTATAAATGATTTACAAAATAGACACAAGTACGTGAAACTACATTCTATGGTTGAATTATCGAAATCGAATATGCCCCTTTTTATTAAGTCTGGTAATCTAAGAATTAGGGAACAGACACCCTAATTGACGCGAATCCTAAAGATAGATCTATTGGGCCTAACAAACCCCATCCAAAGTACCGGATGCTTTAGTACTTCGAAATTTATATCATATCCGAAGGGTGTCCCGGAATGATGGGGATATTCTTATATATGCATCTTGTTATTGTCGGTTACCAGGTGTTCACCATATGAATGATTTTTATCTCTATGTATGGGATGTGTATTGAAATATGAAATCTTGTGGTCTATTGTTACGATTTGATATATATATAGGTTAAACCTACAACTCACCAACATTTTTGTTGACGTTTTAAGCATGTTTATTCTCAGGTGATTATTAAGAGCTTCCGCTGTCGCATACTTAAATAAGGACAAGATTTGGAGTCCATGCTTGTATGATATTGTGTAAAAACTGCATTCAAGAAACTTATTTTGTTGTAACATATTTGTATTGTAAACCATTATGTAATGGTCGTGTGTAAACAGGATATTTTAGATTATCATTATTTGATAATCTACGTAAAGCTTTTTAAACCTTTATTGATGAAATAAAGGTTATGGTTTGTTTAAAAATGAATGCAGTCTTTGAAAAACGTCTCATATAGAGGTCAAAACCTCGCAACGAAACCAATTAATATGGAACGTTTTTAATCAATAAGAACGGGACATTTCATATTTGACCTTCGACTATTTCCGACGATTCACGAACCACTATATGTAAATAAATAAATAAATAATATATATATATATATATATATATATATATATATATATATATATATATATATATATATATATATATATATATATATATATGTATATATTAATTTGAAATAGAAACTTATATGAGTTAGTTTATTTGTGTAAATAAAATAATATATGACATTACTATAAATCTATCTATATATGAAAAGTACATTGAATATATATAATTTAGAATTTATTTAATAAACGCTCGTAGCACTCGTTTATCATCTTGATGGTTATTAATCAAGTTAAAAATGAACTTATGTGATTTTAAAATAAAAGGTGATCCGAAAATGAGTTATATAAGTTATAGGCTTATTAAAAGTATATTTTAGGATCTAATTATTTAATTTTAACACTTTTTATATTTTACCCATAAATGAGAGGGACAGTTGATGTAATTTTTATTTATTAAATTAATGACTGAATTTTATACCATAATGACCAAAATAAATAAATATAGTTAATATAAAAATTTGGGATTTTTTCTGAGAACATCTATCCGCCAATGATTAACAACGGGAAAGATATACTTTCCTTATTAAATCGTCGGTAGATTAAAAGACAAAAGTTAGGCTGCTAATATTCTTTATTATTATTTTAGAGAGGCACGTTTTGTTTACAACTATCATCTATTCTTTCTCTCTTCTCTATATATAATATATTATATATTATATGCACATTAATATGAAAACATATTGAAACCCACTAACAATTTCTTAACATCGTTTCTGTTTCTACTTTTGTCTATTAGACAACCAAAACCATAATCAACTGCACTCATGTACTATTTTTATCTTCTACTGCTACCAACTACACAAAAATCTATCACATGTTTACTACTAGTTTTTCATCACAACAACACATCCCCATAATCATCGCCATCATCATTATATCTTTACTTTTCTTTCTACTAACTGTCCAAGGACCAATCCAATCAACCCTAACCCACCATCGATCACACCTGTTACTTATTGCTTACAGTTGTAACGTACTCAAACAACCTCACCACCTTAGCTCTTAAGGTTCTCTTAAAACCATCACCCTTGTCACTGTTATTGCTGTACTTAATCTGTTCGATAACCAAACCAACAACACCATAGTACAACCATTTAACTACTGCTGCTATGATCAAGTGGTTGCTGCCATTGACCGCCACCCTATCCTCACCATAACCTTCACCACCGCCGGTTATCACTACAACAATCATCTTCACCCTCACTATGTCGACATCCATATTCACCACCTTAAAACCGGTCACCCATGTTGCTCGATCAAACCCACATGATACTGATTTCAGTCATTAGTGATCATCACCATCGACCGATCACCTTCACCTTCAAAACAACCCACTTTGATCACATCACTCAATCTTTTTCTATTCTAGTATTGACTGCATATGTTTACTGTTTCAAACCAAAACCCATAACCACCATTATGGGAAATTCATTATCTTGAAACCATCATCAAACACACTTGCTATTCTGTATCCAGTTCGATCAACTACTGCTGCCATGTTTATGTTTCTGTTTTATAGATCGAACGTCACTCAAGATTACCACCATGACTATGAAACCGATTAACCTAGTAAACCGTCATATTGTGTTCCAATTGGTTGTTGTTATTCTGGTTGCCGATCGAATTCAACCCACTAAACAAGAAACCACCACCTTCACTAGCTATCTCTCTCTCTCTCTCTTTCACACTATATTTTCTCTATTGTGAAACCAAACACCTCCTGTTACGTTATAATTTTCTGATTCTTTCCGTTGATCAAACGACCCTCAAACCCAATTTACTAATACTACAGACTAGTTAATATTCCTAACGATTAATAAAGAAAAAGAAAAGAAAACTTGTAAAAGGCAACTTCCATCGTTTCTTTTTATTTTTCAGCCCGTTAATTCATTTAGCCCAACATCAAAATATCCTGGTACCAGCCCACTGTGAGCCCATGAACAAATTACAAGGCCAACAGAAGTCAAGCTGCATGTGTTCCTGTTTCTGTGTCGATTCATAACCTAACCAAACACCCTCATTTTCTATTTCTATTTAATTCCTACAGTCGTTTGTTCCTGGTTCTGTAATAAACGAAGATGATGGCGATGATACAAGATTATGGTGAAAGATGATGCGATTACGATATAGATGATGATGTGATGATCGGGTATAATGATGATGATGAAACGAAGATGATGATGATAAGAAACGTGATGTTTGATGATGATGATGATAGGGTACGTATGAGAATGATGATGACTAGATGATGTTAAATGATTAAGTTATGATCATGATAACGATTAGGGTTACGATTATGATGTAATATGATGATGAATGATGGATACACTACTACTAAAACTGTACCATCTGTTTCCACAAAACCATACGAAGTGGGTTTTGACATTTAGGCTGTCATATTTCTGCTAGTTGGGCTTGCATATGTTGGGCCGAATTCTTTTATTGGGCCAAGCTTTGGTTGGAATGTTATTGGACTAGAAACAGTACAGGTTATATTGTTATTAGATTGGTTTAATTCTAGAAAAACACAAATGGTCTAAGGGTTAGGAGTGTTGTGTTTAAGCAAGAGGTCCCGGGTTCGATCCCGGTCTGTGGCATTTTTTTTAGAAAGCTTGTTCTTCAAAGGTTGTATTCTATTTTTATTTTTACTACTACTATTATTATTATTATTATATTATTATTATTATTACTATTATTATTGTTCTTCAAGCCTTAACGTTCATGTTTTACCCTCTGAAGTACACCAGATCAGGTGTGTTTAAAATAACCTCGAAGTACTAAAGCATCCCATAGTCAGGATGGGGTTTGTCAGACCCAATAGATCTATCTTTAGGATTCGCGCCTACCGTACATAGACAAGTAGTTTAATGTTACCAAGCTAAGGGTATATTTCTGGTTTAAACCCACATAGAATTAGTTTTAGTACTTGTGCCTATTTCGTAAAACATTTATAAATCAGCGCATGTATTCTCAGCCCAAAAATATATATAAAAAGGGAGCAAATGAAACATACAATACTGTATTTCATAGCAATTATGTATATGACGGCACTGAACAAGTGCAGGGTTTGTCTCGGATTCACGAACCTATATTAAGTATATATATTTATATGTTGGTCAATCTCTGTCTAACAATTTAGGTCAAGTCGTAGTGTATCACAATCCTAATGCTCGAGACCGACATGCAAAAGTCAACAAAAGTCAACTTGACCCAAAATGACTTTCAAAATCTATACATGTTTATTATATAACTTATATATAGTAGTTTTATATATTTAAATATATTTATCAGATCTTATTATACTAAATAATACAAGTCATTTATTAATAAATAAAAATTTATATTAAAATTCATATATGATAAAAATATACTTTTATATATCTCAAGTAATAAAATTTATAAAATTCACTTAATATCATAAAAATATAGTGGTATGTATTATTAATGTAATTACATTACGTGTGGTAAAAAATATCTTTGTACGCATATTTATTTGATAAAATAATATTGATAATAATAATAATGATAAAAAATAATAAAATGATAGTTTCAATAAAAATATTAATTTTTAGTAATAAAGATAATTTTAGTAATAACATCAACTGATAACAGTTATAATAATTGTTTTAATAATAATATTAAAATTAATGATAATTCAGTTGACCATATCTTTTAATCCGTTCATCGAAACCACACGATTTCTAAATGAAAAGTTATTAATTTTTTTCTTCAGCTTTTCAACGACATGCATATCATATAACTTATCTCAGTAGCATATGTATCAAATTCGTGATTTATCATAAACTATTTAACGACGAAACTAAGCATACAAACATGCATAATCATATATACTCAAGCACTAGTCAGAGATACACTATTAATATATAAAAGATAAGATATGAATGCTCACGTATCAATATTGTGATTCAATATTGCCGGAAAGTACATAGACGCAACGAATATGATAAACGTTAGGTTGACCTCACGAGCAATACCCTCGATCAATACCCATAACCTTCATAGCTATAACCCATAATTTCCTTAGCTATATCCCATTTGAAAACTTATTTTGAAATCGTCTGAATATAACTCCGTCGTAGTATTTTATTTATACTAATAATATCTTGAAATAGTACTAAGTAAATATATATATATATGTAATTCGATTGAGAGAGTTTAGAAAAATATATTTTCAAGTTTCTATGAAATAATGAAACCTATTGAATTCTATTTATAATAGATTTTTGAATTATTAAAGTGAATTATTAAAGTATGAATTATTAAAGTGAATTATTAAAGTATGAATTATTAAAGTGAATTATTAAAGTATGAATTATTAAAGTAAATTTTTAAAGTATGAATTATTAAAGTTAAAGTAAAGTAAAAGTAAAGTAAAGGTAAAGTTAAAGTATAGTAAAAGTATAAAACTATGTACATATAATACGCGTATAAAAATATATAATATTAATTTAAATCGTTATATATATTTAATAAAATAAAATATAAATATCGCTATCTTTATCATACTGGTTAAGTAATGAGTTGTCAAAAAGAATAGATTTCTTAAATCACAGTGGACCTCATAACATAGGCCCGTAATCATATCATAATGTATCTGATAATTCAATCATTTGATATTATCTCTTAATTCTGTCGATAAATATATCGAAACAAATATGTTCATGTAAAGTATCATATATCTAATACTTTGTTAATGTTTTCACTTAATATTATATATTATATATACATATCTATATACACATAATTGTTCGTGAATCGTCGAACACGGTCAAAGGGTAATTGATTACATGAATGTAGTTCCAAACTTTTTAAGATTCAACATTACAAATTCTGCTTATCGTGTCGTAAACATATAAAGGTTAAGTTTAAATTTGGTCGGAAATTTCTGGGTCATCACAGTACCTACCCGTTAAAGAAATTTCGTCCCGAAATTTGATCGAGGTCGTCATGGCTAACTATAAAAATGTTTTCATGATGAATATGAGTTGATAAATAGAGTTTTATCATCATTGAGTAATATAGATAAAATAATTTGATTACGCGAAGAGTATAAGTGAAGCTATCGCAAGAGAGTGAAATGAGTAAACGTATATTCGTTTTAACCGATGATGTAGTTATGATTGATTTTCGGAATTCATGGGTTTTAAAGAAAATCTTTGCAATAAGATTTGGTTCTTCGGCGATTAAGGAAATCAGGATCTTCTTTGATTAAATGCGATAATCTGTCTCGATTTCTCTGTCTGATATTTTACTATAATTCCACCCCCTTCGTTTCTTTATTTCCACATCTCACACCTTATAGTCTTTCTCCCTAATTCATACTTTAAAGCATTCGTTAATATGCTTCATCCAGTATTGATTCTTGAGATACTCTTAACTTTCATATATGTCATTCTTCTTTTTCATCTACCACCGGAGGAAGTTTTCTTCTACCATTACCTTGGGGTTATTGTGTTTTTCATTCTCCCGTGTCTTTATATTGCTATACGCATTGATATACACGGTTTGTAATTTCGGGGTTGTTATCGGGCTTTATATTCTCCATTATATTTCGGAGCTTCATGCTTTCGTTTTCTCTTTCCAACCTTAAGTCAAGCAGATAATGGTCCAGAATTCGTAGATATGAATTTTTGGATGAACATAGTTAATGTTCCAAGAAGAAAATCGTAATGGCACGATCTTGATTTGGCAAATTACCAGAATATCCGAAAATATAGAGCTATCAAGATGATATGTTCTTAATATGTTTGGAAATTGGGTAGAATGTAAGAGTCGTGTAAACAGTACCTGATGACGGTATGTTCTGTGAATCATCACGTTCCATTAGAAACTCAGCATGACTTACTGTAATATAATCACGTTGATCAAGTGTCATTATATTATACTAACTCATGCTTCAGTTCCCAACACTACTTCAAAAACATTCCTATTTTAAATTCAAATTTTTTTTTTAGAATTTAGAAACTAACACAGTTTCTTTTTATGTTGTAACGCAGATATTGCGAAGAGATAAAAGATTTCAGATAAGAATAGTTGTGAAAATATCTTCAGGAATATCGAAGATATTATAATAAAAGATACGATAATATGGATGATGAAGAAGATTTATCTGTGAAGGTTTAGAATAAGAAGTAAGTTGTTTGCTAACGATTTCAGTAGACACTGAATCATTTGGATCCTTTGAAGGCAGGTTTAGTCTTTGTGATTTGTCCACAGCCTCCTTCATGGTCTGCTCAATCCGTTTTCCAGTTTCAAACCTTCTCTTTTTCTCAGCTTTATCACCATACTATTCTTTATCATCAAACTTTTGACTGTTAAAATCGTTTACAGTTTTTGCTGCTTCATCAGCATTTTTCCAATTTCGGAGAACTAGTTCATGGTTTGGGATGTTTTTCAGAAAATTCACATTCGAAGTATGTAAGTCTAGGAGATAGACGTTATATGTATAACTTTTGACGTAAAATTGTCGCGAAATTCAAAATAGTGATTGCTAATTCCCAGTAGTTGGTGTGACAATTATTGTTACAGGATGTAGGTGAGTACATGATGGGGTTTTAATGAATAAGTATAGTGGCTTTTCGGAGAGGCTTAAGTCGAAGGTTAATGAAGTTGTTGATAAGTTTACTGCTAATGTGGCGAGATATGAAAGGTTCCCCGGTAACAATGATGAATGGGTAATTCTTATAATAAGGTTTATTCGTATAAACAAATGAAGGTGATTTGCTGGAGCTGTGACAAAACTGTCTATTTTGGAAAGAGATTGAAAAATTATATTTGGTAATAAATATCAAAGGATCTGACATGGATACGTGTTAAACTATAACTTTGGTTTCGAGAGCTTTTCAGATGCATGAAAGTGGGTAATATGTGGTTGGATCATCATCTCGCATGTCTTTAGGAATTTCGAAGTGTTTGAACACATATTGTAATTGTTAATATACATATGATGTTCTAAGATTTTGAATGATACAAATATTTTTGTGAGTTCCATGAATAGAAATGAGGTTCTAGGACAGTTTTGAAGTCAAAGTATAGTTGTGAAAGATGTAGGAATTTAAGAGTGACGATTTCGGTTATATCTTGAATCGAATTCTGAGATTTCAAAATCAGAATATGTAATTAGATTTTGAATGAGTATGGTTGTTTTGATTTTATAAAAGAATGTATATTGTTGTGAAAGTAGGGAGTATAATGGATGATTTGCTGAATCAGATTCGAAGAATGTAACATATTAATTGTGAATTTATATATCTCTCGGGTATTACCTACCCGTTAAAAAAAAATTCACAATTAATATTTTGTACAAAAGAATTTTATTACAGTCTTTATGGAAATATATATGTGTATATTTCTTCAGATGTAATATTGATTTAATGAGTTAATATTAAATTAAACTCATTTGATTTATGGTTAAGGCGAGGATAGATAATTTCTAAACTTTAGAAATTACATAATCGCCGTAGAATGTTTCCCCAATGAAGTTATGAATCAATACTTCATCGTTGTGGTATTCCTTGGTATCTACATGGCGTATGACGTCGATGCTCGTGGGACAGATTGTGAAGTTGAGGTTTGCGATGCGGTTGTTATTGGTGGTGGTAATGGTACTGTTGATGTTGTTGATGGTGGTACTGGTTATGCTGTTGGTGCTGCTGCTGGTGTTTGTAACCTTTGCACCATATTCTCCAAAGCCACTACCCGAGCACGAAGCTCGTTGACTTCTTCTATTACACCGGGGTAATTGTCGGTTCGGACGAGCGGATAAATAAGATCTAGAATTTGGTGTAGTATACAATCATGATGAGATACTCTGGAAATGAGAGAGAAAATGGTGTTTCGGACAGGTTCACCGGTAAGTGCTTCAGGTTCATTGCCAAGAGGGCAATGTGGTGGATGAAAGGGATCGCCTTCTTCTTGTTTCCAATGGTTAAGTAGATTACGAACCCATCCCCAATTCATCCAGAATTGATGATGGCTAATTGGTTGATTCATTCCGGTCACGCTGCTTTCGGAGCTCATGTGGAAATCCATATCGGCATAGCTGTCAGAATCCGAGGAACTCGAACTGGTTGAGGGTTCCTTCTTGTATGATCAGGGAAAGAATTTTTTGGTATGAAATAGATTGTAGAATTTAGATTTGGTATTCTTCAATACATAATTTACATATGTATATATAATACCAAAATCCCATAAATTACGGAGGAATCTTTGAAAGATGTCAGTCAAAGTTCACAGTAACAGATATGCTAAGATAAGAATTCGTCTATACACTATTATGCAATAAATGTAGGAAAACGCGTCTAGACTTAAGAATGATAAGCAGGTAATTTCCTAAGGAAGGTAAGTAGATGATTTCCGACTAAAAATGATAAGCAAAAATTTTGACATGCAGACACGGTCGAAGTCCAGACTCACTAATGCATCTTAACAACTATCAGTTAGACACACTAATGCAAGACCTGGTTCGCTAAGACCACCGCTCTGATACCAACTGAAAGGACCCATTCATATACATTATAAACGATTCACAATAGTTGATTACATCGCGATGTATTTGACCTCTATATGATACGTTTTACAAACATTGCATTCGTTTTTAAAAGACAAACTTTCTTTACTTCAAAAATTGACGGCATGCATACCATTTCATATTACATCCAACTATAATTGACTTAATATTAATCTTGATGAACTCAACGACTCGAATGCAACATCTTTCAAAGTATGTCTTGAATGACTCCAAGTAATATCCTTAAAATGAGCTAATGCACAGCGGAAGATTTCTATAATACCTAAGAATAAACATGCTTTAAAGTGTCAACCAAAAGGTTGGTGAGTTCATTAGTTTATCATAATCCATCATTTCCGTAATAGTAATAGACCACAAGATTTCAGTTTCTATAAATATCCGTACACTCGCAAGTGTATAAAAGTATTCTATAAGTTGTAGGCACCCGGTAACAAGCCTTAACCTTCATGTTTTACCCTCTGAAGTACACCAGCTCAGGTGTGTTTAAAATAACCTCGAAGTACTAAAGCATCCCATAGTCAAGATGGGGTTTGTCAGACCCAATAGATCTATCTTTAGGATTCGCGCCTACCGTACATAGACAAGTAGTTTAATGTTACCAAGCTAAGGGTATATTTCTGGTTTAAACCCACATAGAATTAGTTTTAGTACTTGTGCCTATTTCGTAAAACATTTATAAATCAGCGCATGTATTCTCAGCCTAAAAATATATATAAAAAGGGAGCAAATGAAACTCACAATACTGTATTTCGTAGCAATTATGTATATGACGGCACTGAACAAGTGCAGGGTTTGTCTCAGATTCACGAACCTATATTAAGTATATATATTTATATGTTGGTCAATCTCTGTCTAACAATTTAGGTCAAGTCGTAGTGTATCACAATCCTAATGCTCGAGACCGACATGCAAAAGTCAACAAAAGTCAACTTGACCCAAAATGACTTTCAAAATCTATACATGTTTATTATATAACTTATATATAGTAGTTTTATATATTTAAATATATTTATCAGATCTTATTCTACTAAATAATACAAGTCATTTATTAATAAATAAAAATTTATATTAAAATTCATATATGATAAAAATATACTTTTATATATCTCAAGTAATAAAATTTATAAAATTCACTTAATATCATAAAAATATAGTGGTATGTATTATTAATGTAATTACATTACGTGTGGTAAAAATATCTTTGTACGCATATTTATTTGATAAAATAATATTGATAATAATAATAATGATAAAAAATAATAAAATGATAGTTTCTATAAAAATATTAATTTTTAGTAATAAAGATAATTTTAGTAATAACATCAACTGATAACAGTTATAATAATTGTTTTAATAATAATATTAAAATTAATGATAATTCAGTTGACCATATCTTTTAATCCGTTCATCGAAACCACACGATTTCTAAATGAAAAGTTATTAATTTTTTTCTTCAGCTTTTCAACAACATGCATATCATATAACTTATCTCAGTAGCATATGTATCAAATTCGTGATTTATCATAAACTATTTAACGACGAAACTAAGCATACAAACATGCATAATCATATATACTCGAGCACTAGTCAGGGATACACTATTAATATATAAAAGATAAGATATGAATGCTCACGTATCAATATTGTGATTCAATATTGCAGGAAAGTACGTAGACGCAACGAATATGATAAACGTTAGGTTGACCTCACGAGCAATACCCTCGATCAATACCCATAACCTTCATAGCTATAACCCATAATTTCCTTAGCTATATCCCATTTGAAAACTTATTTTGAAATCGTCTGAATATAACTCCGTCGTAGTATTTTATTTATACTAATAATATCTTGAAATAGTACTAAGTAAATATATATATATATATATGTAATTCGATTGAGAGAGTTTAGAAAAATATATTTTCAAGTTTCTATGAAATAATGAAACCTATTGAATTCTATTTATAATAGATTTTTGAATTATTAAAGTGAATTATTAAAGTATGAATTATTAAAGTGAATTATTAAAGTATGAATTATTAAAGTGAATTATTAAAGTATGAATTATTAAAGTGAATTATTAAAGTATGAATTATTAAAGTGAATTATTAAAGTATGAATTATTAAAGTGAATTATTAAAGTATGAATTATTAAAGTGAATTTTTAAAGTATGAATTATTAAAGTGAATTTTTAAAGTATGAATTATTAAAGTTAAAGTAAAGTAAAAGTAAAGTAAAGGTAAAGTTAAAGTATATTAAAAGTATAAAACTATGTACGTATAATACGCGTATAAAAATATATAATATTAATTCAAATCGTTATATATATTTAATAAAATAAAATATAAATATAAATATCGCTATCTTTATCATACTGGTTAAGTAATGAGTTGTCAAAAAGAATAGATTTCTTAAATCACAGTGGACCTCATAACATAGGCCCGTAATCATATCATAATGTATCTGATAATTCAATCATTTGATATTATCTCTTAATTCTGTCGATAAATATATCGAAACAAATATGTTCATGTAAAGTATCATATATCTAATACTTTGTTAATGTTTTCAGTTAATATTATATATTATATATACATATCTATATACACATAATTGTTCGTGAATCGTCGAACACGGTCAAAGGGTAATTGATTACATGAATGTAGTTCCAAACTTTTTAAGATTCAACATTACAAATTCTGCTTATCGTGTCGGAAATATATAAAGGTTAAGTTTAAATTTGGTCGGAAATTTCCGGGTCGTCACAGTACCTACCCGTTAAAGAAATTTCGTCCCGAAATTTGATCGAGGTCGTCATGGCTAACTATAAAAATGTTTTCATGATGAATATGAGTTGATAAATAAAGTTTTATCATCATTGAGTAATATAGATAAAATAATTTGATTACGCGAAGAGTATAAGTGAAGCTATCGCAAGAGAGTGAAATGAGTAAACGTATATTCGTTTTAACCGATGACGTAGTTATGATTGATTTTCGGAATTCATGGGTTTTAAAGAAAATCTTTGCAATAAGATTTGGTTCTTCGGCGATTAAGGAAATCAGGATCTTCTTTGATTAAATGCGATAATCTGTCTCGATTTCTCTGTCTGATATTTTACTATAGTTCTACCCCCTTCGTTTCTTTATTTCCACATCTCACACCTTATAGTCTTTCTCCCTAATTCATACTTTAAAGCATTCGTTAATATGCTTCATCCAGTATTGATTCTTGAGATACTCTTAACTTTCATATATGTCATTCTTCTTTTTCATCTACCACCGAAGGAAGTTTTCTTCTACCATTACCTTGGGGTTATTGTGTTTTTCATTCTCCCGTGTCTTTATATTGCTATACGCATTGATATACACGATTTGTAATTTCGGGGTTGTTATCGGGCTTTATATTCTCCATTATATTTCGGAGCTTCATGCTTTCGTTTTCTCTTTCCGACCTTAAGTCAAGCAGATAATGGTCCAGAATTCGTAGATATGAATTTTTGGATGAACATAGTTAATGTTCAAAGAAGAAAATCGTAATGGCACGATCTTGATTTGGCAAATTACCAGAATATCCGAAAATATAGAGCTATCAAGATGATATGTTCTTAATATGTTTGGAAATTGGGTAGAATGTAAGAGTCGTGTAAACAGTACCTGATGACGGTATGTTCTGTGAATCATCACGTTCCATTAGAAACTCAGCATGACTTACTGTAATATAATCACGTTGATCAAGTGTCATTATATTATACTAACTCATGCTTCAGTTCCCAACACTACTTCAAAAACATTCCTATTTTAAATTCAAATTTTTTTTTTAGAATTTAGAAACTAACACAGTTTCTTTTTATGTTGTAACGCAGATATTGCGAAGAGATAAAAGATTTCAGATAAGAATAGTTGTGAAAATATCTTCAGGAATATCGAAGATATTATAACAAAAGATACGATAATATGGATGATGAAGAAGATTTATCTGTGAAGGTTTAGAATAAGAAGTAAGTTGTTTGCTAACGATTTTAGTAGACACTGAATCATTTAGATCCTTTGAAGGCAGGTTTAGTCTTTGTGATTTGTCCACAGCCTCCTTCATGGTCTGCTCAATCCGTTTTCCAGTTTCAAACCTTCTCTTTTTCTCAGCTTTACCACCATACTATTCTTTATCATCAAACTTTTGACTGTTAAAGTCGTTTACAGTTTTTGCTGCTTCATCAGCATTTTTCCAATTTCGGAGAACTAGTTCATGGTTTGGGATATTTTTCAGAAAATTCACATTCGAAGTATGTAAGTCTAGAAGATAGACGTTATATGTATAACTTTTGACGTAAAATTGTCGCGAAATTCAAAATAGTGATTGCTAATTCCCAGTAGTTGGTGTGACAATTATTGTTACAGGATGTAGGTGAGTACATGATGGGGTTTTAATGAATAAGTATAGTGGCTTTTCGGAGAGGCTTAAGTCGAAGGTTAATGAAGTTGTTGATAAGTTTACTGCTAATGTGGCGAGATATGAAAGGTTCCTCGGTAACAATGATGAAGGGGTAATTGTTATAATAAGGTTTATTCGTATAAACAAATGAAGGTGATTTGCTGGAGCTGTGACAAAACTGTCTATTTTGGAAAGAGATTGAAAAATTATATTTGGTAATAAATATCAAAGGATCTGACATGGATACGTGTTAAACTATAACTTTGGTTTTGAGAGCTTTTCAGATGCATGACAGTGGGTAATATGTAGTTGGATCATCATCTCGCATGTCTTTAGGAATTTCGAAGTGTTTGAACACATATTGTAATTGTTAATATACATATGATGTTCTAAGATTTTGAATGATACAAATATTTTTGTGAGTTCCATGAATAGAAATGAGGTTCTAGGACAGTTTTGAAGTCAAAGTATAGTTTTGAAAGATGTAGGAATTTAAGAGTGACGATTTCGGTTATATCTTGAATCGAATTCTGAGATTTCAAAATCAGAATATGTAATTAGATTTTGAATGAGTATGGTTGTTTTGATTTTATAAAAGAATGTATATTGTTGTGAAAGTAGGGAGCATAATGGATGATTTGCTGAATCAGATTCGAAGAATGTAACATATTAATTGTGAATTTATATATCTCTCGGGTATTACCTACCCGTTAAAAAAAATTCACAATTAATATTTTGTACAAAAGAATTTTATTACAGTCTTTATGGAAATATATATGTGTATATTTCTTCAGATGTAATATTGATTTAATGAGTTAATATTAAATTAAACTCATTTGATTTATGGTTAAGGCGAGGATAGATAATTTCTAAACTTTAGAAATTACATAATCGCCGTAGAATGTTTCCCCAATGAAGTTATGAATCAATACTTCATCGTTGTGGTATTCCTTGGTATCTACATGGCGTATGACGTCGATGCTCGTGGGACAGATTGTGAAGTTGAGGTTTGTGATGCGGTTGTTGTTGGTGGTGGTAATGGTACTGTTGATGTTGTTGATGGTGGTAGTGGTTATGCTGTTGGTGCTGCTGCTGGTGTTTGTAACCTTTGCACCATATTCTCCAAAGCCACTACCCGAGCGCGAAGCTCGTTGACTTCTTCTATTACACCGGGGTAATTGTCGGTTCGGACGAGCGGATAAATAAGATCTAGAATTTGGTGTAGTATACAATCATGATGAGATACTCTGGAAATGAGAGAGAAAATGGTGTTTCGGACAGGTTCGCCGGTAAGTGCTTCAGGTTCATTGCCAAGAGGGCAATGTGGTGGATGAAAGGGATCGCCTTCTTCTTGTCTCCAATGGTTAAGTAGATTATGAACCTGTAACACCGGCAATTTTTTTTTTTTAAACACAGCGGAAGACTTTATTAACAAACACACTATAAGTCGCGTCATTACATTAATCTGAGTAATTAAGTTTAAGTTTACATAACGGTGTTACGTTATTATAAAACATGATTTAAACAAAAGTCCACATCAGAGTAGGGTTGTCAAACATGTCTTCTGCATCAATACCCATCCCGACAAGCAGTACCTAAACCTGCAAAGGGGAAATATGTGGGGGATTAGCGCACCGCTAAGTGAATGGAATCTATCTAACAGATATAGCTTAAGCCACACACAAGCTATATACTAACAACATCACTTGCTAACTACCAACTAGCATACAATAAGACAATACGAGGATCGGCGGCTTGTACGAGCACACGACTCTCAGCTGATCGGGCCTGAGTCTACCGATAGTCCCTGCTACTCAATTCACAGTATAGTTATCCAGATGCAGGGGATGCATCGTTCACACTATACTCCACAATCAGTAGCCTATGGACCCAACCTCCCCTAGGCACGGTTGACCTCATACCGACTCTAACCTCACCTAGGCACGGTCTCGAGTCCCCAGTCTCCCTAAGCCCGACTGGTGCCATTCACACATTGTACACATAATTCACATACAACATCAGGCAAACGATATTATTCTAACATGGTAATTTCTACACTATGCATGGTAAAAGAGTCAACCACAGTAGCATGATATGCTACTTAAACTCTATCCGGAGATAGACCCACTCACCAATTACCAGCAACTGCTCAGTTATTATTTCTGAGCTTCCTCCTTGTCCTTATAACCTGAGAACAGCAAAACCAAGTTAATATACATATTCAATAAATAATATAATCATTTCATACGATTAACTAGATCATAACACCATATATTCATAATTTTATGAGTCTACATCATGACTCCACTCAATAATGGCATACAGGTGCGTGCAAAACACGACATACACACTAAAACTCCTTTTCTGGCCCAAAAACAGTTTGATCTAGTTTCTTAAAAGTTCACCATTAAAAAGTATTCTTCAATACGATTCCAACGATATTTGATTCATCAAAAATGGAGTTACGGTTTGAAAGTTACGCCCGTTTCAATTTCATAAAAGGTACTGTAGCAAATAGTGATTTCTGAACACTGTAGCAACTCGGTACTGTAGCAACACGGGTACTGTAGCAACTCGGGGGGGGGGGGGGGGGGGGGTACTGTAGCAAATAGTGGTACTGTAGCAATCCCGAACATTGTAGCAAATAGTGACACTGTAGCAAATAGTGACACTGTAGCAAATAGTGACACTGTAGCAAATAGTGACACTGTAGCAAATAGTGATACTGTAGCAGTTCGGGTACTGTAGCAAAATACTGTAGCAAACACTGTAGCAACTGGTTCGAACACTTACGCTGATTTCGAACATTTTTTGCCCAAAACTCGATTTTTGAGCGATTTTGATCAAATTTTAAGCACATGGAAGCTACTAAACATATATACAACCTATTTCTAACATCAATTGAGCATAACAAACATCAAACAACTAAATTTGAGCTAATTTCTATCAAAAACTCATTTAACACAAAAACCCAATTAGAGCAAGAATCAAAGCATGAATCTATGAAACACTTACCTTGTGAGGATCACAATGACACAAGGAACATTTTGACACCAAAATCAAGCTTCAATTCGAGATCGAATGATTTAGGGTTTGAGATGATGAGGAAGAAGAGAGTACGGGGTGTTTGGTGAAGATTCTAGAGAGATGGAGAAATTGGTAACAAAAGCAGCTCACTACACTTATTTGGGGTTAAAATCCCATACCCCATCACACACGGGTATTTACCAGTTATTTAAAATCTTTCGCACAAAATTAGGTAGCCCAAATGAGGTCCAAATAAAATAAATAAACCTGTTCTAGGACCCTTGTCACAAACTGGTCACAACACAATTATAATAAAACACTAATAAAATAATTAAAATAAAAGCACTTAAGACTAAGCACAAACCCTAAGGGCAAAATAGGCAACTTACAACTAGCCCGAGTTTCAGTCTGTTACAAATCCACCCCCTTAAGAAGATTCCGTCCTCGGAATCTGGTCTTGGTCAAACAAACGAGGGTAGCGATTTCTCATCAACTCTTCTGGTCAACCACACGGACCGGCTCTTCCACCAATTTCTTATTCAAATCGAACCTTAAATCTTCTAAAGGAAGAAGTTGTGTTTCATCGTCGTCTTTACACTTACGAAGATAACATACGTTGAATGTATTATGAATACCAGCTAACTCTGGCGAAAGATCTAACACCACAATCTGATCATTCAACACTTCACTGATCGAAAACGGACCAATAAATCTCGGTGCTAACTTACCACGTTTACCAAATCTGATAACCCCTTTCCACGGCGAAACTTTCACCTACACTCGTTCACCCACATTAAAGGTTACCGGACGTCTACGCGGATCAGCATACATTTTCTGCCTATCTCTAGCGGCTTTCAACTTTTCTCTCGCAATTAAAAACTTTTTCGGCTGTCATTTGAACAATTTCGGGACCTGCAAACTGTTTCTCCCCGGCTTCTAACCAACAAGTCGGAGTTCTGTAACGACGACCGTATAACATTTCATAGGGCGGCATCCCTATACTCGAATGATATGAATTATTATACGCAAATTCGACCAACGGCAAATGTGTATCCCACGAACCACCATATTCTAACACACAAGCCCTTAACATATCCTCCAAAGTCTGTATCGTTCTTTCACTCTGACCGTCTGTCTGAGGATGATAAGCTGTACTTAAATTCACACGTGTACCCAAACTCTGTTGAAGACTATTCCAAAAATTCGACACAAATCTGGAATCTCTGTCTGAAACGATCGATAATGGCACACCATGTCGACTAACTATCTCGTTTATATACAATTCGGCTAACTCACTTAACGAAGCTGTTTCACGAGTAGCAAGAAAATGAGCACTTTTAGTTAGGCGATCCACTATTACCCAAATCATATCATGTCTTTTCTGAGTTCGAGGTAATTTGGTCACAAAATCCATCGTTATATGTTCCCATTTCCACTCTGGAATCTGTAACTGACGTAACGAACCATAAGGTTTCTGATGTTCGGCCTTCACTTGAGCACATATATGACACTTTTCGACATAACGGGCGATATCTGATTTCATTGTTGGCCACCAATACACTGTTTTCAAATCATGATACATCTTATTACTACCCGGATGTACTGTCAATCTGGATTTGTGAGCTTCCGTCATGATTAAATCCCTCAAATCTCCAAGCTTAGGCACCCAAACACGATTGTTTAAGGTCTTTAGTCCACGTGAGTCATCAATTAAGTCCACTTTTCGTTTGGTCATTTGTTCAGATTTAATATGTTCGTCCTCTAAAGCACAGGCCTGAATGGTTTTTAAGCTGTTAATCAAATCTGAAGTTATATTCAAACGAAGAAATTTCACATTTTCACTTGACTTTTTACGACTTAGCGCATCTGCAACCACATTTACCTTACCCGGATGGTATTTAATTTCACAATCGTAATCTTTGATCAACTCTTGCCATCGTCTCTGACGCATATTCAATTCTTTCTGTGAGAAGATATACTGCAAACTCTTGTGATCTGTACATATAACACAATGGGTTCCATACAAATAGTGTCTCCACAGTTTCAAAGCAAACACTACTGCAGCCATTTCAAGATCATGCACTGGATAATTCTTCTCATGAACTTTCAACTGTCGCGAAGCGTAGACGATTACTTTATCTCTTTGCATTAATACACAACCCAACCCAGCATATGATGCATCACAATATACCACGAAGTTGTCTGAACCTTCTGGTAAAGCTAACACTGGTGCCTGACACAGTAGCTGTTTCAAAATCTGAAAAGCCTTTTCCTGTTCATCAGTCCATCGAAAGACTACATCTTTACGAGTCAACTTAGTCAACGGACCCGCTATTTTCGAGAAATCCTTGATAAATCTGCGATAATAACCGGCTAATCCCAGAAAACTCTTAATCTCAGTCGGAGTCTTCGGAGAATTCCAATTCATTACCGCTTCTATCTTTGTCGGATCAACTTTTATACCTTCGGCACAAATCACATGACCCAAAAACTGCACTTCACGTAACCAAAATTCACACTTTGAAAATTTTGCAAATAGTTGTTCACATTTCAACATGTTCAAAACCTGTCTCAGATGTTCAGCATGTTCACTTTCGGTCTTTGAATACACTAGTATATCATCTATAAACACAATCACAAACTTATCTAAGAACGGACGACACACTCTATTCATTAGATCCATGAAGATTGCTGGCGCATTCGTCAACCCAAACGGCATGACAAGAAATTCATAATGACCATACCTTGTTCTGAACGCTGTTTTCGGTATATCTGATTCAGCAACACGAACCTGATGATATCCGGATCGTAAGTCTATCTTAGAAAAGAATGAAGCTCCCTGTAACTGATCGAACAAATCATCTATTCGAGGTAATGGATACTTATTCTTCACTGTTCTTTTGTTCAATTCACGATAATCAATACACATACGCATTGACCCATCTTTCTTTTTAACAAACAATACCGGAGCACCCCACGGTGAAGAACTCGGTCGAATAAAACCACGATCTAATAACTCTTGAATCTGTGACATCATTTCACGGATTTCAGACGGCGCTAATCGGTATGGAGCTTTTGCAACTGGAGTTGTTCCAGAAACCAATTCAATCTTATATTCAACTTCCCTTACCGGCGGCAGACCTGGTAACTCATCTGGGAACACATCGGGAAATTCTGATACTATCGGAATATCGGCCACTGTTTTCTTTTCTTTCTTCGCATCAATCACATATGCAAGAAATGATTCACAACCCTTTGCCATCGACTTTTTCGCTTTCATCATGGTTATCAACAGAAAATTATACCCTCCCCGCTCCCCTCGGGCCACAGCACGGGTTCCATCGGTCGAATAAAAGGTAATCATTTTCCTATCACACTTAATATTAGCCCTAAGCGAGCTCAACCAATCCATTCCTAGTACTACATCAAAGCTAGGAATAGGTAACACTAAACAAGTCACCGGGAAAGACTTCCCTTCGATCTCTATACAAACCCCAGTCACATAGGTTGTGACGGGTGTGGTCTTACCATCAGCTACTTCTACACTAACCGGCTTGGGTAATACAGTAGCTGGTAAATTCAACTTAGCACAGAAATCTAGGGACATAAAACACCTATTAGCACCACAATCAAACAATACGCGAGCAGGTATTGAGTTGATTAGAAACATACTGGTGATTACTTCGTCGGTTGCCACAGCATTTTCCACCGACATCTGAAAAGCTCTAGCCTCTGCTGTTGGAGGGTTCTTCCTCTTCTGCCCACTCGAGGCAGTTGACCCTTCAGCTGATGCTGAACGCGCCCCTGACCCTACCCCGTAACTACCACTCTTCGACGGACAACTAATTGCACGATGCCCTGGTTTGTGACAACTCCAACACACACTATTCGGATACGGGCATGCTGAAGACTCATGCCCAACAACACCACACTTTAAGCATCTTCTTGTAGCCTCAGAACACTGACCACTGTGAGAAGATCGACATGTGTGACACCAATTCCCTTTACCTGATCCAGATCCAGTACTACTCTGACCACTTTTACCCTTCGATTTAAACCCACTAGACTTCTTAAATTTAGATCCTGATTGACCAGATACTTGCCCACCTTGTTGTAGCACATTACCAAACATTCTGTTTCTGGCAGCCTGAACATCACTTTCTACCATCTTAGCCATCACAACAGCTTGAGACAATGATGTAGCTGTTCTAACAAAAGTTCTGTACTCAGGCAGAATGATATTAACAAAATGCTGGATACGAGACGCTTCGTCTGGCACCCATTGTTGTACAAGCCTCAGTTTATCCATAAACTTCTCTACTACCTCATCGATAGTCATTTGAGGTGTCATCTTCATTTCAAGAAACTCAGTCTTGATTCGGTTCATATCAAATGGATTACAATATTGTTCACACACCTTCCCATGAAACTGCTCCCATGTGATCATACTCACTTGCTCTTTTGGTATACTAGAAATCAAAGAATCCCACCAAATCATAGCCCTACCTTTCAACATTCTACTAGCATATGTTACCTTCAGCTCGGGTTCACACTGACACACTTCAAATACCCTTTCAACTTCTCGCAACCAATTGAGAGTTACAGTCGGATCAGTACTTCCAGAGAACTCGGAGGGTTTGCAATCACGGAAGTTCTTATACGTACATCTTTTGGGTGGTTGCATGTAAGGTTGATGGAACATTTTAATTTGGTATGGATTCATCATCATGGGATTTTGGTAAGTAAAGGTGTTTTGTGGTGGCATATAATATTGGTTAGGTATTTGATTCTGAAACTGGTTCTGGTGCACATTAGGTATTGTTTGAGATTGCACGGTTGGGAATCCAGGTGGTGTATCATCATTTCCAGAATGCCTCGCCAATTCAAGCTCATTAATTTTGTCCTCAGCCTCTTTTAGCTTGCTTTCTAACTGAAGGATGTAACTACTCTGATCATCATCCGACTCAACACCCTCTTCTGGTGCTCTAAATGTTCCGGGGTTAGATGGGCCAGTTGTGTTTCTATCAGCCATACCTGTGCTACAAAACAGCTCACACAAAAGCTTAGTGGATAACAGTTAGTTCAATCACAACTAACACACGTATATCCTATTTTCACTTAGCCCCCACTCCCACAGACATGTTTGACTTGCCTCAGGGTTTGGGAACAAAATACGCGCACGTATTTGCTGCCAAACCATGCTCTGATACCAACTTGTAACACCGGCAATTTTTTTTTTTTAAACACAGCGGAAGACTTTATTAACAAACACACTATAAGTCGCGTCATTACATTAATCTGAGTAATTAAGTTTAAGTTTACATAACGGTGTTACGTTATTATAAAACATGATTTAAACAAAAGTCCACATCAGAGTAGGGTTGTCAAACATGTCTTCTGCATCAATACCCATCCCGACAAGCAGTACCTAAACCTGCAAAGGGGAAATATGTGGGGGATTAGCGCACCGCTAAGTGAATGGAATCTATCTAACAGATATAGCTTAAGCCACACACAAGCTATATACTAACAACATCACTTGCTAACTACCAACTAGCATACAATAAGACAATACGAGGATCGACGGCTTGTACGAGCACACGACTCTCAGCTGATCGGGCCTGAGTCTACCGATAGTCCCTGCTACTCAATTCACAGTATAGTTATCCAGATGCAGGGGATGCATCGTTCACACTATACTCCACAATCAGTAGCCTATGGACCCAACCTCCCCTAGGCACGGTTGACCTCATACGGACTCTAACCTCACCTAGGCACGGTCTCGAGTCCCCAGTCTCCCTAAGCCCGACTGGTGCCATTCACACATTGTACACATAATTCACATACAACATCAGGCAAACGATATTATTCTAACATGGTAATTTCTACACTATGCATGGTAAAAGAGTCAACCACAGTAGTATGATATGCTACTTAAACTCTATCCGGAGATAGACCCACTCACCAATTACCAGCAACTGCTCAGTTATTATTTCTGAGCTTCCTCCTTGTCCTTATAACCTGAGAACAGCAAAACCAAGTTAATATACATATTCAATAAATAATATAATCATTTCATACGATTAAATAGATCATAACACCATATATTCATAATTTTATGAGTCTACATCATGACTCCACTCAATAATGGCATACAGGTGCGTGCAAAACACGACATACACACTAAAACTCCTTTTCCGGCCCAAAAACAGTTTGATCTAGTTTCTTAAAAGTTCACCATTAAAAAGTATTCTTCAATACGATTCCAACGATATTTGATTCATCAAAAACGGAGTTACGGTTTGAAAGTTACGCCCGTTTCAATTTCATAAAAGGTACTGTAGCAAATAGTGATTTCTGAACACTGTAGCAACTCGGTACTGTAGCAACACGGGTACTGTAGCAACTCGAGGGGGGGGTACTGTAGCAAATAGTGGTACTGTAGCAATCCCGAACATTGTAGCAAATAGTGACACTGTAGCAAATAGTGACACTGTAGCAAATAGCGACACTGTAGCAAATAGTGACACTGTAGCAAATAGTGATACTGTAGCAAATAGTGATACTGTAGCAGTTCGGGTACTGTAGCAAAATACTGTAGCAAACACTGTAGCAACTGGTTCGAACACTTACGCTGATTTCGAACATTTTTCGCCCAAAACTCGATTTTTGAGCGATTTTGATCAAATTTTAAGCACATGGAAGCTACTAAACATATATACAACCTATTTCTAACATCAATTGAGCATAACAAACATCAAACAACTAAATTTGAGCTAATTTCTATCAAAAACTCATTTAACACAAAAACCCAATTAGAGCAAGAATCAAAGCATGAATCTATGAAACACTTACCTTGTGAGGATCACAATGACACAAGGAACATTTTGACACCAAAATCAAGCTTCAATTCGAGATCAAATGATTTAGGGTTTGAGATGATGAGGAAGAAGAGAGTACGGGGTGTTTGGTGAAGATTCTAGAGAGATGGAGAAATTGGTAACAAAAGCAGCTCACTACACTTATTTGGGGTTAAAATCCCATACCTCATCACACACGTGTATTTACCAGTTATTTAAAATCTTTCGCACAAAATTAGGTAGCCCAAATGAGGTCCAAATAAAATAAATAAACCTGTTCTGGGACCCTTGTCACAAACTGGTCACAACACAATTATAATAAAACACTAATAAAATAATTAAAATAAAAGCACTTAAGACTAAGCACAAACCCTAAGGGCAAAATAGGCAACTTACAACTAGCCCGAGTTTCAGTCTGTTACAGAACCCGTCCCCAATTCATCCAGAATTGATGATGGCTAATTGGTTGATTCATTCCGGTCACGCTGCTTTCGGAGCTCATGTGGAAATCCATATCGGCATAGCTGTCGGAATCCGAGGAACTCGAACTGGTTGAGGGATCCATCTTGTATGATCAGGGAAAGAATTTTTTGGTATGAAATAGATTGTAGAATTTAGATTTGGTATTCTTCAATACATAATTTACATATGTATATATAATACCAAAATCCCATAAATTACGGAGGAATCTTTGAAAGATGTCAGTCAAAGTTCACAGTAACAGATATGCTAAGATAAGAATTCGTATATACACTATTATGCAATAAATGTAGGAAAACGCGTCTAGACTTAAGAATGATAAGCAGGTAATTTCCTAAGGATGGTAAGTAGATGATTTCCGACTAAAAATGATAAGCAAAAATTTTGACATGCAGACACGGTCGAAGTCCAGACTCACTAATGCATCTTAACAACTATCAGTTAGACACACTAATGCAAGACCTGGTTCGCTAAGACCACCGCTCTGATACCAACTGAAAGGACCCGTTCATATACATTATAAACGATTCACAATAGTTGATTACATCGCGATGTATTTGACCTCTATATGATACGTTTTACAAACATTGCATTCGTTTTTAAAAGACAAACTTTCTTTACATCAAAAATTGACGGCATGCATACCATTTCATATTACATCCAACTATAATTGACTTAATATTAATCTTGATGAACTCAACGACTCGAATGCAACGTCTTTCAAAGTATGTCTTGAATGACTCCAAGTAATATCCTTAAAATGAGCTAATGCACAGCGGAAGATTTCTTTAATACCTAAGAATAAACATGCTTTAAAGTGTCAACCAAAAGGTTGGTGAGTTCATTAGTTTATCATAATCCATCATTTCTGTAATAGTAATAGACCACAAGATTTCAGTTTCGATAAATATCCGTACACTCGCAAGTGTATAAAAGTATTCTATAAGTTGTAGGCACCCGGTAACAAGCCTTAACGTTCATGTTTTACCCTCTGAAGTACACCAGATCAGGTGTGTTTAAAATAACCTCGAAGTACTAAAGCATCCCATAGTCAGGATGGGGTTTGTCAGACCCAATAGATCTATCTTTAGGATTCGCGCCTATCGTACATAGACAAGTAGATTAATGTTACCAAGCTAAGGGTATATTTCTGGTTTAAACCCACATAGAATTAGTTTTAGTACTTGTGCCTATTTCGTAAAACATTTATAAATCAGCGCATGTATTCTCAGCCGAAAAATATATATAAAAAGGGAGCAAATGAAACTCACAATACTGTATTTCGTAGCAATTATGTATATGACGGCACTGAACAAGTGCAGGGTTTATCTCGGATTCACGAACCTATATTAAGTATATATATTTATATGTTGGTCAATCTCTGTCTAACAATTTAGGTCAAGTCGTAGTGTATCACAATCCTAATGCTCGAGACCGACATGCAAAAGTCAACAAAAGTCAACTTAACCCAAAATGACTTTCAAAATCTATACATGTTTATTATATAACTTATATATAGTAGTTTTATATATTTAAATATATTTATCAGATCTTATTATACTAAATAATACAAGTCATTTATTAATAAATAAAAATTTATATTAAAATTCATATATGATAAAAATATACTTTTATATATCTCAAGTAATAAAATTTATAAAATTCACTTAATATCATAAAAATATAGTGGTATGTATTATTAATGTAATTACATTACGTGTGGTAAAAATATCTTTGTACGCATATTTATTTGATAAAATAATATTGATAATAATAATAATGATAAAAAATAATAAAATGATAGTTTCAATAAAAATATTAATTTTTAGTAATAAAGATAATTTTAGTAATAACATCAACTGATAACAGTTATAATAATTGTTTTAATAATAATATTAAAATTAATGATAATTCAGTTGACCATATCTTTTAATCCGTTCATCGAAACCATACGATTTCTAAATGAAAAGTTATTAATTTTTTTCTTCAGCTTTTCAACGACATGCATATCATATAACTTATCTCAGTAGCATATGTATCAAATTCGTGATTTATCATAAACTATTTAACGATGAAACTAAGCATACAAACATGCATAATCATATATACTCGAGCACTAGTCAGGGATACACTATTAATATATAAAAGATAAGATATGAATGCTCACGTATCAATATTGTGATTCAATATTGCAGGAAAGTACGTAGACGCAACGAATATGATAAACGTTAGGTTGACCTCACGAGCAATACCCTCGATCAATACCCATAACCTTCATAACTATAACCCATAATTTCCTTAGCTATATCCCATTTGAAAACTTATTTTGAAATCGTCTGAATATAACTCCGTCGTAGTATTTTTTATTTATACTAATAATATCTTGAAATAGTACTAAGTAAATATATATATATATATATATATATATATATGTAATTCGATTGAGAGAGTTTAGAAAAATATATTTTCAAGTTTCTATGAAATAATGAAACCTATTGAATTCTATTTATAATAGATTTTTGAATTATTAAAGTATGAATTACTAAAGTGAATTATTAAAGTATGAATTATTAAAGTGAATTATTAAAGTATGAATTATTAAAGTGAATTATTAAAGTATGAATTATTAAAGTGAATTATTAAAGTATGAATTATTAAAGTGAATTATTAAAGTATGAATTATTAAAGTGAATTTTTAAAGTATGAATTATTAAAGTGAATTTTTAAAGTATGAATTATTAAAGTTAAAGTAAAGTAAAAGTAAAGTAAAGTTAAAGTTAAAGTATAGTAAAAGTATAAAACTATGTACGTATAATACGCGTATAAAAATATATAATATTAATTTAAATCGTTATATATATTTAATAAAATAAAATATAAATATCGTTATCTTTATCATACTGGTTAAGTAATGAGTTGTCAAAAAGAATAGATTTCTTAAATCACAGTGGACCTCATAACATAGGCCCGTAATCATATCATAATGTATCTGATAATTCAATCATTTAATATTATCTCTTAATTCTGTCGATAAATATATCGAAACAAATATGTTCATGTAAAGTATCATATATCTAATACTTTGTTAATGTTTTCAGTTAATATTATATATTATATATACATATCTATATACACATAATTGTTCGTGAATCGTCGAACACGGTCAAAGGGTAATTGATTACATGAATGTAGTTCCAAACTTTTTAAGATTCAACATTACAAATTCTGCTTATCGTGTCGGAAACATATAAAGGTTAAGTTTAAATTTGGTCGGAAATTTCCGGGTCGTCACATGCCGGAATCGAGAAATTAAACTGGGTAGTGAAATATTTAAGATTGATTTGATACCAGTAGAGTTAGGGAGTTTTGATGTAATAGTTGGCATGGACTGGCTGAAGAAGGTGAAAGCAGAGATCGTATGTTATAAAAATGCAATTCGCATTGTACGAGAAAAAGGAAAACCCTTAATGGTGTACGGAGAAAAGGGCAACATGAAGCTACATCTTATTAGTAATTTGAAGGCACAAAAACTAATAAGAAAAGGTTGCTATGCTGTTCTAGCACACGTCAAGAAAGTACAAACTGAAGAAAAGAGCATCAATGATGTTCCCGTCGCAAAAGAATTTCCCTATGTATTTCCGAAAGAATTACCGGGACTACCTCCACATCGATCTGTTGAATTTCAAATAGACCTTGTACCAGGAGCTGCACCAATAGCTCGTGCTCCTTATAGACTCGCACCCAGCGAGATGAAAGAACTGCAAAGCCAACTGCAAGAACTATTAGAACGTGGTTTCATTCGACCAAGCACATCACCATGGGGAGCTCCTGTTTTGTTTGTCAAGAAGAAGGATGGTACATTTAGGTTGTGTATTGACTATAGAGAGTTGAACAAACTTACCATCAAAAACCGTTATCCACTGCCGAGAATTGACGACTTATTTGATCAACTACAAGGCTCGTCGGTTTATTCGAAGATCGATTTATGTTCTGGATATCATCAAATGCGAGTAAAGGAGGATGATATTCCAAAAACTGCTTTTAGGACGCGTTATGGTCATTACGAGTTTATGGTTATGCCGTTTGGATTGACTAACGCACCAGCTGTGTTCATGGACCTTATGAACCGAGTGTGTGGGCCATATCTTGACAAGTTTGTCATTGTTTTCATCGATGACATACTTATTTTCTCAAAGAATGATCAAGTGCACGAAGAACATTTGAGAAAAGTGCTAGAAGTATTGAGGAAAGAAAAACTGTAAGCTAAGTTTTCAAAGTGTGCATTTTGGTTGGAAGAAGTTCAATTCCTCGGTCACATAGTGAACAAAGAAGGTATCCAGGTGGACCCGGCAAAGATCGAAACCGTTGAAAAGTGGAAAACCCCAAAAACTCCGAAGCATATACGTCAATTTTTAGGCTTGGCTGGTTACTACAGAAGATTCATCCAAGATTTCTCCAAAATAGCAAAACCCTTGACTGCATTAACGCATAAAGGGAAGAAATTTGAATGGAAGGATGAACAAGAGAAGGCATTTCAATTATTGAAGAAAAAGCTAACTACGGCACCTATATTGTCATTGCCTGAAGGGAATTATGATTTTGTGATTTATTGTGACGCATCAAAGCAAGGTCTCGGCTGTGTATTAATGCAACGGACGAAGGTGATTGCTTATGCGTCTAGACAATTAAAGATTCACAAAATTATACGACGCATGATTTGGAATTAGGCACGGTTGTTTTTGCATTAAAGACTTGGAGGCACTACTTATATGGGGTCAAAAGTATTATATATACCGACCACAAAAGTCTTCAACACATATTTAATCAGAAACAACTGAATATGAGGCAGCGTAGGTGGATTGAATTGTTGAATGATTACGACTTTGAGATTCGTTACCACCCGGGGAAGGCAAATGTGGTAGCCGACGCTTTGAGCAGGAAGGACAGAGAACCCATTCGAGTAAAATCTATGAATATAATGATTCACAATAATCTTACTACTCAAATAAAGGAGGCGCAACAAGGAGTTTTAAAAGAGGGAAATTTAAAGGATGAAATACCCAAAGGATCGGAGAAGCATCTTAATATTCGGGAAGACGGAACCCGGTATAGGGCTGAAAGAATTTGGGTACCAAAATTTGGAGATATGAGAGAAATGGTACTTAGAGAAGCTCATAAAACCAGATACTCAATACATCCTGGAACGGGGAAGATGTACAAGGATCTCAAGAAACATTTTTGGTGGCCGGGTATGAAAGCCGATGTTGCTAAATACGTAGGAGAATGTTTGACGTGTTCTAAGGTCAAAGCTGAGCATCATAAACCATCAGGTCTACTTCAACAACTCGAAATCCCGGAATGGAAATGGGAAAACATTACCATGGATTTCATCACTAAATTGCCAAGGACTGCAAGTGGTTTTGATACTATTTGGGTAATAGTTGATCGTCTCACCAAATCAGCACACTTCCTGCCAATAAGAGAAGATGACAAGATGGATAAGTTAGCACGACTGTATTTGAAGGAAGTCGTCTCCAGACATGGAATACCAATCTCTATTATCTCTGATAGGGATGGCAGATTTATTTCAAGATTCTGGCAGACATTACAGCAAGCATTAGGTGAAATGTCCCGTCCTTATTGATTAAAAACGTTCCATATTAATTGATTTCGTTGCGAGGTTTTGACCTCTATATGAGACGTTTTTCAAAGACTGCATTCATTTTTAAAACAAACCATAACCTTTATTTCATAAATAAAGGTTTAAAAGCTTTACGTAGATTATCAAATAATGATAATCTAAAATATCCTGTTTACACACGACCATTACATAATGGTTTACAATACAAATATGTTACATCGAAATCAGTTTCTTGAATGCAGTTTTTACACAATTTCATACAAACATGGACTCCAAATCTTGTCCTTATTTTAGTATGCAACAGCGGAAGCTCTTAGTATTCACCTGAGAATAAACATGCTTTAAACGTCAACAAAAAATGTTGGTGAGTTATAGGTTTAACTTATATGTATCAAATCGTAACAATAGACCACAAGATTTCATATTTCAATACACATCCCATACATAGAGATAAAAATCATTCATATGGTGAACACCTGGTAACCGACATTAACAAGATGCATATATATAAGAATATCCCCATCATTCCGGGACACCCTTCGGATATGATATAAATTTCGAAGTACTAAAGCATCCGGTACTTTGGATGGGGCTTGTTGGGCCCAATAGATCTATCTTTAGGATTCGCGTCAATTAGGGTGTCTGTTCCCTAATTCTTAGATTACCAGACTTAATAAAAAGGGGCATATTCGATTTTGATAATTCAACCATAGAATGTAGTTTCACGTACTTGTGTCTATTTTGTAAATCATTTATAAAACCTGCATGTATTCTCATCCCAAAAATAATAGATTTTGAAAGTGGGACTATAACTCACTTTCACAGATTTTTACTTCGTCGGGAAGTAAGACTTGGCCACTGGTTGATTCACGAACCTATAACAATATATACATATATATCAAAGTATGTTCAAAATATATTTACAACACTTTTAATATATTTTGATGTTTTAAGTTTATTAAGTCAGCTGTCCTCGTTAGTAACCTACAACTAGTTGTCCACAGTTAGATGTACAGAAATAAATCGATAAATATTATCTTGAATCAATCCACGACCCAGTGTATACGTATCTCAGTATTGATCACAACTCAAACTATATATATTTTGGAATCAACCTCAACCCTGTATAGCTAACTCCAACATTCACATATAGAGTGTCTATGGTTGTTCCGAAATATATATAGATGTGTCGACATGATAGGTCGAAACATTGTATACGTGTCTATGGTATCTCAAGATTACATAATATACAATACAAGTTGATTAAGTTTTGGTTGGAATAGATTTGTTACCAATTTTCACGTAGCTAAAATGAGAAAAATTATCCAATCTTGTTTTACCCATAACTTCTTCATTTTAACTCCGTTTTGAGTGAATCAAATTGCTATGGTTTCATATTGAACCCTATTTTATGAATCTAAACAGAAAAAGTATAGGTTTATAGTCGGAAAAATAAGTTACAAGTCGTTTTTGTAAAGGTAGTCATTTCAGTCGAAAGAACGACGTCTAGATGACCATTTTAGGAAACATACTTCCACTTTGAGTTTAACCATAATTTTTGGATATAGTTTCATGTTCATAATAAAAATCATTTTCTCAGAATAACAACTTTTAAATCAAAGTTTATCATAGTTTTTAATTAACTAACCCAAAACAGCCCGCGGTGTTACTACGACGGCGTAAATCCGGTTTTACGGTGTTTTTCGTGTTTCCAGGTTTTAAATCATTAAGTTAGCATATCATATAGATATAGAACATGTGTTTAGTTTATTTTAAAAGTCAAGTTAGAAGGATTAACTTTTGTTTGCGAACAAGTTTAGAATTAACTAAACTATGTTCTAGTGATTACAAGTTTAAACCTTCGAATAAGATAGCTTTATATGTATGAATCGAATGATGTTATGAACATCATTACTACCTTAAGTTCCTTGGATAAACCTACTGTAAAAGAGAAAAATGGATCTAGCTTCAATGGATCCTTGGATGGCTCGAAGTTCTTGAAGCAGAATCATGACACGAAAACAAGTTCAAGTAAGATCATCACTTGAAATAAGATTGTTATAGTTATAGAAATTGAACCAAAGTTTGAATATGATTATTACCTTGTATTAGAATGATAAACTACTGTAAAAAACAAAGATTTCTTGAGGTTGGATGATCACCTTACAAGATTGGAAGTGAGCTAGCAAACTTGAAAGTATTCTTGATTTTATGAAACTAGAACTTTTGGAATTTATGAAGAACACTTAGAACTTGAAGATAGAACTTGAGAGAGATCAATTAGATGAAGAAAATTGAAGAATGAAAGTGTTTGTAGGTGTTTTTGGTCGTTGGTGTATGGATTAGATATAAAGGATATGTTATTTTGTTTTCATGTAAATAAGTCATGAATGATTACTCATATTTTTGTAATTTTATGAGATATTTCATGCTAGTTGCCAAATGATGGTTCCCACATGTGTTAGGTGACTCACATGGGCTGCTAAGAGCTGATCATTGGAGTGTATATACTAATAGTACATACATCTAAAAGCTGTGTATTGTACGAGTACGAATACGGGTGCATACGAGTAGAATTGTTGATGAAACTGAACGAGGATGTAATTGTAAGCATTTTTGTTAAGTAGAAGTATTTTGATACGTGTATTGAAGTCTTCCAAAAGTGTATAAATACATATTAAAACACTACATGTATATACATTTTAACTGAGTCGTTAAGTCATCGTTAGTCGTTACATGTAAGTGTTGTTTTGAAACTGTTAGGTTAACGATCTTGTTAAATGTTGTTAACCCAATGTTTATAATATCAAATGAGATTTTAAATTATTATATTATCATGATATTATCATGTATGAATATCTCTTAATATGATATATATACATTAAATGTCTTTACAACGATAATCGTTACATATATGTCTCGTTTAAAAAACATTAAGTTAGTAGTCTTGTTTTTACATATGTAGTTCATTGTTAATATACTTAATGATATGTTTACTTATCATAGTATCATGTTAACTATATATATATCCATATATATGTCATCATATAGTTTTTACAAGTTTTAACGTTCGTGAATCACCGGTCAACTTGGGTGGTCAATTGTCTATATGAAACATATTTCAATTAATCAAGTCTTAACAAGTTTGATTGCTTAACATGTTGGAAACATTTAATCATGTAAATATCAATCTCAATTAATATATATAAACATGGAAAAGTTCGGGTCACTACAGTACCTACCCGTTAAATAAATTTCGTCCCGAAATTTTAAGCTGTTGAAGGTGTTGACGAATCTTCTGGAAATAGATGCGGGTATTTCTTCTTCATCTGATCTTCACGCTCCCAGGTGAACTCGGGTCCTCTACGAGCATTCCATCAAACCTTAACAATTGGTATCTTGTTTTGCTTAAGTCTTTTAACCTCACGATCCATTATTTCGACGGGTTCTTCAATGAATTGAAGTTTTTCATTGATTTGGATTTTGTCCAGCCACGAGTTGTTGAGGTAACTCAAGTCAGTAAGCTACTGGTCCGACACGATCAATAATCTTGAATGGTCCAATATACCTTGGATTTAATTTCCCTCGTTTACCAAATCGAACAACGCCTTTCCAAGGTGCAACTTTAAGCATGACCATCTCTCCAATTTCAAATTCTATATCTTTTCTTTTAATGTCAGCGTAGCTCTTTTGTCGACTTTGGGCGGTTTTCAACCGTTGTTGAATTTGGATGATCTTCTCGGTAGTTTCTTGTATAATCTCCGGACCCGTAATCTGTCTATCCCCCACTTCACTCCAACAAATCGGAGACCTGCACTTTCTACCATAAAGTGCTTCAAACGGCGCCATCTCAATGCTTGAATGGTAGCTGTTGTTGTAGGAAAATTCTACTAACGGTAGATGTCGATCCCAACTGTTTCCGAAATCAATAACACATGCTCGTAGCATGTCTTCAAGCGTTTGTATCGTCCTTTCGCTCTGCCCATCAGTTTGTGGATGATAGGCAGTACTCATGTCTAGACGAGTTCCTAATGCTTGCTGTAATGTCTGCCAGAATCTTGAAATAAATCTGCCATCCCTATCAGAGATAATAGAGATTGGTATTCCATGTCTGGAGATGACTTCCTTCAAATACAGTCGTGCTAACTTCTCCATCTTGTCATCTTCTCTTATTGGCAGGAAGTGTGCTGATTTGGTGAGACGATCAACTATTACCCAAATAGTATCAAAACCACTTGCAGTCCTTGGCAATTTAGTGATGAAATCCATGGTAATGTTTTCCCATTTCCATTCCGGGATTTCGGGTTGTTGAAGTAGACCTGATGGTTTTTGATGCTCAGCTTTGACCTTAGAACACGTCAAACATTCTCCTACGTATTTAGCAACATCGGCTTTCATACTCGGCCACCAAAAATGTTTCTTGAGATCCTTGTACATCTTCCCCGTTCCAGGATGTATTGAGTATCTGGTTTTATGAGCTTCTCTAAGTACCATTTCTCTCATATCTCCAAATTTTGGTACCCAAATCCTTTTAGCCCTATACCGGGTTCCGTCTTCCCGAATATTAAGATGCTTCTCCGATCCTTTGGGTATTTCATCCTTTATATTTCCCTCTTTTAAAACTCCTTGTTGCGCATCCTTTATTTGAGTAGTAAGGTTATTATGAATCATTATATTCATAGATTTTACTCGAATGGGTTCTCTGTCCTTCCTGCTCAAGGCATCGACTACCACATTTGCCTTCCCCGGGTGGTAACGAATCTCAAAGTCGTAATCATTCAATAATTCAATCCACCTACGCTGCCTCATGTTCAGTTGTTTCTGATTAAATATGTGTTGAAGACTTTTGTGGTCGGTATATATAATACTTTTAACACCATATAAGTAGTGCCTCCAAGTCTTTAATGCAAAAACAACTGTGCCTAATTCCAAATCATGCGTCGTATAATTTTGTTCGTGAATCTTCAATTGTCTAGACGCATAAGCAATCACCTTCGTTCGTTGCATTAATACACAACTGAGACCTTGCTTTGATGCGTCACAATAAATCACAAAATCATCATTCCCTTCAGGCAATGACAATATAGGTGCCGTAGTTAGCTTTTTCTTCGATAACTGAAACGCTTTCTCTTGTTCATCATTCCATTCAAATTTCTTCCCTTTATGCGTTAATGCAGTCAAGGGTTTTGCTATTCTGGAAAAGTCTTGGATGAACCTTCTGTAGTAACCAGCTAGTCCTAAAAACTGGCGTATGTGTTTCGGAGTTTTCGGGGTTTCCCACTTTTCAACAGTTTCTATCTTTGCCGGATCCACCTTAATACCTTCTTTGTTCACTATGTGACCGAGGAATTGAACTTCTTCCAACCAAAATGCACACTTTGAAAACTTAGCGTACAATTCTTCCTTCCTCAATACTTCTAACACCTTTCTCAAATGTTCACCGTGTTCTTTGTCATTCTTTGAGTAAATAAGTATGTCATCAATGAAAACAATGACAAACTTGTCAAGGTATGGTCCACACACTCGGTTCATAAGGTCCATGAACACAGCTGGTGCATTAGTTAAACCAAATGGCATGACCATAAACTCGTAATGACCGTAACGTGTTCTGAAAGCAGTCTTTGGAATATCATCTTCTTTCACCCGCATTTGATGATACCCGGAACGTAAGTCAATCTTTGAATAAACAGACGAGCCTTGTAGTTGATCAAATAAGTCGTCGATTCTCGGTAGTGGGTAGCGGTTCATGATGGTAAGTTTGTTCAACTCTCGGTAGTCGATACACAACCTGAATGTACCATCTTTCTTCTTGACAAACAAAACAGGAGCTCTCCACGGTGATGTGCTTGGTCGAATGAAACCACGCTCTAAAAGTTCTTGTAATTGGCTTTGCAGTTCTTTCATCTCGCTGGGTGCGAGTCTGTAAGGAGCACGAGCTATTGGTGCAGCTCCTGGTACAAGATCTATTTGAAATTCAACGGATCGATGTGGGGGTAATCCCGGTAATTCTTTCGGAAATACATCAGGGAATTCTTTTGCAATGGGAACATCATTGATGCTCTTTTCTTCAGTTTGTACTTTCTCGACGTGTGCTAGAACAGCATAGCAACCTTTTCTTATTAGTTTTTGTGCCTTCAAATTACTAATAAGATGTAGCTTCGTGTTGCCCTTTTCTCCGTACACCATTAAGGGTTTTCCTTTTTCTCGTATAATGCGAATTGCATTTTTGTAACAAACGATCTCTGCTTTCACTTCTTTCAACCAGTCCATACCGATTATCACATCAAAAGTCCCTAACTCTACTGGTATCAAATCAATCTTAAATGTTTCTCTAACCAGTTTAATTTCTCGATTCCGACATATATTATCTGCTGAAATTAATTTACCATTTGCTAATTCGAGTAAAAATTTACTATCCAAAGGCGTCAATGGACAACTTAATTTAGCACAAAAATCTCTACTCATATAGCTTCTATCCGCACCCGAATCAAATAAAACGTAAGCAGATTTATTGTCAATAAGAAACGTACCCGTAACAAGCTCCGGGTCTTCTTGTGCCTCTGCCGCATTAATATTGAAAACTCTTCCGCGGCCTTGTCCATTCGTGTTCTCCTGGTTCAGGCAATTTCTAATAATGTGGCCCGGTTTTCCACATTTATAACAAACTATATTGGCATAACTTGCTCCGACACTACTTGCTCCGCCATTACTCGTTCCGACACCATTTGTTCCTTTCGTTCTATTAACCCCTGGTCCGTAGACCTCACACTTCGCCGCGCTATGACCATTTCTTTTACACTTGTTGCAAAATTTGGTGCAGAACCCCGAGTGATACTTTTCACACCTTTGGCATAGCTGCTTCTGATTGTTGTTGTTATTGCGGTTATTATTGTTGTTGGGATGATTGTTGTAGTTGCTGTTGTTGTTGTTGTGGTTGTTGTTGGGCCGTTTGTTGTAGTTGCGATTGATGTTGCGATTGTTGGGATAATTGTTGCGATTATTGTTGTAATTGTTGTTGTTGTTGTATTGGTGATTCTTATCACCGTTTTCCTCCCACTTTCTTTTGACTTGCTTCACATTGGCCTCTTCAGCAGTCTGTTCTTTAATTCTTTCTTCAATCTGGTTCACTAGTTTGTGAGCCATTCTACATGCCTGTTATATGGAGGCGGGCTCGTGTGAACTTATATCTTCTTGGATTCTTTCCGGTAATCCTTTCACAAACGCGTCGATCTTCTCTTCCTCATCTTCGAATGCTCCCGGACACAATAGGCACAATTTGTGAATCGTCTTTCGTACGTGGTAATATCAAATCCTTGGGTTCGTAACCCTCTAAGTTCTGTCTTAAGCTTATTGACCTCGGTTCTGGGACGGTACTTCTCGTTCATCAAGTGCTTGAATGCTGACCACGGTAGTGCGTACGCATCGTCTTGTCCCACTTGCTCTAGATAGGTATTCCACCATGTTAACGCAGAACCTGTGAAGGTATGCGTAGCGTACTTCACTTTGTCCTCTTCAGTACACTTACTTATGGCAAACACCGATTCGACCTTCTCGGTCCACCGTTTCAATCCGATCGGTCCTTCGGTTCCATCAAATTCCAAAGGTTTGCAGGCAGTAAATTCTTTGTAGGTGCATCCTACATGATTTCCTGTACTGCTAGATCCAAGGTTATTGTTGGTATGTAGCGCAGCCTGTACTACGGCTATGTTTGAAGCTAGAAAAGTACGGAATTCCTCTTCATTCATATTCACGGTGTGTCGAGTAGTCGGTGCCATTTCCTTCAAAATAGTCAAATGGAACAAGTTAATCATACAGAATATTAAGAGTAGTTAATAGTATTTCGTAGCATAATATGAATTCATTTATAAAAGATTTTTCTTCATATTAGCGTTTTATAAGTTTAAATTCGGGTAGTACCTACCCGTTAAGTTCATACTTAGTAGCTAATATACAATTCAACTACTACAATTCTATATGAAAAACTGATTATAATAATATTTCGCGTTCAAACTTTTACACAATATTTTACAAACTTACAATACCGCTTATTTTACATATAGCATGAAATATAGCACACAATAAATTTGATACAAGATGGTTGTGAAGATAATTCTAGCTAGTACACAAGTCGTTCAGCAAAGGCAATAAAGACACGTAATTCATACGTCCAGAAACAAGTCATGCATTCTGGTTTTACTAGGATTACTTCCCATCCTTGGTCTTGTGGAACATAACCGTTATGGCCGTTGATAAGACAGCGTGTTGTAACGTCGTCAAAGGGGCGAGGGTTACGTAATGTCCAACAGTCCCGTAACAATCTAAAAACCTCATTTCTTACCCCAATTACCGACTCCGTCACTTGTGGGAACGTTTTGTTTAATAGTTGTAGCCCGATGTTCTTGTTCTCACTTTGGTGAGAAGCGAACATTACTAACCCGTAAGCATAACATGCTTCTTTATGTTGCATGTTAGCCGCTTTTTCTAAATCACGAAGTCCTATATTCGGATATACTGAGTCAAAATAATTTCTTAACCCGTTGCGTAAAATAGCATTTGGGTTCCCCGCAATATATGCGTCAGAGTAAACACATCGTAACTTATGGATTTCCCAATGTGATATCCCCCATCTTCCGAACGAAAGCCTTTTATAAACCAAGGCATTCTTGGAACGTTCTTCGAATGTCTTACAAACTGATCTCGCCTTAAATAGTTGTGCCGAAGAATTCTGACCGACTCTAGACAAGATTTCATCAATCATGTCTCCGGGTAGGTCTCTTAAAATATTGGGTTGTCTATCCATTTTGTGTTTTTATACTGTAAAATAGACAAGAGTTAGATTCATAAAAAAAAAATACTTATTAATACAAGCAATTTTTACATATATCATAAAGCATAAGCACACAATATTACATATATTACACCACACGAATACAACTATCTTATTCCGACTCACTTGTTTCTTCTTCTTCGGTTTTGGTTCGTTTTGCCAAGTTTCTAGTGATATATGATGTTCCCCTAATACGAGCCGTCGTAATCCACATTGGTTTAGAAAAACCTGGTGGTTTAGACGTTCCCGGGTCATTGTTACAACTTAAGGACTTCGGGGGTTGACGATACATATAAAGTTCATCGGGGTTGGAATTAGATTTCTCTATTTTTATGCCCTTTCTCTTATTATTTTCTTTTGCCTTTTTAAATTCAGTTGGGGTAATTTCTATAACATCATCGGAATTCTCGTCGAAATCCGATTCATCGGAGAATTGGTAATCCTCCCAATATTTTGCTTCCTTGGCGGAAACACCATTGACCATAATTAACCTTGGTCGGTTGGTTGAGGATTTTCTTTTACTTAACCGTTTTATTATTTCCCCCACCGGTTCTATTTCTTCATCCGGTTCCGATTCTTCTTCCGGTTCTGACTCTTCTTTCGGTTCCTCTTCGGGAACTTGTGAATCAGTCCACGAATCATTCCAATTTACATTTGACTCTTCATTATTATTAGGTGAGTCAATGGGACTTGTTCTAGAGGTAGACATCTATCACATAATATCAAACGCGTTAAGAGATTAATATATCACATAATATTCGCATGTTAAAAATATATAGTTTCCAACAAAATTTGTTAAGCAATCATTTTTCAAGTAAACACGGTCGAAGTCCAGACTCACTAATGCATCCTAACAAACTCGATAAGACACACTAATGCAAAATTCTGGTTCTCTAAGACCAACTCTCGGATACCAACTGAAATGTCCCGTTCTTATTGATTAAAAACGTTCCATATTAATTGATTTCGTTGCGAGGTTTTGACCTCTATATGAGACGTTTTTCAAAGACTGCATTCATTTTTAAAACAAACCATAACCTTTATTTCATAAATAAAGGTTTAAAAGCTTTACGTAGATTATCAAATAATGATAATCTAAAATATCCTGTTTACACACGACCATTACATAATGGTTTACAATACAAATATGTTACATCGAAATCAGTTTCTTGAATGCAGTTTTTACACAATTTCATACAAACATGGACTCCAAATCTTGTCCTTATTTTAGTATGTAACAGCGGAAGCTCTTAGTATTCACCTGAGAATAAACATGCTTTAAACGTAAACAAAAAATGTTGGTGAGTTATAGGTTTAACTTATATGTATCAAATCGTAACAATAGACCACAAGATTTCATATTTCAATACACATCCCATACATAGAGATAAAAATCATTCATATGGTGAACACCTGGTAACCGACACTAACAAGATGCATATATATAAGAATATCCCCATCATTCCGGGACACCCTTCGGATATGATATAAATTTCGAAGTACTAAAGCATCCGGTACTTTGGATGGGGCTTGTTGGGCCCAATAGATCTATCTTTAGGATTCGCGTCAATTAGGGTGTCTGTTCCCTAATTCTTAGATTACCAGACTTAATAAAAAGGGGCATATTCGATTTTGATAATTCAACCATAGAATGTAGTTTCATGTACTTGTGTCTATTTTGTAAATCATTTATAAAACCTGCATGTATTCTCATCCCAAAAATAATAGATTTTAAAAGAGGGACTATAACTCACTTTCACAGATTTTTACTTCGTCGGGAAGTAAGACTTGGCCACTGGTTGATTCACGAACCTATAACAATATATAAATATATATCAAAGTATGTTCAAAATATATTTACAACACTTTTAATATATTTTGATGTTTTAAGTTTATTAAGTCAGCTGTCCTCGTTAGTAACCTACAACTAGTTGTCCACAGTTAGATGTACAGAAATAAATCGATAAATATTATCTTGAATCAATCCACGACCCAGTGTATACGTATCTCAGTATTGATCACAACTCAAACTATATATATTTTGGAATCAACCTCAACCCTGTATAGCTAACTCCAACATTCACATATAGAGTGTCTATGGTTGTTCCGAAATATATATAGATGTGTCGACATGATAGGTCAAAACATTGTATACGTGTCTATGGTATCTCAAGATTACATAATATACAATACAAGTTGATTAAGTTATGGTTGGAATAGATTTGTTACCAATTTTCACGTAGCTAAAATGAGAAAAATTATCCAATCTTGTTTTACCCATAACTTCTTCATTTTAACTCCGTTTTGAGTGAATCAAATTGCTATGGTTTCATATTGAACCCTATTTTATGAATCTAAACAGAAAAAGTATAGGTTTATAGTCGGAAAAATAAGTTACAAGTCGTTTTTGTAAAGGTAGTCATTTCAGTCGAAAGAACGACGTCTAGATGACCATTTTAGAAAACATACTTCCACTTTGAGTTTAACCATAATTTTTGGATATAGTTTCATGTTCATAATAAAAATCATTTTCTCAGAATAACAACTTTTAAATCAAAGTTTATCATAGTTTTTAATTAACTAACCCAAAATAGCCCGCGGTGTTACTACGACGGCGTAAATCCGGTTTTACGGTATTTTTCGTGTTTCCAGGTTTTAAATCATTAAGTTAGCATATCATATAGATATAGAACATGTGTTTAGTTTATTTTAAAAGTCAAGTTAGAAGGATTAACTTTTGTTTGCGAACAAGTTTAGAATTAACTAAACTATGTTCTAGTGATTACAAGTTTAAACCTTCGAATAAGATAGCTTTATATGTATGAATCGAATGATGTTATGAACATCATTACTACCTTAAGTTCCTTGGATAAACCTACTGGAAAATAGAAAAATGGATCTAGCTTCAATGGATCCTTGGATGGCTCGAAGTTCTTGAAGCAGAATCATGACACGAAAACAAGTTCAAGTAAGATCATCACTTGAAATAAGATTGTTATAGTTATAGAAATTGAACCAAAGTTTGAATATGATTATTACCTTGTATTAGAATGATAACCTACTATAATAAACAAAGATTTCTTGAGGTTGGATGATCACCATACAAGATTGGAAGTGAGCTAGCAAACTTGAAAGTATTCTTGATTTTATGAAACTAGAACTTTTGGAATTTATGAAGAACACTTAGAACTTGAAGATATAACTTGAGAGAGATCAATTAGATGAAGAAAATTGAAGAATGAAAGTGTTTGTAGGTGTTTTTGGTCGTTGGTGTATGGATTAGATATAAAGGATATGTAATTTTGTTTTCATGTCAATAAGTCATGAATGATTACTCATATTTTTGTAATTTTATGAGATATTTCATGCTAGTTGCCAAATGATGGTTCCCACATGTGTTAGGTGACTCACATGGGCTGCTAAGAGCTGATAATTGGAGTGTATATACCAATAGTACATACATCTAAGAGCTGTGTATTGTACGAGTACGAATACAGGTGCATACGAGTAGAATTGTTGATGAAACTGAACGAGGATGTAATTGTAAGCATTTTTGTTAAGTAGAAGTATTTTGATACGTGTATTGAAGTCTTCCAAAAGTGTATAAATACATATTAAAACACTACATGTATATACATTTTAACTGAGTCGTTAAGTCATCGTTAGTCGTTACATGTAAGTGTTGTTTTGAAACCTTTAGGTTAACGATCTTGTTAAATGTTGTTAACCCAATGTTTATAATATCAAATGAGATTTTAAATTATTATATTATCATGATATTATCATGTATGAATATCTCTTAATATGATATATATACATTAAATGTCTTTACAACGATAATCGTTACATATATGTCTCGTTTAAAAATCATTAAGTTAGTAGTCTTGTTTTTACATATGTAGTTCATTGTTAATATACTTAATGATATGTTTACTTATCATAGTATCATGTTAACTATATATATATCCATATATATGTCATCATATAGTTTTTACAAGTTTTAACGTTCGTGAATCACCGGTCAACTTGGGAGGTCAATTGTCTATATGAAACATATTTCAATTAATCAAGTCTTAACAAGTTTGATTGCTTAACATGTTGGAAACATTTAATCATGTAAATATCAATCTCAATTAATATATATAAACATGGAAAAGTTCAGGTCACTACATTAGGAACTCGTCTAGACATGAGTACTGCCTATCATCCACAAACTGATAGGCAGAGCGAAAGGACGATACAAACGCTTGAAGACATGCTACGAGCTTGTGTTATTGATTTCGGAAACAGTTGGGATCGACATCTACCGTTAGCAGAATTTTTCTACAACAACAGCTACCATTCAAGCATTGAGATGGCGCCGTTTGAAGCACTTTATGGTAGAAAGTGCAGGTCTCCGATTTGTTGGAGTGAAGTGGGGGATAGACAGATTACGGGTCCGGAGATAATACAAGAAACTACTGAGAAAATCATCCAAATTCAACAAAGATTGAAAACCTCCCAGAGTTGACAAAAGAGCTACGCGGACAGTAAAAGAAAAGATATAGAGTTTGAAATTGGAGAAATGGTCATGCTTAAGGTTTCACCTTGGAAAGGCGTTGTTCTATTTGGTAAACGGGAGAAACTAAATCCAAGGTACATTGAACCATTCAAGATTATAGATCGTGTCGGACCAGTAGCTTACCAACTGGAGCTACCTCAACAACTCGCGGCTGTACATAACACTTTCCACGTCTCAAATTTGAAGAAATGTTTTGCTAAAGAAGATCTCACTATTCCGTTGGACGAAATCCAAATCAATGAAAAACTTCAATTCATTGAAGAACCCGTCGAAATAATGGATCGTGAGGTTAAGAGACTTAAACAAAAAAAGATACCGATTGTTAAGATTCGATGGAATGCTCGTAGAGGACCCGAGTTCACCTGGGAGCGTGAAGATCAGATGAAGAAGAAATACCCGCATTTATTTCCAGAAGATACGTCAACACCTCCAACTGCTTAAAATTTCGGGACGAAATTTATTTAACGGGTAGGTACTGTAGTGACCCGAACTTTTCCATGTTTATATATATATATTAAATGAAATTGTTATTTACATGATTAAGTGTTTCCAACATGTTAAGCAATCAAACTTGTTAAGACTTGATTAATTGAAATAGGTTTCATATAGACAATTGATCACCCAAGTTGACCGGTGATTCACGAACGTTAAAACTTGTAAAAACTATACGATGACATATATATGGTTATATATATAGTTAACATGATTTTATTATAAGTATGTATCTCATTAGGTATTTTAACAATGAGTTATATACTTAAAAATGAGACTATTAATTTAAGAAACTCGAAAACGATATATATAACGATTATCGTTATAACAACGTCTTACTAGGTACATATGAATCATATTAAGATACTGATACACTTGGTTAATTATGTTAAATGATAAGTAAATATATTATTAAGTGTATTAACAATGAAATACATATGTAAAAATAAGACTACTAACTTAATGATTTCGAAACGAGACATATATGTAACGATTATCGCTGTAACGACATTTAACTGTATATATATCATACTAAGATATATTATATATCATAATATCATGATAATATAACAATTTAATATCTCATTTGTTATAATAAACAATGGGTTAACAACATTCAACAAGATCGTTAACCTAAAGGTTTCAAAACAACATTTACATGTAACGACTAACGATGACTTAACGACTCAGTTAAAATGTATATACATGTAGTGTTTTAATATGTATTCATACAATTTTTAAAGACTTCAAGAAACTTATCAAAATACTTCTACTTAACAAAAATGCTTACAATTACATCCTCGTTCAGTTTCATCAACAATTCTACTCGTATGCACCCGTATTCGTACTCGTACAATACACAGCTTTTAGATGTATGTACTATTGGTATATACACTCCAATGATCAGCTCTTAGCAGCCCATGTGAGTCACCTAACACATATGGGAACCATCATTTGGCAACTAGCATGAAATATCTCATAAAATTACAAAAATATGAGTAATCATTCATGACTTATTTACATGAAAATAAAATTACATATCCTTTATATCTAATCCATACACCAACGACCAAAAACACCTACAAAAACTTTCATTCTTCAATTTTCTTCATCTAATTGATCTCTCTCAAGTTCTATCTTCAAGTTCTAAGTGTTCTTCATAAATTCCAAAAGTTCTAGTTTCATAAAATCAAGAATACTTCCAAGATTGCAAGTTTACTTCCAAGTTTTCAAAATCCATTCCAAGTAATCATCCAAGATCAAGAAACCTTTTTTACTTACAGTAGGTTATCTTTCTAATACAAGGTAATAATCATATTCAAACTTTAATTCAATTTCTATAACTATAACAATCTTATTTCGAGTGGAAATCTTACTTGAAATTGTTTTCGTGTCATGATTCTGCTTCAAGAACTTTCAAGCCATCCAAGGATCCTTTGAAGCTAGATCTATTTTTCTCATTTCCAGTAGGTTTATCCAAGGAACTTTAGGTAGTAATGATGTTCATAACATCATTCAATTCATACATATAAAGCTATCTTATTCGAAGGTTTAAACTTGTAATCACTAGAACATAGTTTAGTTAATTCTAAACTTGTTCGCAAATACAAGTTAATCCTTATAATTTGAATTTTAAAATCAACTAAACACATGTTCTATATCTATATGATATGCTAACTTAATGATTTAAAACCTGGAAACACGAAAAATACCGTAAAATCGGATTTACGCCGTCGTAGTAACACCGCGGGCTGTTTTGGGTTAGTTAATTAAAAACTATGATAAACTTTGATTTAAAAGTTGTTATTCTGGGAAAATGATTTTTATTATGAACATGAAACTATATCCAAAAATTATGGTTAAACTCAAAGTGGAAGTATGTTTTCTAAAATGGTCATCTAGACGTCGTTCTTTCGACTGAAATGACTACCTTTACAAAAACGACTTGTAACTTATTTTTCTGACTATAAACCTATGCTTTTTCTGTTTAGATTCATAAAATAGAGTTCAATATAAAACCATAGCAATTTGATTCACTAAAAACGGATTTAAAATGAAGAAGTTATGGGTAAAACAAGATTGGATAATTTTTCTCATTTTAGCTACGTGAAAATTGGTAACAAATCTATTCCAACCATAACTTAATCAACTTATATTGTATATTATGTAATCTTGAGATACCATAGACACGTAATACAATGTTTCGACCTATCATGTTGACACATCTATATATATTTCGGAACAACCATAGACACTCTATATGTGAATGTTGGAGTTAGCTATACAGGGTTGAGGTTGATTCCAAAATATATATAGTTTGAGTTGTGATCAATACTGAGATACGTATACACTGGGTCGTGGATTGATTCAAGATAATATTTATCGATTTATTTCTGTACATCTAACTGTGGACAACTAGTTGTAGGTTACTAACGAGGACAGCTGACTTAATAAACTTAAAACATCAAAATGTATTAAAAGTGTTGTAAATATATTTTGAACATACTTTGATATATATGTACATATTTGTTATAGGTTCGTGAATCGACCAGTAGCCAAGTCTTACTTCCCGACGAAGTAAAAAATCTGTGAAAGTGAGTTATAGTCCCACTTTTAAAATCTAATTTTTTTGGGATGAGAATACATGCAGGTTTTATAAATGATTTACAAAATAGACACAAGTACGTGAAACTACATTCTATGGTTGAATTATCGAAATCAAATATGCCCCTTTTTATTAAGTCTGGTAATCTAAGAATTAGGGAACAGACACCCTAATTGACGTGAATCCTAAAGATAGATCTATTGGGCCTAACAAACCCCATCCAAAGTACCGGATGCTTTAGTACTTCGAAATTTATATCATATCCGAAGGGTGTCCCGGAATGATAGGGATATTCTTATATATGCATCTTGTTAATGTCGATTACCAGGTGTTCACCATATGAATGATTTTTATCTCTATGTATGGGATGTGTATTGAAATATGAAATCTTGTGGTCTATTGTTATGATTTGATATATATAGGTTAAACCTATAACTCACCAACATTTTTGTTGACGTTTAAAGCATGTTTATTCTCAGGTGAATACTAAGAGCTTCCGCTGTTGCATACTAAAATAAGGACAAGATTTGGAGTCCATGTTTGTATGATATTGTGTAAAAACTGCATTCAAGAAACTGATTTCGATGTAACATATTTGTATTGTAAACCATTATGTAATGGTCGTGTGTAAACAGGATATTTTAGATTATCATTATTTGATAATCTATGTAAAGCTTTTTAAACCTTTATTTATGAAATAAAGGTTATGGTTTGTTTTAAAAATGAATGCAGTCTTTGAAAAACGTCTCATATAGAGGTCAAAACCTCGCAACGAAATCAATTAATATGGAACGTTTTTAATCAATAAGAACGGGACATTTCAGTAGCTACACTTATGGCTAATGGATATGAACCAACAACGAAAGAAATTCAAATGCTAAAAGAAGAAGACAGATATCGATATAAATCATCGATAGAAGAACCACCGTCATTAGAGTTAAAGCCACTTCCAAACCATTTGGAATATGCTTATTTACATGGTGAGTCTGAATTACCTGTAATAATATCGTCTTCTCTTACTAAAAATGAAAAATCTCAACTCATTTCTGTGCTAAAAGCTCATAAACCAGCTATTGCATGGAAAATTCATGATATTAAAGGAATAAGTCCTTCGTATTGCACACATAAAATCCTTATGGAAGAAGGTCATAAAACGTATGTGCAATGCCAAAGAAGAATAAATCCTAATATGCAAGATGTTGTTAAGAAAGAAATTATTAAACTGCTAGATGCAGGTTTAATTTATCCAATTTCTGATAGTCCATGGGTAAGCCCAGTTCAATGCGTACCTAAGAAGGGTGGCATGACTGTCATCACAAATGAGAAAAATGAGCTTATTCCTACTAGGACTGTAACAAGATGGCGTGTTTGTATTGATTATAGAAAATTAAATGACGCCACCAGAAAAGATCACTTTCCCTTACCTTTTATTGATCAAATGTTGGAAAGATTAGCCGGAAATAGTTACTATTGTTTTCTTGATGGTTTCTCTGGATATTTTCAAATTCCAATAGCACCCGAGGACCAAGAGAAAATCACGTTCACGTGCCCTTATGGTACTTTTGCTTATAAACGCATGCCATTTGGACTTTGCAACGCCCCTGCAACCTTTCAAAGGTGCATGATGGCGATTTTTCACGACATGATAGAAGAATGCATGGAAGTTTTCATGGATGACTTTTCAGTCTTCGGTGATACATTTGAATCATGTCTAGTTAATCTTGAACGAATGCTTATTAGATGCGAACAATCAAACCTAGTACTTAATTGGAAGAAATGCCATTTCATGGTTAAAGAAGGCATCGTTCTTGGTCATAAAATTTCAAAGGAAGGAATTGAAGTGGATAGAGCTAAAGTAGATGTAATTGCTAAACTTCCATATCCCACCAATGTTAGAGGAGTTAGGAGTTTTCTAGGGCATGCCGGTTTTTATCGACGTTTCATAAAAGATTTTTCTAAAATTGCCACTCCTATGAATAAACTCCTAGAAAAAGATGCTCCATTCATCTTTTCGGATGAATGTATTAAATCTTTTAATATTCTTAAAAAAAACTCACTAATGCGCCGATCATGATAACTCCAAATTAGAATCTACCATTCGAACTAATGTGCGATGCAAGTGATTTTGCAATGGGAGCCGTTTTAGGACAAAGGATTGAAAAACGATTTCAACCTATTTATTTTGCTAGTAAGACGTTACAAGGAGCATAAATGAACTATACAACTACTGAAAAAGAACTCCTTGCTATTGTCTTTGCTTTTGACAAATTTCGTTCATATCTCGTTCTAGCTAAAACGGTGGTCTATACCGACCATTCTGCTCTTAGATACCTATTTTCGAAACAAGATGCTAAACCAAGATTAATCCGTTGGATTAAACCAAGATTAATACATTGGATCCTACTCTTACAAGAGTTCGATATTGAAATCCGAGATAAAAAGGGAGCAGAAAATCTCGCCGCTGATCATCTTTCTCGTCTTGAAAATCCCGAATTAGAAGTTCTGAATGAATCGGCCATACAAGACAACTTTCCTGATGAATATCTATTGAAGATAGATTATAATGAAATTCCATGGTTTGCAGATTATGCAAACTACTTAGTATGTGGATTTCTTGAAAAAGGGTTATCGTACCAAAAACGAAAAAAATTCTTTAGTGATATAAAACACTATTTCTGGGAAGATCCACATTTGTTTAAAAGTTGTCCCGATGGAATAATACGCCGATGTGTATTCGAAGATGAAGCTAGTCAAATCTTAAACCATTGTCACATAGGACCAACAGGAGGGCATTATGGGCCTCAACTCACAGCAAGAAAAGTTTACGATGCTGGATTCTATTGGCCTACAATTTTCAAAGACGCACACCTTCTTTGCAAATCCTGTGATGCTTGTCAAAGGGCCAGAAAAATAAGTCAACGTGATGAAATGCCACAAAATGTCATTCAAGTATTTGAAGTATTTGACATTTGGGGTATTGACTTTATAAGTCCATTTCCAAAATCTCATAATAATCTCTACATTCTCGTTGCCATTGATTATGTATCTAAATGGGTGGAAGCACAAGCTCTCCCAACTAACGATGCACGAGTTGTAGTCAACTTTTTAAAATATCTTTTTACAAGGTTTGGAACACCGAAAGCTTTAATAAGTGATCGGGGTACTCATTTTTGTAACAATCAACTTGAGAAAGTTTTCAAAAGATATGGAGTAACTCATAAAATCTCCACTGCATATCATCCACAAACAAGTGGACAAGTTGAAAATACCAACCGAGCTTTAAAACATATTCTAGAAAAAACCGTAGGATCAAATCCGAAGGAATGGTCCATGAAATTGGAGGATGCACTCTGGGCTTTTAGAACAGCCTACAAAACTCCAATTGGTACCACACCTTTTAAACTCGTTTACGGAAAAGCATGTCATCTTCCAGTAGAAATTGAACACAAAGCATTTTGGGCTTTGAAGACATGTAATCTTGATTTACATGAAGCCGGACGTCTACGATTAAGTCAACTAAACGAATTAGAAGACTTAAGACATGAAGCATACGAAAATTCGTTAATCTATAAAGAAAGAAATAAGAAATGGCATGATAAAAGAATCAGAAGTTCAAAAGAATTTAAGGAAGGAGACAGAGTTCTTCTTTTCAATTCACGATTCAAGCTATTTCCTGAAAAATTGAAATCAAGATGGTCTGGACCATTCATAGTCAAAAGAGTTTTCCCGTACGGAACAATAGAATTAATAAATTCAAATGGGATTGAATTTAAAGTTAATGGTCACACAGTTAAACATTACATAGATAGTCCGATGGAAGTTGACAACGAAGTTAATCACAATTTCAACACCACAGCTAACTAAGTGTGGGGAGAATCAAATCTTTAAGGGATAATATATATTTCTGTTAGAGTTAGATATTCTGTTTTCTTGTAGTTTTCAAGAATGGAATCCGAATGGTCTTTCCCTAGCAGACCCTAAAGAACTAGTCTTCTCCCCCCATTCTGAATTTTTATTTTTTTTCAGGTTTTACGAGATGAAGACTTCCTGTGAACTAAACCATGGTCTAATGCTACACGCTTTGATCACTAAACGTAATAATGACACCCTTCCAAGTGAATTGGTATCATTAATCAGAGGTAAATTAGATGAAGTAAGAAAAGAATCCAGGAACGAAAATAATAAGTTACATTTTGGTAAAGAAAAATCAAAATCCGCAGTGAAAAGAAGAGCACGACACCTTGAAAGATGTCACAAATGCGGAAAATGGTCACACGAAGGTAAATGTTCAAATAATCAAACATATTCAAATACTGAATTTGTTACTTTATGTAGAGATGGACCGTTCATATGTTTCGAAGAAAAAACATTGAATGCTCGAGGTTACGCCTATGTAGCTATGGAAAACCAATTAGTCCGACTATCTTATGAGTGGGCTAAAGCAGGTTACTGAGAATTCTATCTTACAGGTAAGTATGTACAATTTTTATTTTTATTTTTATTATTTTTAACCTTTTGATAATAAACGCTAAATTGTTCGCTATGAGGTATTAAATTGATACTCAATAAAATTAGGTTTTGCGACCGAAATTATTGATATCATGCAAAAAAATTATTACATCACTGCGAAATTTACCGTTTATTCTTAAGGTATAAATTTCTTTAATCAATCAACCCAAAATATTTCAGAAATTCGTCAGGAGTAAAACTAGGTAATATAGCCGAAATTACTTTACTGAAAAGAGGGGCGTATATTTTTGATAATATTTGATTGATTAAAGTGGGATAAAAGACCAAAAAGATTTTTAATTTTATTTTTACTTTGTTTATTAATATATAAATATTAAATTATTATTGTAAACTTTTTAAAATCAATATAATTAAGTTTTTAAATATTTGAAAAATTAATATTTTTAATATAAGTTTGTATGTATAAAAACAAAAATATAATATAAGTTTGGTGTGAATTTTTAAAATTTTAATAATATGAATTTTTAATTTTATGCATTTTAAATTTAAGTTTGGTGTGAATTTAAAAACAAAAATTTACTTTATTTCGTTAAGTTAAAAATATGATTTTTAAAATTCGTCGTGAGTTGAAAACTAGGTCGTTGAACCGAAAATTCCTTTACCCAAGGGCGGGACGAGAAATTTTATTATCATTATTTTTAATCTTATTGAATTAAAGTATGCCAAAAACATTAAAAAAAAAATCTTTGGTAAAATTTGGAAACTTTGGTAACATTTAAGTGTGGGAAGGGGTTTGGAAACTTTGGTAAAATTTAATTTTTTTTCTACGCTAATCACCCTCAATAATTTAAATTGTTACTGATTTCTTGCAAATGAGGGCATTGCAAGATCTTAAGTGTGGAAAGGGGTTAAATTCTTTCGGATTTTTAAAATTTTAACTTATACACTTGGTTACCATTAAAAATGCTAGTAACGCAGTAGTTGTATTAGAATCTAGTGCTCTCTGATAATAAAGAATAGCCCTAGTCTTATATACTGACTACTAATTCTAGTAAAATTTTTCAAAATTTTCAATTAAATAAATTCAAAATCATGTTTATACATATTTATGAACGATAAAACTAGGTGTTAACACCGAAATTATTGTTACCTCGGAAAGGACATAAATTGAAAAACAACCCAAAATGTTAGAATTCATTTAAAATGGAATAGAGGGCAATAAAAAGGCAAAGAAAGGAAAATAAAACCCAAGTGTGGGAAAAAATTTACCAAGTTCTTTAAAACATATATCACATATTTTGTACAAAGATACTTTTGTTTTGGACAAAATTAACCGTTTTACCCGGAAAACTGTAATATATTTGAAAGAAAGATGGATCTACACGATGAATCAATTCCATCATTAAAAGAAAGTAAAGTCTTCTGAAAAAGACACGCGCTTCTTGATTTAGGTCAGGAAGTTGTCGTCCAGACCAGCTGTAGGTTGACGAAAAATCTAGAAAAGTCATCTCGAAAATCAGCTGGAAATCCACGGACCTCAGCATCAAACAGGGTCGCCAAGTGGTCAGACTTATCCTAACCATGAGAGGATCTGTCTCGTAAAATGGGGAGGGCACCGTGCAAATTAGCTTGATAAGACTAATGAATTAGATCCCCAGAAAGGATAATCTCCTTAAAAGATCAAAAATCAGCTTTTAAGACTGATATTACTCAATCCTTGAGATTGACTTTTAAAGATTGAGAATTACAAACTCATGGAATTCGATGATATCTAAACTTGAGCTTGAACGAGAAAATATTTTGATCAAAATTACAAACCGATTTGTTTTCTGAAAACCCATTTTCAATGTGTTCATTACCATTGAACGTAAAATCCTAGGAATTCACCTGGAATTCATTAGGTCACCTGAACCAAATCGGGTGTCAACCGTAAGAACGGTGGTTGCATAGCATGGTCGAAGACAGGACCTTGTGCCAGACCGAAAAACGAAAGGGTGAGCTTTACTATTGCTCCTACAAAGGATAGTAATTGCATCCGACACGTTATAGACCATAATTAAAAGCATGTCAGGGGACAATGCCTTAACAGTTGCTTGTTCAACGCTTTCCTTTACAACCGGGTGGTAGTTTATCGAAAGGTAATATACGGAGCAAGTATACTGGACGTGTTGCTTTCCCAATACAAGGTTAGCAAGTAGGTGACACAAAACAGCAAGTTTTGAGCTAAAATTTTCAAATCTAAAACCCACCAAACCCACAAAAACATTTTGCAACACCGGTGAAGGGTTATTCCAGAAAACATATCTAGGGGAAAAGCTAGATCGTATTTTCAAAAGATCAAATATTTTCATAAAGATCCAATTTCCTTAAGGGATCTAAATTTTATAGTCATGTGGGACTGTAAACCACATCGTTACTACCATTGTTCATACCGCCTTATAAAAATCACTGATGTACAAAGTGTGAAGAATAAAGAAGTGATTCTAGTATTTTTATTTCAAGACTATATTGCTTGAGGACAAGCAACGCTTAAGTGTGGGATTATTTGATAATGCTAAAAACGAACATATATTTCATAGCATTATCTCTCAAGAAAGACAAGCTTTTAGTTACAATTGTTCTACGTACAAGTGATATTCGTTTAAATAATAAAAGGTGAAGACAAAAGACAGATTCGACGAATTAAAGACGCAAATGACCAAAAAGCTCAAAAGTACAAAGTACAATCAAAGAGGTTCCAATTATTGATAAGAAATGTCTCAAATTTACAAGAGTACAAGACGCGAAACGCAAAATACAAGATATTAAATTGTACGCAAGGACGTTCGAAAATCCGGAACCGGGACCAGAGTCAACTCTCAACGCTCGAAGCAATGGACTAAAAATTATGAGTCAACTATGCACATGAATATAATATAATATATAATTAATTCTTAAAATTAATATATATATTATATTATATATTATAAACGTCGGCAAACAAGAAAACAAAGGAGTGTGAGCTGATACCTACCTCCATGCGATCGCATGGCCTGTAGGCTTATTTTCCATGCGATCGCATGGCCCTGAAATCCAGGCCACATGCTATAAATTCGCGTGTTTTGGCTCAGTTTTTAAAAACAATATATCCATCCATCTCTCTATCTCACTCACGTATATATATATATATATATATATATATATATATATATATATATATATATATATATATATATATATTATATTTTAATTTTAATTTTAATTTTAAATTCTAATAATAAGGGTATGTTAGCGAATGTTGTAAGGGTGTAAGTCGAAATTCTGTCCGTGTAACGCTACCCTATTTTTAATCACTGTAAGTTATGGTTAATGTTATTTTTAATTTAACGTCTCGTAGCTAAGTTATTATTATGATTATTTAAGACGAAGTAATCGTGATGTTGGGCTAAATATTAAAATTGGGTAATTGGGCTTTGTACCATAATTGAGGTTTGGATAAAAGAACGACACTTGTGGAAATTAGACTATGGGCTATTAATGGGTTTTATATTAACTAAATGATACCTCATTGATTTAATATATAGACTTATAATTTGACGTATTTATATATAACCACATACGCTTGACTAGGCATGGTGGGCGGGATATCTATAAATACCAATAATTGTTCATTTTACCGGACACGGAACTGGATTAATAGTTAATAGACTTGTTGAAACAGGGGTGAATTACATTCAAGGGTAATTGGTGTAATTATTAACAAAGTAGTAAAACCTTGGTCTACACGCAGTCGATAACCTGGTGTATTCATTAAACAAAGTATTAAGACCTTGTTACAATTCGAATCCCCAATTAGTTGGAATATTTGACTTCGGGAATAAGAATAATTTGACGAAGACTTTCGCACTTTATGATTATGACTGATGGACTATTATGGACAAATACGTATGGACATATCGAATAATCCAGGACAAAGGACAATTAACCCATGGTAATAAAACTAAAATCAACACGTCAAACATCATGATTTTAAAAAGCATAATTTATATATTTCATATTTAATTGCACTTTTAATTATTGCACTTTTATTTATTGTCATTTTATTTAATTGCATTTTTAATTATCGCACTCTTTAATTATCGCAATTTTATTTTATCGCACTTTTATTTATCGTAATTTCATTATCGTTATTTACTTTACGCTTTAAATTAAGTTATATTTATATTTTACATTAGGTTTTTACTGCGACTAAAGTTTTAAAATCGACAAACCGGTCATTAAACGGTAAAAACCCCCTTTTATAATAATAATACTACTTATATATATTTTTGTATTTTTACAATTATAAGTTAAAAATATAGCGTTAAGCTTGTTTAAAAGATCCCTGTGGAACGAACCGAACTTACTAAAACTACACTACTGTACGATTAGGTACACTGCCTATAAGTGTTGTAGCAAGGTTTAGGTATATCCATTTTATAAATAAATAAATATCTTGTGTAAAATTGTATCGTATTTAATAGTATTTCCTTGTAAAAATAATACTATTTCCTAGTACACCTCGCACACATCATGTACGGTGTTTTGCCGAGGATTTTGTTATGGGATATTTTCATTTATGCTATGGATGGTTATTTTCTTTATATATCATATGTTATTTATCATTATCATGGTTATATTTTGGTGTTGTGACTCTCGGCATGTTATATTATATGTGTAATATAGTTCATGTATGTTAGATGCTATGTATGATGTATGATGATCAAACCAAAATTGTTATGGTAAATAGATTTCGGGTTTGAGTGCTTGATTTAGGAAAAAGAGTAAGTCGAATGTTTTAACTCTAATAATTGTGCAAACCCCGATTTGAAATCTGGATTCCAAGGGCGTAAAACAATCGATTGAATTAACCTTATTCGATCGAAATCGAATAAGTTAATATCTCAGAGTGTGAATTGGCTCCGATGATGATCGGAGTGCTGATCAGAATTAAGCTAATGACTGGAGTAATACTATCACAAATGATTTGAGCAGAGTAACATTAATACATCCAGTGTTGTGTAATCAACGATCTTGTTCATGTATTTATAGATGTTAGGAGGGAATGATGACGTGGCAAATGTCCCTTTCATGGTTGTAACGAACTTTGCCAATCTCGAGGGGTGATGTGGCACCTGTCCTTTTCGTGGGAATAATCAAGTAGATCATAACAAACTTTCCTAGATTCGTGGGCTGACGTGGCATGCAATTTGCTTGCATGCTTGTTTCGGGATGAGGTGTCAGTTACGGGACAGTGCACTTTCTCCGGGACAGCGTGCTTGTCCCGGGAGGGTATTGTTATGCCGAGTTGAAATGCCGAACCGAGAAGTGTTAACGGTACCAACAGCATGTCGGTTGGCTAAGGTGTCAGAGCTCTTAGCCTAATCCGAGAAGGTTTTGCTCTCCACTTGTTGCCATGACTGGCTACGTGATGCCGGTTATAGTTATCATGACCGGCTACAAGATGCTGGTTATATGTGTGTCATCTGATATCTAGATCTAGCCATTCGTCTAGCATGGTAAAGTTGCTGAGATGACGTCGAATGGATGTTGGGAAAGGGTCCGTGTTCCGGGACAGACAATGCCGGGTAAAATCCTTGTCGGGACGCTTGCTTGTTTTGGTGGTGGCTATTTCTATAACTATCATGGTATTACTCATAGTGTTCCTTGACTATTATTGTAATAGTTAATATTTTAGTGTTCGATATATTCCTTTATAACACTGGTATTATTCTTAGTACTAACGGCTGTGTTATTCTGTTTTAAAGATCATGCCCCCCCGTGAGTCCAACGAAGCTCACTGCTAACGTCTAATTTCTGAAGGGATAGCAGCTGCTAGGTATATTGAAAATATTTTTGAGGTTAATATCACCCCACTAGCCACAAATCCTTACACGTTTTGTAACATCTTGGTTTAATGGTTCAATTATTTAGTGGCACTTTTTGATATCTCTCAATTCATAACTCTATTATTGTTTTTGTTTGAAAATTTTGTATTGAATGAGAATATATTTGACTATAGTTTAGTTTTGATAATAATTCATGGCCGCATAACACATTTTTTCAAAACATTACGTGTGCCACATAATTATGTTAAATTATGTGGCATATGTGATAAAACAATTTCGACTGAAGATTGGATCCATTTTCGCACGATGACTAGAGATAGGCGCTACGAGCAAGACTTCCTGCCATTCGAAATAGTTTCAATGCCGAAAAAGTCGATTTGCTCTTTTTAAAGGTGAATTTTAAACTTTTAAAATTTTACGATAATTATTACCTTTGCATTTGAATTTTTATGCAAATTTAAATACCATTTTGATACTTTTTATTTATGTAACATTGTATAGATACATTGTAAATCTTTTTAAGGTTAATATCACCCCCACTAGCCACCAATCCTTACACGTTTTAGAACATCTTGGTTTAATTGTTCAATTATTTAGTGGCACTTTTTGATATCTCTCAATTCATAACTCTATTATTATTTTTGTTTTAAAATTTTGTATTGAATGCGAATACATTTGGCTACAGTTCATTTTGATAATAATTCATGGCCGCAAAACAAATTTTTCAACACATTACATGTGCCACATAATTATGCTGAATTATGTGGCACATGTGATAAAACAATTTCCGCTTAAGATTGGATCCATTTTCGCACGATGACTAGAGAAAGGCACTACAAGCAAAATTTCCTAAAGAGTTCATGCCATTCAAAATAGCTTTAATGCCAAAAAAGTCGTTTTGCTATTTTTAAAAGGTGAATTTTCAACTTTCAGATTTTACGATAATTATTATCTTTGCATTTGAATTTTTATGCAAATTAAAATACCATTTTCATACTTGTTATTTATGTAACACTGTATTTAGGTACATTGAGAATCTTATTGAGGTTAATATCACTCCACTAGCCACAAATCCTTACACGTTTTTTGACATCTTGGTTTAAGGGTTCAATTATTTAGTGGCACTTTTTGATATCTCAATTCATAACTCTATTATTGTTTTTGCTTTAAAATTTCGTATTGAATGTGAATATATTTGACGATAGTTTCGTTTCGATAATAAATCATGGTCGAAAAACACATTTGTTGAACACATTACGTGTGCCACATAATATGCTGAATTATGTGGCACATGTGACAAAACAATTTCGGCACAAGATTGGATCCATTTTCGAATAATGACTAGAGAAAGGCACTACGAGTAAGACTTCCTAAAGAGTTCATGCCACAGAATAGTTTCAATGCCGAAAAAGTCATTTTGCTATTTTTAAAAGGTGAATTTTGAACTTTCAGATTTTACGATAATTATTACCTTTGCATTTGAATTTTTTTGCAAATTTAAATACCATTTTGATACTTGTTATTTATGTAACATTGTATTTAGGTACATTGAGAATCTTTTTGAGGTTAATATCACCCCACTAGCCACAGATCCTTACACGTTTTTCGACATCTTGGTTTAATGGTTCAATTATTTGTTGACACTTTTTGATATCTCTCAATTCGTAACTATATTATTATTTATGTGTTAAAATTTCGTATTGAATGTGAATATATTTGACGATAGTTTTGTTTCAATAACAATTCATGGCTGCAGAACACATTTGTTGAACACATTACGTGTGCCACATAATTATGCTGAATTATGTGGCACATGTGATAAAACAATTTCGGCTGAAGATTGGATCCATTTTTGCGTGATGACTTGAGAAAGGCACTACGAGCAAGACATCCTAAAGAGTTCCTGCCATTTCAAATAGTTTCAATGCCGAAAAATTCATTTTACTATTTTTAAAAGGAGAATTTTGAACTTTCATATTTTACGATAATTATTACCTTTGCATTTAAATTTTTATGCATATTTTAATACTATTTTGATACATGTTATTTATGTAACATTGTATTTAGGTACATTCTGCATCTTATTTAATTTAATATCACCCCGCTAGCCACAAATCATTATACGTTTTAAGACATCTCGTTTTAATGGTTCAATTATTTGGTGGCACGTTTTGATATCTCTCAATTCGTAACTATATTATTGTTTATGTTTTAAAATTTTGTATTGAATGTGAATATATTTGACGATAGTTTTATTTTGATACTAATTCTTGGCTGTAGAACACATTTGTTGAACACATTACGTGTGCCACATAATTATGCTGAATTATGTGGCACATGTGATAAAAAAATTTCGGTTGAAGATTGGATCCACTTTCGCACGATGACTAGAGAAAGGCACTACGAGCAAGACTTCCTAAAGAGTTCATGACATTCGGAATAGTTTCAATGCCGAAAAAGTCATTTTGCTATTTTTAAAAAGTGAATTTTGAACTTTCAGATTTTACGATAATTATTACCTTTGCATTTGAATTTTTTTACAAATTTAAATACCATTTTGATACTTGTTTTTTATGTAACATTGTATTTAGGTACATTAAGAATCTTTTTGATGTTAATATCACCCCACTAGCCACAAATCCTTGCACATTTTGCGACATCTTGGTTTAATGGTTCATTTATTTAGTGGCACTTTATGATATCTCACAATTCATAACTCTATTATTTTTTTCGTTTTAAAATTCCGTATTGAATGTGAATATATTTGACTATAGTTTCGATTCGATAATAATTCATGGCCGCAGAACACATTTTTTGAACACATTAATTGTGCCACAAAATTTTGCTGAATTATGTGGCATATGTTATTAAACAATTTCGGCTGAAGATTGGATTCATTTTCGCACGATGACTAGAGAAAGGCACTACGAGCAAGAATTCCTAAAGAGTTCATGCTATTCGAAATAGTTTCAATGCCAAAAAAGTCATTTCACTATTTTTAAAAGGTGAATTTTGAACTTTCAGATTTTACGATAATTATTACCTATGCATTTGAATTTTTATGCAAATTTAAATACCATTTTAATACTTGTATTTATGTAACATTGTATTTAGGTACATTGAGAATCTTTTTGAGGTTAATATCACTCCACTAACCACAAAACCTTATATATTTTGCGACATCTTTGTTTAATGGTTCAATTATTTGTGGCAATTTTTAATATCTCTTAATTCGTAACAATATTATTGTTTTTGTTTTAAAATTTCGTATTGAATGTGAGTATAATTCACTATAGTTTCTTTTCGATAATAATTAATGGCCGTAGAACACATTTCCTGAAAACATTACATGTGCCATATAATTATGCTGAATTATGTGGCACATGTGATAAAACAATTTTGGTTGAAGATTGGATCTATTTTTGCACGATGACTAAAGAAAGGCACTACGAGCAAGACTTCTTAAAGAGTTCATGCCATTCGAAATAGTTTTAACGTCAAAAAAGTCGTTTTGCGATTTTTAAAAGGTGAATTTTGAACTTTCAGATTTTACGATGATTATTAATGTTTGCATTTGAATTTTTATGCAAATTTAAATACCATTTTGATACTTGATATTTATGCAACATTTTATTTAGGTACATTGGGAATCTTTTTGAGGTTAATATCACCCCACTAGACACAAATCCTTGCACGTTTTGCGACATCTTGGTTTAATGGTTCAATTATTAAGTGGCACTTTTTGATATCTCTCAATTCATACCTCTATTATTGTTTTTGATTTAAAATTTCGTATTGAATGCGATTATATTTGACTATACTTTCGTTTCAATAATAATTCAAGGCCGCAGAATACATTTTTTCAACATTACGTGTGCCACATAATTATGCTGAATTATGTGGCACATGTGATAAAACAATTTCGGCTGAAGATTGGATCCAATTTTGCACGATGACTAGAGAAAGGCACTATGAGAAAGACTTCCTAAAGAGTTCATGCCATTCAAAATAGTTTCAATGCCGAAAAAGTCGTTTTGCTTTTGTTAAAAGGAGAATTTTGAACTTTCAGATTTTACGATAATTATTACCTTTGCATTTGAATTTTTATGCATATTTTAATACCATTTTGATACTTTTTATTCATGTAACATTGTATTTAGGTACATTGAGCATCTTTTTTAGGTTAATATCACCCTGCTAGCCACAAATCCTTATACGTTTTAAGACATCTCGGTTTAATGGTTCAATTATTTAGTGGCACTTTTTGATATCTCTCAATTCGTAACTATATTACTGTTTTTGTTTTTAAATTTCGTATTGAATGTGAATATATTTGATGATAGTTTCATTTCGATAATAATTCATGGCCGTAGAACACATTTATTGAACACATAACGTGTGCCACATAATTATGCTGAATTATGTGGCACATGTGATAAAACAATTTTGGTTGAAGATTGGATCCATTTTGGCATGATGACTATACAATGGCACTAAGAGCAAGACTTCCTAAAGAGTTCATGCCATTCAGAATAGTTTCAATGTCGAAAAAGTCATTTTGCAATTTTTAAAAGGTGAATTTTAATCTTTCAGATTTTACGATAATTATTACCTTTGTATTTGAATTTTTTTTGCAAATTTAAATACCATTTTGATACTTCTTTTTTATGTAACATTGTATTTAGGTACATTGAGAATCTTTTTGAGGTTAATATCACCCTAGTAGCCACAAATCCTTACACGTTTTGCGACATCTTGGTTTAATGGTTCAATTATTTATTGGCACTTTATGATATCTCTCAATTCATAACTCTATTATTGTTTTCGTTTTAAAATTCCGTATTGAATGTGAATATATTTGACTATAGTTTCGTTTCAATAATAATTCATGGCCGCAGAACACATTTTTTGAACACATTACGTGTGCCACAAAATTATGCTAAATTATGTGGCATATGTGATAAAACAATTTCGGCTGAAGATTTGATCCATTTTCGCACGATGAATAGAGAAAGGCACTACGAGCAAGACTTCCTAAAGAGTTCATGCTATTCATAATAGTTTTCAATGCCGAAAAAGTAGTTTTGCTATTTTTAAAAGGTGAATTTTGAACTTTCAAATTTTACGATAATTATTACCTTTGCATTTGAATTTTTATGCAAATTTAAATACCATTTTGATACTTGATATTTATGTAACATTGTATTTAGGTACATTGAGAATCTTTTTGAGGTTAATATCACCTCACTAGCCACAAATCCTTACACGTTATGCGACATCTTGGTTTAATGGTTCAATTATTTAGTGGCACTTTTTGATATCTCTCAATTCATAACTCTATTATTGTTTTTGTTTTAAAATTTCGTATTGAATCCGATTATATTTGACTATAGTTTTGTTTCGATAATAATTCAAGGCCGCAGAATACATTTTTTCAACATTACGTGTGCCACATAATTATGCTGAATTATGTGGCACATGTGATAAAACAATTTCGGCTGAAGATTGGATTCAATTTTGTACGATGACTAGAGAAAGGCACTACGAGAAAGACTTCCTAAAGAGTTCATGCCATTCAAAATAGTTTCAATGCCGAAAAAGTCGTTTTGCGATTGTTAAAAGGAGAATTTTGAACTTTCAGATTTTACGATAATTATTACCTTTGCATTTGAACTTTTATGCATATTTTAATACCATTTTGATACTTGTTATTTATGAAACATTATATTTAGGTACATTGAGCATCTCTTTTAGGCTAATATCACCCCACTAGCCACAAATCCTTATACGTTTTAAGACATCTCGGTTTAATGGTTCAATTATTTAGTGGCACTTTTTGATATCTCTCAATTCGTAACTATATTATTATTTTTGTTTCCAAATTTTGTAATGAATGTGAATATATTTGACGATAGTTTTATTTCGATAATAAATCATGGCCGAAGAACACATTTGTTGAACACATTACGTGTGCCACATAATTATGCTGAATTATGTGGCACATGTGATAAAACAGTTTCGGCACAAGATTGGATCCATTTTCGCACGAAGACTAGAGTAAGGCATTACGAGCAAGACATCTTAAAGAGTTCATGCCATTCGGAATAGTTTCAATGCCGAAAAAGTCATTTTGCTATTTTTAAAATGTGAATTTTGAACTTTCAAATTTTACGATAATTATTACCTTTGCATTTTAATTTTTATGTAAATTTAAATACCTTTTTGATACTTGTTATTTAAGTAACATTTTGTTTAGGTACATTGAGAATCTTTGAGGTTAATATCACCCCACTAGCCACAGATCCTTACACGTTTTTCGACATCTTGGTTTAATGGTTCAATTATTTAGTGACACTTTTTGATATCTCAATTCATACCTCTATTATTGTTTTTGATTTAAAATTTCATATTGAATGTGAATATATTTGACGATAGTTTCATTTCGATAATAATTTATGGCCGCAAAACACATTTGTTGAACACATTATGTGTGCCACATAATTATGCTGAATTAATGATACGCGTACCTCTGTGGCTAGCGCATCGTGCGTATCGTGTGCTGGTTGCACGTATGTCATGTCCCGCATTATGTCTATTGCACGCATTCGGTAAACTCTTGCTTAGCAAATAAGTAAGACGGCCAACGAAGCATATCTTATCCTAAAATAACTGAAATCTTGTTCGTAACTATAATACTTATATTTATGGGATTGATATGGGAGGATCTAGAGTCGTTTAAGGATACATCTAGGGTTAGGGTTTAGCTATAAATATAACCCTAAACCTAGATCAGAAGAATCAAACAACAATCAATGTTTTCTGTATTACTCGATTAACGATTGCATCCATAAAACACTTTACGGTAACAGGTATGTTCGTTATGAATTGTAACCCTACGAAACCACCCAAGTGGCCATTATTGCAGCTAAGCCATTAATGGTGAACTAAGTCGTTAATCACCCTTTCGTAGATCTTCATCTCAATATGGGTTATCCACGGTAACCATTGACCGGAGATTAACACTATAATGTTCTTAAACACTCCCACATGGCACTCAACATATGATCAGTCCTCTGCGACAGATTTATGTTCGATCAAATGGCGCCATCCGTGGGACCATAAATAGAACTGCACAAGAAGTTTGTTTGTTATGAACGATTAACTTTTAAGCTTCTGATCTTTTTATGGTTTGTTCCTGTAACAGGCACTAAGCTATGGGAGGAGGAAACAAGTCTAGTAAAGATTAGTCCCGTCATCAGGCATTCGGCCCGACCGGACCAAAAAACTAGGAGAAAACACCTACTTCACAAAAGAAACCTGATGCAGAGGCAGACAAGTCCTCTGAGAAAGCAAAAAAGTCGTCAGACACCGTCCCACTAGTATTCGAAGAGGTTCCATCTAAGAAACCTACGTATTGGATACCGGGTGATGAGGACGACGAAGAAGAAGAAGCTGGATTCGAGAATGAAATCGCAATTACAACGTTGGGGTCCATCCCGATATATTCAACGCCCAAGTCAACAGTTAATACTAGGCGGATCATGACATTGTAAGTGCATGCGAGTGGTTGTACAAGGAAAACATCGAGCTCAGTGAGCCTACAAACTTCAAGACACCACTCGATAATGTGCACTTCCGGCGAGATACCTCGCCGATCCCAAAGCTTTCTACTTTCTTTACCCCAGGTGGTTCGTCCGAGCGCGCCCGCAGTTCTGCGGGTGAGGATAAGAAGAAGAGTCAGGAAAGTTTGCTCAACATCTTGGCTGGAGCTGCGTTAAATGAATACAGCCAGGCATTCAACGTGCCTAATCGGGGCAAAGAAATCTTAAACAAGTTTTATGCCGGGATGATGGGCCATAAAGTTAAACCTTTTATGGAGGTCGCACCTGTTAATGAAAAGTTTGCACCCCACATCGCTAACTACGTGCCCGCGTCACCACCAGTTATCTCGTTAACTATGGGATGGTACGATGGCACGATGGATCCCGATGATTTTTTACAAAGATACGAAGGTACTGCCCGTGCGCAAGCATGGAATGATGAAATCAAGTGTCTTGAATTTCAAACTTTACTTCAAGGTGTTGCGAGAGAGTGGTTCAATAATTTGTCATCTCCACTTGTTAACTCGTATAGCGATCTTTGCGCGCGCTTCCTGCTGAATTTCCATAACATGCGCGCTTGGAAGAGGACGCATTTAGAGTGTAATGATATCAGGCAAGGGGCAAGAGAATCTCTTGGTCAGTTTATTGATCGCTATACAAAGGAAGTATCTAAGATGGCGGGTCTGCTAGAAAGTTAAAAAGTGTCCGGGTTTATTCATGAGCTCTGCAGGGAAAGACATCTTACCCTATGGCAGCGTCTGCGCATGAAGGTCCCCGATACTTTAGCAGAAGCAATTAAAAAAGCGCACGAGTATATGCGTGCGAGGGAGGATACCAATCGGCACGGCACCAAGTATCGTGATGGAAAAAGTGGCAAAGATGACAATTCCCTTCAGGGGTCCACCGGTGGGTCAAAGCTCAAAAGTGACAGTTCTGGCCAGGGTTCTGGCTCATCAAGGCACAACAATAAGTTCCGAAGATCAGGCACGGGAGCTGATCAAGGGAAGGGACACTTTCCAAACTAGAACTTCGCAATTATGCGCAAATTGAATAAAATGCCTAAGGAAATCTTGGTTACTGAGCCTATCTGCTTAACGTTCTCTGAGCCTGGCAAGATGTCAGAATACGCCAGGTGCGATAAATCCAAATTTTGCGAGTTCCTTAATGATTATGGCCATGAAATCGACCGGTGTAAATCTTTTATTGAAAAGGTTGTAGAGTGCCTCAGGAGAGGTGAGCTCAACCATTTGAAACCTACAAAGAAGCAGGGACCTTCTTCGCAGAATTAAGCGCCTGATAAGGGCGCGCTAAATCCAAAAAAGAATGCTGACAAGAGCGCCGATAAAACGATCAACATGGTGCATGCTTGGCACACCAGAGAAAGACAAAAAGTTGAACAGTTAGAGGAGTGGGAGATATGACTGATATCTTTTCCACCCATGCAGACTGTAAATCCGTCACATGCACCAATTGTTATCAAGGGGCGCGTTATCGATTGTAGATATAATGTTAAGAGATTAAATGTTGATACGGGGAGCAGCGTTGATGTTATGTACGAACACTGCTTCAGGCAGCTACCAGAGGAAATCAAGTCAAAATTACGCACGCCAACTACTGTGCTCTCTGGGTTTTATGGGGAGTCGGCATGGCCGTTGGGGTGCATTACACGGCATGGCCGTTGTTACACTCTTACTCTTGTTACAATGCGCTTTTGGGAAGAGTTACTTTGCAGAAGTTTGGCGCGGTACCTTCAACAGTTCATGGTATGGTAAAATTCCCTACCAAGCAAGGAATAGCAACCATGCGGACGGAGTCTGGAAGGGCACTTTGTGCATCCATCGCACCACTGGAATCGCTTCCTACCATTGATAAACAAATGCGAAGCTGCTCCATTATCGTCAACCCAAAGCACCCAGACAAGTGAATTCAGATTGGGGGCAGCTTATCCAACGACATTAAAGTCAAGTTGCAGAATATGCTGATAACTAATATGGATGTTTTCGCATGGAGTGAAGAGGACATGACAGGAGTACCTTGTGAAAAAGCAGAGCACAAGTTAAATGCTAGCCCAAATTTTAACTCCGGTGCGACAGAAGAAAAGGCCTATGGCCCCGGAAAGAAGTGAGTGACCGCGAATGGAGGTAGAAAAGCTAGTGAATGCGAACATACTTAGGGAGGTGCACTATCAAACTTAGGTAGAAAATCCTATCTTAGTCAAGAAAGCTGATGGTTCATGGAGCATGTGTGTTGACTTCAAGGATATTAACAAGGCATGTCCCAAAGACAACTATCCTCTCCCGGAGATAGATTGGAAGGATGAATCATTATCTGGGTTCAGATTTAAATGTTTCATGGATGCGTACAAGGGATACCATCAGATTCAGATGGCGAAGGATGATGAGGACAAGACTGCGTTCCATAAAGATCAAGGTATCTATCGTTACACAAAGATGCCTTTTGGATTGAAAAACGTAGGCGTGACCTATCACCGGGTGGTCGATGCTGCGTTCAAAGATCAAATTGGTAGGAACCTTGAAGCTTATGTCGACGATTTGGTTATCAAAAGCAATACGGAAGTGAAACTACTGGATGACATCCTCGAAACGTTCAACTCCCTGCGCAAAATCAACATGAAACTTAACCCCGCAAAGTGTAGTTTTGGGAAAGAAGAGGGAAACTTCTTGGGGCACATAGTAACCCCAAGAGGAATTCGAGCGAATCCCAAGAAAATTGAAGCGTTGGAACAGATGCAGTCACCGAAATCCAGAAAAGAAGTTCAAAGTCTGATAAGAAAAGTAGCGGCGTCAACACGCTTCCTATCAAAAGCAGCAGAGAGGTCTTTGCCATTCTTCCATACTTTAAAGAACTCATTGAAAAAGTCAGACTTCAAGTGGACAGAGGAGGCCGAGAAAGCTTTTCTAGAGATGAAGGCGCTTTTGAAAAAACTGCCTACTTTAACCGCGCCTGTGGCGGGAGAAACATTGATGTTGTATCTTGTGACTTTGAAGGAAGCTATAAGCTCTGTTCTTGTCACAGATAGAGGGCAGGTATGTATCATGCTTTATTTATTTTTTATACGCATAGAAAGTTATATGTTTATGTGTATGTGAAACCTGTTCTCTAAAACACAGGTACAGATGCCTGTATACTTTGTCAGTAAGGCGCTTAGTGGTAATGAGGTACACCCCAATGGAAAAGCTGGTATACGTGCTTGTGCACACAGCTCGTAGGTTGCGTCGATACTTCCAAGCACATCCTATATTGGTATTGACTGACCAACCCATAAGACAGGTACAAGTCGCGGAACGCGCTACCTATGTATAACGCAATCTCATAAGTCACTTTTAGCGTGCATGGATTAGATGTGACATACTGACAACAATTGTATCATCACAGGTGCTGTACAAACCTGAGGTTTTGAGGCGATTGGCTAAGTGGGCCATAGAATTGGGGGAGCACAAAATAAACTTCTCTCCGCAGACCGCAGTCAAAAGACAGATATTGGCAGATTACTTGGCTGAAACTACGATCGAGATAGAAGTGTCAAAGGAGAGTATTGTAACTGAATCTCTGGAAAGTCAACCTTGGGAGTTGTATACTGATGGTGCTTGTGGCCTAGAGGGTTCAGGTGCAGGGTTAATTCTGACAAGTCTGGAGGGGGAAGAGTACACTTTGAAATGTCCCGTTCTTATTGATTAAAAACGTTCCATATTAATTGATTTCGTTGCGAGGTTTTGACCTCTATATGAGACGTTTTTCAAAGACTGCATTCATTTTTAAAACAAACCATAACCTTTATTTCATAAATAAAGGTTCAAAAAGCTTTACGTAGATTATCAAATAATGATAATCTAAAATATCCTGTTTACACACGACCATTACATAATGGTTTACAATACAAATATGTTACATCGAAATCAGTTTCTTGAATGCAGTTTTTACACAATATCATACAAACATGGACTCCAAATCTTGTCCTTAATTTAGTATGCAACAGCGGAAGCTCTTAGTATTCATCTGAGAATAAACATGCTTTAAACGTCAACAAAAATGTTGGTGAGTTATAGGTTTAACCTATATATATCAAATCGTAACAATAGACCACAAGATTTCATATTTCAATACACATCCCATACATAGAGATAAAAATCATTCATATGGTGAACACCTGGTAACCGACATTAACAAGATGCATATATAAGAATATCCCCATCATTCCGGGACACCCTTCGGATATGATATAAATTTCGAAGTACTAAAGCATCCGGTACTTTGGATGGGGTTTGTTAGGCCCAATAGATCTATCTTTAGGATTCGCGTCAATTAGGGTGTCTGTTCACTAATTCTTAGATATAGAACATGGGTTTAGTGATTTTAAAAGTCTATTTAGAAGGATTAACTTTATTTTCGAACAAGTTTAGAATTAACTAAACTATGTTCTAGTGATTACAAGTTTATAACGTTGAATAAGACAGCTTTTTATGTATGAATCGAATGATGTTATGAACATCATTACTACCTCAAGTTCCTTGGATAAACCTACTGGAAATGAGAAAAATGGATCTAGCTTCAAAGGATCCTTGGATGGCTTGAAAGTTCTTGAAGCAGAATCATGACACGAAAACAATTTCAAGTAAGATTTCCACTCGAAATGAGATTGTTATAGTTATAGAAATTGAATTAAAGTTTGAATATGATTATTACCTTGTATTAGAAAGATAACCTACTGTAAGTAACAAAGGTTTCTTGATCTTGGATGATTACTTTTAATGGATTTAGAAAACTTGGAAGTAAACTTGCAATCTTGGAAGTATTCTTGATTTTATGAAACTAGAACTTTTGGAATTTATGAAGAACACTTAGAATTTGAAGATAGAACTTGAGAGAGATCAATTAGATGAAGAAAATTGAAGAATGAAAGTGTTTGTAGGTGTTTTTGGTCGTTGGTGTATGGATTAGATATAAAGGATATGTAATTTTGTTTTCATGTAAAAAAGTCATGAATGATTACTCATATTTTTGTAATTTTATGAGATATTTCATGCTAGTTGCCAAATGATGGTTCCCACATGTGTTAGGTAACTCACATGGGCTGCTAAGAGTTGATCATTGGAGTGTATATACCAATAGTATATACATCTAAAAGCTGTGTATTGTACGAGTACGAATACGGGTGCATACGAGTAGAATTGTTGATGAAACTGAACGAGGATGTAATTGTAAGCATTTTTGTTAAGTAGAAGTATTTTGATAAGTGTCTTGAAGTCTTTCAAAAGTGTATGAATACATATTAAAACACTACATGTATATACATTTTAACTGAGTCGTTAAGTCATCGTTAGTCGTTACATGTAAGTGTTGTTTTGAAGCCTTTAGGTTAACGATCCTGTTAAGTGTTGTTAACTCAATGTTTATAATATCAAATGAGATTTTAAATTATTACATTATCATTATATTATGATGTATAAATATCTCTTAATATGATATATATACATTAAATGTCGTTACAACGATAATCGTTACATATATGTCTCGTTTCAAAATCATTAAGTTAGTAGTCTTGTTTTTACATATGTAGTTCATTGTTAATATACTTAATGATATATTTACTTATCATAATACCATTTTAACTATATATATATATATATATCCATATATATGACATCATATAGTATTTACAAGTTTTAACGTTCGTGAATCACCGGTCAACTTGGGTGGTCAATTCTCTATATGAAACCTATTTCAATTAATCAAGTCTTAACAAGTTTAATCGCTTAACATGTTGGAAACACTTAATCATATAAATAACAATTTCATTTAATATATATATAAACATGGAAAAGTTCGGGTCACTACAGTACCTACCCGTTAAATAAATTTCGTCCCGAAATTTTAAGCAGTTGGAGGTGTTGACGTATCTTCTGGAAATAAATGCGGGTATTTCTTCTTCATCTGATCTTCTCATTCCCAGGTGAACTCGGGTCCTCTACGAGCATTTCATCGAACCTTAACAATTGGTATCTTATTTTGCTTAAGTCTTTTAACCTCACGATCCATTATTTCGACGGGTTCTTCGATGAATTGAAGTTTTTCGTTGATTTGGATTTCATCTAACGGAATTGTGAGATCTTCTTTAGCAAAACATTTCTTCAAATTCGAGACGTGGAAAGTGTTATGTACAGCCGCGAGTTGTTGAGGTAACTCAAGTCGGTAAGCTACTGGTCCGACACGATCAATAATCTTGAATGGTCCGATATACCTTGGATTTAATTTCCCTCGTTTACCAAATCCAACAACGCCTTTCCAAGGTGCAAATTTAAGCATGACCATCTCTCCAATTTCAAATTCTATATCTTTTCTTTTAATGTCAGCGTAGCACTTTTGTCGACTTTGGGCGGTTTTCAACCGTTGTTGAATTTGGATGATCTTCTCGGTAGTTTCTTGTATTATCTCCGAACCCGTAATCTATCTATCCCCCACTTCACTCCAACAAATCGGAGACCTGCACTTTCTACCATAAAGTGCTTCAAACGGCGCCATCTCAATGCTTGAATTGTAGCTGTTGTTGTAGGAAAATTCTGCTAACGGTAGATGTCGATCCCAACTGTTTCCAAAATCAATAACACATGCTCGTAGCATGTCTTCAAGCATTTGTATCGTCCTTTCGCTCTGCCCATCAGTTTGTGGATGATAGGCAGTACTCATGTCTAGACGAGTTCCTAATGCTTGCTGTAATGTCTGCCAGAATCTTGAAATAAATCTGCCATCCCTATCAGAGATAATAGAGATTGGTATTCCATGTCTGGAGATGACTTCCTTCAAATACAGTCGTGCTAACTTCTCCATCTTTTCATCTTCTCTTATTGGCAGGAAGTGTGCTGATTTGGTGAGACGATCAACTATTACCCAAATAGTATCAAAACCACTTGCAGTCCTTGGCAATTTAGTGATGAAATCCATGGTAATGTTTTCCCATTTCCATTCCGGGATTTCGGGTTGTTGAAGTAGACCTGATGGTTTCTGATGCTCAGCTTTGACCTTAGAACATGTCAAACATTCTCCTACGTATTTAGCAACATCGGCTTTCATACCCGGCCACCAAAAATGTTTCTTGAGATCCTTGTACATCTTCCCCGTTCCAGGATGTATTGAGTATCTGGTTTTATGAGCTTCTCTAAGTACCATTTCTCTCATATCTCCAAATTTTGGTACCCAAATCCTTTCAGCCCTATACCGGGTTCCGTCTTCCTGAATATTAAGATACTTCTCCGATCCTTTGGGTATTTCATCCTTTAAATTTTCCTCTTTTAAAACTCCTTGTTGCGCCTCCTTTATTTGAGTAGTAAGGTTATTGTGAATCATTATATTCATAGATTTTACTCGAATGGGTTCTCTGTCCTTCCTGCTCAAGGCGTCGGCTACCACATTTGCCTTCCCCGGTGTGATGACCCGGAAATTTCCGATCAAATTTAAACTTTAATCTTTATATGTTCCCGACACGATGAGCAAAAATATGTAATGTTGAGTCTCGAAATTTTGAAAACTATATTCATATAATCAATTACCCTTTGACCATGCCTAGCGATTCACGAACAATTATATATACATATACATATGTGTGATTATTAAATTGAGATATATTATATAAAACATCGAACGGATTAGTGGATATGATTATAAGCTATGAGATCTATTTTATGAACCTGGAAGTACTATTAAGGTATTGAATAGATAATACTTTACATGAATATATTTGTTCGATGTAAGTTTATCGACGAGATTAAAAGATAATATCAAATGATTGAATTATCAGATACATTGAATTATGATTAAGAGTATCTGTTAGGAGGTCCACTTTGAATTAGGTAACCCTTATTATTAACCGTATTCGAAAAATGGTAAAGTGAGTTATAAGTAAAGACAAATGTGTCAATTAACGAGAACTAGCCAAATGTTAGTGGAGTTTTCTGTTCGACTTTCTATATAAACGTTAACTAGTTAACCTTCCTATTATTTAGAGTGAAAGTGAAACTTTGGGAATATAGTTATATTATTTAGAAAGTTTAAGGAAAACAAACTAAACGTTGACGCATAAGGAAATTATATTTTTTTTAAAGTATAAACGTTATAGGATATAATATTATAAACGATCTTCAAATATACTTTGAAATATAATTAAAATCTAAATATTTTATTAAAGTATTTCAAACCTATATATTATAAATATATTTTAATTTATTCAAAAGACGTTTTGGTTTAAGTTAATGTTATTAAGTATACTTTGATAACTAACGAGGGTATGAATTATAAAAGTAAATGACCAAAACACTCAAAAGATTAAGTTACACTCCGAGTGGGTTAGTTTTTAATTAATTTAAGTCTAGTTATTAATAAAGGTACATGACACAAAACGTTTAATTTAAAATAAAATATTTTGACAAACAACGAGACTTTGATTTATATAAGGAAATGACCACAACGCTCAACTTTATAAGTTATATTTTTATAAAGGTAATTTATTGTTAAGTAAGTCTAATTTTTGTAAAAGGTACACGTCGCGTAACGTAAAAGGCTAGTTTTCTAAACGTACGAAAGTGCGCCCGAAAAACCGAAAGTGGTACATGAGTAGTGAGACCACGTCCGTGTCATTTTTGTAAAAATTATATTTTTACCATAAACGTAAATATAATATAATATTTAATTAATTCTAAAGATTAAATATAATAAATATTAAATAAACATATAAATATAAAAACTAAACACGTAAATCATATGATCATTTGATCATTCACGCAACTACCACTTATTATAATACACGTTTTTTTTTCTTCTTTCTTTAATCATTGAGATGTAAACGAATCAACGTAAATCACGGAGGTATGACTTTTAGAGAGGTAGTACTTCTATAAATCCTTTCATATCTGATTCGGCTTTGCTTACAAATTCAACTTTCTTGATATTTCTATATATCTCTCAATATGTATACATATGTATATTATTAATATTGTTAATCTTATTATTATTATTAGTATTAGTATTATTATTAACTAATAGTATTTATACATAAAATACTACGATGAGGACATGAGAGAATTATTTCAAGAAGGCTTTTATGAGCGGGTCATTTCAAGACAAGTTTTATGAGTAGGATAGGGCTAAGGAAATTATGAGTTATGGCTATGGAGGTGATGGGTATGGTTCATGGGTATGCCCGTGAGGTCAATTTAGTGTTTGTCATCTCCGTTGCGTCTACGTACCTTTCCTACAATATTGAACCTCAATATTGATACGTGAGCACTCATAACTTAACTTTTATTTATCAATAGTGTATCCCTGACTAGTGCTCGAGAAAATAAAATTATGCATGCTTGTATATTTTATATTGCCCCTAGATAGGTTATGTTGAATCTTAAAGGTTGTTATACTAGGGATAAGATAAGATATAAGATATGCATGTCGTTGGAAAGCTAGCGAAAAATTAATAACTTTTCATTTGGATATCGAATGGATTCGATGAACGGTTAGAAAGTTATGAATTAAACAATTAATTTCGTAATTAAGATTGCTAATGATAATTAGTGAACTAATTTTCTGAGTAATAAAAAGTGGTTATTTGGATTCTACTCGTCGAGTAGATGAATTTTCATATAAAGCACGTCTCGTTTCGTTGAACGGTTGTCAAGTTATGGATAAAAGAAGTTTTGTAAATTTTGATGAAACGTCGATACGGAAACTGAAATTCTCGCTGATCTGCGTTGTTTCAGATTAAAACAAAAATACCACTGAATTCTTTGTTGTAAGGTCTAACAAACGACTCTGGCCGTTTGTCAATTTGAGTCTCGACGATTTTCCTAAAAATCGACAAAGTTGACTGTTTGGTCACATTTTAAAATTCTAAAAAGAGTTGAAACTTTTTTATTAAAAATGTCAGTTTTGTATCAGTTGTCATGGTCGGCCTGATGTGTGTTTACTTTTGCCAAAAATCATGTTATATCTTTGTGGTAACTAGAATTTCCAGGCTTTGACCGTTTGTCAATCCGAGTTTCGAGGAATTTTCTAAAAATCTCCAAAGTAGGCTACTCGGTCACTTTTGTAAATTTATTAAAGCTGAAAAATTAACTTTGAAACGCCGAAACCGCGTTGGCAACTACGAGTTGTCTAGGTTTAGTTTACTTCTGTAAAATTTATGCTTAATCTTTTTGGTAATGTGTAACTTTTATCTTTGGCCGTTTATCAATCAGAGCTCCGATAATTTTTCTAAAGGCCGTTTAGTCATGTTTGACCGAAAAAATCATTTTTTGTATAAGTTATTGTATTTTTGCATGCGACCTCGTTTTTACTTTAACCTTTGACTTTTGACATTGAACTTTGACTTTTCCGTTAACTTTTCAGTTAATATTTTTGTATTGACTTTCTCTAAAAAAAACTAAAATACTATTTTATGATTATGAAACCATTTGTTATACGTTGTTTCACACGTCACCTTTTACTAGAATTTTAACTAAACATGAGTAATATAACATGTTACTATACTGTTGAGTCTGACTCGAGCATTAGGATTGTGGTACACTATGACTTGGCCTAAATTATTAGACAAATATTGACCGTCATATAAATATATTTAATTAATATAGGTTCGTGAATCCGAGGCCAACCCTACACTTGTTCAATGATGTTATATGTATTTTTACTACAAAATACAGTATGGTGAGTTTCATTTGCCTTTTTACCCTTTATATTTTTGGGCTGAGAATACATGCGCAATTTTTATAAATGATTTACAAAATAGACACAAGTACATGAAACTACATTCTATGGTTGAATTATCGAAATCGAATATGCCCCTTTTTATTAAGTCTGGTAATCTAAGAATTAGGGAACAGGCACCTTAATTGACGCGAATCCTAAAGATAGATCTATCGGGCCCAACAAGCCCCATCCAAAGTACCGGATGCTTTAGTACTTCGAAATTTATATCATGTCCGAAGGAGGATCCCGGAATGATGGGGATATTCTATATGCATATTGTTAATGTCGGTTACCAGGTGTTCAATCCATATGAATGATATTTTTGTCTCTATGCATGGGACGTTTATTTATGAGAATTGGAAATATGAAATCTTGTGGTCTATTAAAATGATGAAAATGAAATGATTACTATAAACTGATGAACTCACCAACCTTTTGGTTGACACTTGAAAGCATGTTTATTCTCAGGTTTGAAAGAGATCTTCCGCTGTGCATTAGCTCATTTTAAAGATATTGCTTGGAGTCATTCATGACATATTTCAAAAGACGTTGCATTCGAGTCGTTGAAGTTCATTAAAGATTATTATTAAGTAAATGACAGATTAGGTCATTTATAGTTTGGATATTATGAAATGGTATGCATACATGTCAACTTTCGATGTAATGAAAGATTGTCTTTTAAAAATGAATGCAATGTTTGTAAAATGTATCATTTAGAGGTCAAGTACCTCGCGATGTAATCATATGTTATTGTATTCGTCCCTATGGATTGGGTCGGGTCGTCTCATGTGGTATCAGAGCGGTGGTCTTAGTGAACCAGGTATGCATTAGTGTGTCTAACTGATAAGTCGTTAGGATGCATTAGCGAGTCTGGACTTCGACCGTGTCTGCATGTCAAAAGTTTTGCTTATCATTTCGTGTCAAAAATTACCTGCTTATCATTCTTAGAGAATCACTTGCTTATCATTCTTAGTCTAGACACGTTTTACTGCATTGACTGCATAAATAGTGTATAGACAAAATTCATATCTTAGCGTATCTGTTACTGTAGATCTTGCCTGATATCCTCCGTAAATTTCTCCGTAATTTAAGGGAACCTGGTACTATATATCTATGCATATTATGCATTGAGAATACCATCCAACTATCAATTGCTGTCACTTAACTTTTCATACCAAATTTTTTTTTTTGAGATCGCGTAAGATGGCCTCTACGAACCAACCAAGTTCATCTGACTCCGAAGATAGCGTGACAGGAACTCACCAACCAATCAACTACCGTGATTACTGGAGAAAATGGGGGTGGGTTCGCGACATACTCACCCTATGGAGAAGGGAAGAAGGTACTCCATATCATGAACCGAATCTACCACCTAACCTTGGAGTACTTGACCCGCTCACCGGCGAACCCGTTCGCAACACCGTTTATACCCTTTTTGCAAGAATTTTTCGCCTTGAGGCTACCATTAACGGAAATAGAGGAGATATCCGACCTCTACCTCACACTGATAACCAACCAGGGTTAGTAGAAGAAGTTAAAGAACTCCGAGCTCGAGTGTTAACTTTAGAGAGCACGGTACACAAATTGCAATCACCAGCAATATCACCAACACCAGTAACATCACCAACCTTAGCACCAACAGCACTAGTACCACCAACAACAACATCCGCATCACCAGCTTCGACGTCTCATTCTGTACCTCGAGTATAATCATCGTTCTACATGACGTCCTACATCGTTTATCTTCGTTCGATATGATGATTATGTAAACTCTAATGTTTTAGAGATTATATATTCTTGTTCAAACGGTAAATCAAATGAGTTTAATATCATATCGATTCATTAAATCTATAATTACATCTGAAGAAAATATATATTTAAGTATGTTTTCATAAAGATTGTAATTAAAAATTCTTTTGTACAAACTGTTAATGGTGAAAATATTTTAACGAGTAGGTAATACCCGAGGAATATTTAAATTTCACATTAATAAGTTACACTGTATATTCTTCGAATCTGATTCAACAGTTATTCACTATCCTATTTACAACCACCGAGATACGTATCCGTTCACCAAAGAATAACTATTTTCATTCAAAATTCAATTTCATATTTGGATTTTGATTTATCAGAATCCAACAAGTGGCATAATGAAGAAATAATGGACACAATAAAAATTGATAAGAAACAGACTAATTGACAATATGAAATTTTGTTAAGAAACCACGCTAACAAAATCCTAGCTAACTGTTCCTAGCTAACTGTTAATTCCATATTACATTTTTATTTATCGCAATTTATTTTATCGCAATTTTAATTCTCGCAATTTTATTTATCGTTATTTAACTTCTGTTATTTACTTTAAGCATTTTATTTATCGTCATTTAATTTCTGTATTTATTTTACGCACTTTAAATATCGGGACACGTATACAAAGTTTTGACATATCATATCGACACATCTATATATATTATTTGGAATCACCATAGACACTCTATATGCAGTAATGATCGAGTTCTCTATACAGGGTTGAGGTTGATTCTATAATAATATATATACTTTGAGTTGTGATCGAGTCTGAGACGTATACGGGTCACGATACGTATTAATTAATTCGAATATTGTATATTAAACTATATATGAATTATTGGATTGTTACTGTGGACTATCGACTGTGGACTAATAACATTGGACAATTAAAATGAATTAAAATATTGATTATAATATATGAAACTAAACAATTCTTCAAGTTGCCACTTGATTTCATTTTAAACCCCATTCGTATCATCACAATTACAATCTGCGTTCAAACCTTTCATGACTCTTGAAAGCACCTCAATCGATAGGATGAATCAACCGCACTTCATCTACAGGAGAAAAGATTGATGCATTTAGTTATGCATCTGAAAAACTCTCGGAAACTGAGTAAACGTTTAACACATAGTTGTGCTAATTCCTTAGTGTTATTATTACCCAAAATAACTTGGTAATTCCTTTCAAAGTAGCAAATTTCGTCACAGCTCCAACAAATCAACTTCGACTTTTCGTTCGAAACAACCTTATTATCACCTTGATTTATATGTATGCTCTTTTATTGTTACCGGGGAACCTTTTATATTCCACCATATTACCATCAGCGTTTAATCATCTAAAAACACAATTCTCCTGGAACTACCTCGGATTAATAATCGATGATTCAGATATCATAGCATTAAATGCAGAGGAAACAGAAAAAGGGTAGATGGTATAAACGGACAAAAGTTTGATGATAAAGAAAGGAGTGTTAGGAACGCTCGATAGAAAATTGGGTATTGAAAAACAGATTGAGCTACCCATAAAGGAGAACAAGGACAAATACAAGGACTAAACCATATATTCAAAGAATTCAGGTAATTCTGGATTCGTTGAAATCTTTAGAGAATATCTTGCTCCGAAGTCATGTTAAAATCTTGCGGAAAATCTTTCTCCATCAACCATCGAACTTAGAAATTCTAAAATATCATCATCAATATCTTCGATATTTCTGAGGATATTTTCATAAATATTCTCGTTCGAAATTATATACCTCCTCGTGCTTTCTGTGTATCATTATATTGGAAACATTCAATATAAAATCTAGTACTGAAAAGTGGATTATGCGAAACTATGAAAGAAGCCGTGGACAAATCACAAAGAATAAGTTTGAATTCAAAGAATATAAATGATTTTGTTTCTGATGAAATCTTTAGCGAATATCTTGCTTCCGAATCTAAACCCTTACGGATAAATCTTCTTCATCATACTTCAATATTAGAAATTTCAAGATATCATCGTATCTTTCATTATAAATATTCTCCATATTTCTGAAGATATTTTTATAATTACTCTTATCTGAAATCATTAATCTTTTCGTGCTATCAGTGTTACATCATATAGAAACTGTTAGTTTCTATATTCTGTAAACTTTCGAGCATAAAATATGAATGTTTTTGAAGTAGTGTTGGGAACTGATGCATGAGTTAGTATAATATAATGACACTTGATCAACGTGATTATATTACAATAAGTCATGCTGAGTTTCTAATGGGACGTGATGATTCACAGATCATAACGTCATCATGTGCCATGTTACATAACTCTTTCATTCTACTCAACTCCTGAACAAATCAAGAAAATGTATTCTTGATGGTTCTATCTTTCACGACGTTGATAAATTTGAAAATCAAATCGTGCTATCACGTTCCTTCCTGCTTAGAACATTATAATCATTCGAAACTCTATATCTACAAATTCTGGACCATTATTCGCTTGACTTGAAGTCGGGAAGAGAAAACAAAAGCATAGAGCTTTGAAATTTAAGGGAGAATAAAAATCCCGATAGCAACACATAAATTACAAACCGTATATATCAATGTTTATAGCAACATAAATACACGGGAGAATTAAAAACATTATAATCCCAAGGGCGAAGTAGAAGAAAGCAGATTCCTCTGGTGGAAGTTGGAAAAGGAGAATGATTGTTGTGATAGTAAGGATGAGGACAAGGATCAGAACTGGATTAAACATTTTCAGAATCTTTTGGATGTATGAACTAAGAAAGAAAGTACAGGAATGGTGAGAATAATGGAACGGAGAAGTTTAATTTATAATGGAAATATCAGACAGAGTAATCGAAGCAGATCACCGCATTTAATTCGAGAGATTTTAATTTCCTTATTCGCCGAAGAAACAGATCTTAAAGATCTTCAAGATTTTCTTTTAAATCCCTTGAATTCCGGAATTCAAACGTGACTATGTCAAAAGATAAGGCGAATCTTCAATTTCTCATTTCACTCTTTTATGATAAGCTTCACTCGTACTCTGCACAAAAATCAAATTTTTTTTATCTATATTACTCAATAATGATAAAACTCTATTTATCAGCTCATATTCGTCATGAAAACATTTTTATTGTTAGCCATGACCACCTCACTCAAATTTCGGGACGAAATTTCTTTAACGGGTAGGTACTGTGATGACCCGGAAATTTCCGATCAAATTTAAACTTTAATCTTTATATGTTCCCGACACGATGAGCAAAAATATGTAATGTTGAGTCTCGAAATTTTGAAAACTATATTCATATAATCAATTACCCTTTGACCATGCCTAGCGATTCACGAACAATTATATATACATATACATATGTGTGATTATTAAATTGAGATATATTATATAAAACATCGAACGGATTAGTGGATATGATTATAAGCTATGAGATCTATTTTATGAACCTGGAAGTACTATTAAGGTATTGAATAGATAATACTTTACATGAATATATTTGTTCGATGTAAGTTTATCGACGAGATTAAAAGATAATATCAAATGATTGAATTATCAGATACATTGAATTATGATTAAGAGTATCTGTTAGGAGGTCCACTTTGAATTAGGTAACCCTTATTATTAACCGTATTCGAAAAATGGTAAAGTGAGTTATAAGTAAAGACAAATGTGTCAATTAACGAGAACTAGCCAAATGTTAGTGGAGTTTTCTGTTCGACTTTCTATATAAACGTTAACTAGTTAACCTTCCTATTATTTAGAGTGAAAGTGAAACTTTGGGAATATAGTTATATTATTTAGAAAGTTTAAGGAAAACAAACTAAACGTTGACGCATAAGGAAATTATATTTTTTTTAAAGTATAAACGTTATAGGATATAATATTATAAACGATCTTCAAATATACTTTGAAATATAATTAAAATCTAAATATTTTATTAAAGTATTTCAAACCTATATATTATAAATATATTTTAATTTATTCAAAAGACGTTTTGGTTTAAGTTAATGTTATTAAGTATACTTTGATAACTAACGAGGGTATGAATTATAAAAGTAAATGACCAAAACACTCAAAAGATTAAGTTACACTCCGAGTGGGTTAGTTTTTAATTAATTTAAGTCTAGTTATTAATAAAGGTACATGACACAAAACGTTTAATTTAAAATAAAATATTTTGACAAACAACGAGACTTTGATTTATATAAGGAAATGACCACAACGCTCAACTTTATAAGTTATATTTTTATAAAGGTAATTTATTGTTAAGTAAGTCTAATTTTTGTAAAAGGTACACGTCGCGTAACGTAAAAGGCTAGTTTTCTAAACGTACGAAAGTGCGCCCGAAAAACCGAAAGTGGTACATGAGTAGTGAGACCACGTCCGTGTCATTTTTGTAAAAATTATATTTTTACCATAAACGTAAATATAATATAATATTTAATTAATTCTAAAGATTAAATATAATAAATATTAAATAAACATATAAATATAAAAACTAAACACGTAAATCATATGATCATTTGATCATTCACGCAACTACCACTTATTATAATACACGTTTTTTTTTCTTCTTTCTTTAATCATTGAGATGTAAACGAATCAACGTAAATCACGGAGGTATGACTTTTAGAGAGGTAGTACTTCTATAAATCCTTTCATATCTGATTCGGCTTTGCTTACAAATTCAACTTTCTTGATATTTCTATATATCTCTCAATATGTATACATATGTATATTATTAATATTGTTAATCTTATTATTATTATTAGTATTAGTATTATTATTAACTAATAGTATTTATACATAAAATACTACGATGAGGACATGAGAGAATTATTTCAAGAAGGCTTTTATGAGCGGGTCATTTCAAGACAAGTTTTATGAGTAGGATAGGGCTAAGGAAATTATGAGTTATGGCTATGGAGGTGATGGGTATGGTTCATGGGTATGCCCGTGAGGTCAATTTAGTGTTTGTCATCTCCGTTGCGTCTACGTACCTTTCCTACAATATTGAACCTCAATATTGATACGTGAGCACTCATAACTTAACTTTTATTTATCAATAGTGTATCCCTGACTAGTGCTCGAGAAAATAAAATTATGCATGCTTGTATATTTTATATTGCCCCTAGATAGGTTATGTTGTATCTTAAAGGTTGTTATACTAGGGATAAGATAAGATATAAGATATGCATGTCGTTGGAAAGCTAGCGAAAAATTAATAACTTTTCATTTGGATATCGAATGGATTCGATGAACGGTTAGAAAGTTATGAATTAAACAATTAATTTCGTAATTAAGATTGCTAATGATAATTAGTGAACTAATTTTCTGAGTAATAAAAAGTGGTTATTTGGATTCTACTCGTCGAGTAGATGAATTTTCATATAAAGCACATCTCGTTTCGTTGAACGGTTGTCAAGTTATGGATAAAAGAAGTTTTGTAAATTTTGATGAAACGTCGATACGGAAACTGAAATTCTCGCTGATCTGCGTTGTTTCAGATTAAAACAAAAATACAACTGAATTCTTTGTTGTAAGGTCTAACAAACGACTCTGGCCGTTTGTCAATTTGAGTCTCGACGATTTTCCTAAAAATCGACAAAGTTGACTGTTTGGTCACATTTTAAAATTCTAAAAAGAGTTGAAACTTTTTTATTAAAAATGTCAGTTTTGTATCAGTTGTCATGGTCGGCCTGATGTGTGTTTACTTTTGCCAAAAATCATGTTATATCTTTGTGGTAACTAGAATTTCCAGGCTTTGACCGTTTGTCAATCCGAGTTTCGAGGAATTTTCTAAAAATCTCCAAAGTAGGCTACTCGGTCACTTTTGTAAATTTATTAAAGCTGAAAAATTAACTTTGAAACGCCGAAACCGCGTTGGCAACTACGAGTTGTCTAGGTTTAGTTTACTTCTGTAAAATTTATGCTTAATCTTTTTGGTAATGTGTAACTTTTATCTTTGGCCGTTTATCAATCAGAGCTCCGATAATTTTTCTAAAGGCCGTTTAGTCATGTTTGACCGAAAAAATCATTTTTTGTATAAGTTATTGTATTTTTGCATGCGACCTCGTTTTTACTTTAACCTTTGACTTTTGACATTGAACTTTGACTTTTCCGTTAACTTTTCAGTTAATATTTTTGTATTGACTTTCTCTAAAAAAAACTAAAATACTATTTTATGATTATGAAACCATTTGTTATACGTTGTTTCACACGTCACCTTTTACTAGAATTTTAACTAAACATGAGTAATATAACATGTTACTATACTGTTGAGTCTGACTCGAGCTTTAGGATTGTGGTACACTATGACTTGGCCTAAATTATTAGACAAATATTGACCGTCATATAAATATATTTAATTAATATAGGTTCGTGAATCCGAGGCCAACCCTACACTTGTTCAATGATGTTATATGTATTTTTACTACAAAATACAGTATGGTGAGTTTCATTTGCCTTTTTACCCTTTATATTTTTGGGCTGAGAATACATGCGCAATTTTTATAAATGATTTACAAAATAGACACAAGTACATGAAACTACATTCTATGGTTGAATTATCGAAATCGAATATGCCCCTTTTTATTAAGTCTGGTAATCTAAGAATTAGGGAACAGGCACCTTAATTGACGCGAATCCTAAAGATAGATCTATCGGGCCCAACAAGCCCCATCCAAAGTACCGGATGCTTTAGTACTTCGAAATTTATATCATGTCCGAAGGAGGATCCCGGAATGATGGGGATATTCTATATGCATATTGTTAATGTCGGTTACCAGGTGTTCAATCCATATGAATGATATTTTTGTCTCTATGCATGGGACGTTTATTTATGAGAATTGGAAATATGAAATCTTGTGGTCTATTAAAATGATGAAAATGAAATGATTACTATAAACTGATGAACTCACCAACCTTTTGGTTGACACTTGAAAGCATGTTTATTCTCAGGTTTGAAAGAGATCTTCCGCTGTGCATTAGCTCATTTTAAAGATATTGCTTGGAGTCATTCATGACATATTTCAAAAGACGTTGCATTCGAGTCGTTGAAGTTCATTAAAGATTATTATTAAGTAAATGACAGATTAGGTCATTTATAGTTTGGATATTATGAAATGGTATGCATACATGTCAACTTTCGATGTAATGAAAGATTGTCTTTTAAAAATGAATGCAATGTTTGTAAAATGTATCATTTAGAGGTCAAGTACCTCGCGATGTAATCATATGTTATTGTATTCGTCCCTATGGATTGGGTCGGGTCGTCTCACCCGGGTGGTAAAGAATCTCAAAGTCGTAATCATTCAACAATTCAATCCACCTACGCTGCCTCATATTCAGTTGTTTCTGATTAAATATGTGTTGAAGACTTTTGTGGTCGGTATATATAATACTTTTGACCCCATATAAGTAGTGCCTCCAAGTCTTTAATGCAAAAACAACCACGCCTAATTCCAAATCATGCGTCGTATAATTTTGCTCGTGAATCTTCAATTGTCTAGACGCATAAGCAATCACCTTCGTTCGTTGCATTAATACACAACCGAGACCTTGCTTTGATGCATCACAATAAATCACAAAATCATCATTCCCTTCAGGCAATGACAATATAGGTGCCGTAGTTAGCTTTTTCTTCAATAACTGAAACGCTTTCTCTTGTTCATCCTTCCATTCAAATTTCTTCCCTTTATTCGTTAATGCAGTCAAGGGTTTTGCTATTATGGAAAAGTCTTGGATGAACCTTCTGTAGTAACCAGCTAGTCCTAAAAACTGGCGTATGTGTTTCGGAGTTTTCGGGGTTTCCCACTTTTCAACAGTTTCTATCTTTGCTGGATCCACCTTAATACCTTTTTTGTTCACTATGTGACCGAGGAATTGAACTTCTTCCAACCAAAATGCACACTTTGAAAATTTAGCGTACAATTCTTCCTTCCTCAATACTTCTAACACCTTTCTCAAATGTTCACCGTGTTCTTGGTCATTCTTTGAGTAAATAAGTATGTCATCAATGAAAACAATGACAAAATTGTCAAGGTATGGTCCACACACTCGGTTCATAAGGTCCATGAACACAGCTGGTGCATTAGTTAAACCAAACAGCATGACCATAAACTCGTAATGACCGTAACGTGTTCTGAAAGCAGTCTTTGGAATATCATCTTCTTTCACCCGCATTTGATGATACCCGGAACGTAAGTCAATCTTTGAATAAAAAGATGAGCCTTGTAGTTGATCAAATAAGTCGTCGATTCTCGGTAGTGGGTAGCGGTTCTTGATGGTAAGTTTGTTCAACTCTCGGTAGTCGATACACAACCTGAATGTACCATCTTTCTTATTGACAAACAAAACTGGAGCTCCCCGCGGTGATGTGCTTGGTCGAATGAAACCACGCTCTAAAAGTTCTTGTAATTGGCTTTGCAGTTCTTTCATCTCGCTGGGTGCGAGTCTGTAAGGAGCACGAGCTATTGGTGCAGCTCCTGGTACAAGATCTATTTGAAATTCAACGGATCGATGTGGGGGTAATCCCAGTAATTCTTTCGGAAATACATCGGGAAATTCTTTTGCGACGGGAACATCATTGATGCTCTTTTCTTCAGTTTGTACTTTCTCGACGTATGCTAGAACAGCATAGCAACCTTTTCTTATTAGTTTTTGTGCCTTCAAATTACTAATAAGATGTAGCTTCGTGTTGCCCTTTTCTCCGTACACCATTAAGGGTTTTCCTTTTTCTCGTATAATGCGAATTGTATTTTTGTAACAAACGATCTCTGCTTTCACTTCTTTCAACCAGTCCATACCGATTATCACATCAAAACTCCCTAACTCTACTGGTATCAAGTCAATCTTAAATATTTTGCTACCCAGTTTAATTTCTCGATTCCGACATATATTATCTGCTGAAATTAATTTACCGTTTGCTAATTCGAGTAAAAATTTACTATCCAACGGCGTCAATGGACAACTTAATTTAGCACAAAAATCTCTACTCATATAGCTTCTATCCGCACCCGAATCAAATAAAACGTAAGCAGAGTTATTGTCAATAAGAAACGTACCCGTAACAAGCTCTGGGTCTTCCTGTGCCTCTGTCACATTAATATTGAAAACTCTTCCGCGGCCTTGTCCATTCGTGTTCTCCTGGTTCGGGCAATTTCTAATAATGTGGCCCAGTTTTCCACATTTATAACAAACTACATTGGCATAACTTGCTCCGACACTACTTGCTCCGCCATTACTCATTCCGACACCATTTGTTCCTTTCGTTCTGTTAACCCCTGGTCCGTAGACCTCACACTTCGCCGCGCTATGACCATTTATTTTACACTTGTTGCAAAATTTGGTGCAGAACCCCGAGTGATACTTTTCACACCTTTGGCATAGCTGCTTCTGATTGTTGTTGTTGTTGCGGTTATTATTGTTGTTGGGATGATTGTTGTAGTTGCTGTTGTTGTTGTTGTTGTTGTTGTTGTTATTGTTATTGTTGTTGTTGGGCCGTTTGTTGTAGTTGCGATTGATGTTGCGATTGTTGGGATAGTTGTTGCGATTATTGTTGTAATTGCTGTTGTTGTTGTATTGGTGACTCTTATCACCGTTTTCCTCCCACTTTCTTTTGACTTGCTTCACATTGGTCTCTTCAGCCGTCTGTTCTTTAATTCTTTCTTCAATCTGGTTCACTAGTTTGTGAGCCATTCTACATGCCTGTTGTATGGAGGCGGGCTCGTGTGAACTTATATCTTCTTGGATTCTTTCCGATAATCCTTTCACAAACGCGTCGATCTTCTCTTCCTCATTTTCGATCGCTCCCGGACACAATAGGCATAATTCTGTGAATCGTCTTTCGTACGTGGTAATATCAAATCCTTGGGTTCATAACCCTCTAAGTTCTGTCTTGAGCTTATTGACCTCGGTTCTGGGACGGTACTTCTCGTTCATCAAGTGCTTGAATGCTGACCACGGTAGTGCATAAGCATCATCTTGTCCCACTTGCTCTAAATAGGTATTCCACCATGTTAACGCAGAACCTGTGAAGGTATGCGTAGCGTACTTCACTTTGTCCTCTTCAGTACACTTACTTATGGCAAACACCGATTCGACCTTCTCGGTCCACCGTTTCAATCCGATCGGTCCTTCGGTTCCATCAAATTCCAAAGGTTTGCAGGCAGTGAATTCTTTGTAGGTGCATCCTACACGATTTCCTGTACTGCTAGATCCAAGGTTATTGTTGGTATGTAGCGCAGCCTGTACTGCGGCTATGTTTGAAGCTAGAAAAGTACGGAATTCCTCTTCATTCATATTCACGGTGTGTCGAGTAGTCGGTGCCATTTCCTTCAAAATAGTCAAATGGAACAAGTTAATCATACAGAATATTAAGAGTAGTTAATAGTATTTCGTAGCATAATATTAACTCATTTATAAAAGCTTTTTCTTCATATTAGCGTTTAATAAGTTTAAATTCGGGTAGTACCTACCCGTTAAGTTCATACTTAGTAGCTAATATACAATTCAACTACTACAATTCTATATGAAAAACTGATTATAATAATATTTCGCGTTCAAACTTTTATACAATATTTTACAAACTTACAATACCGCTTATTTTACATAAAGAATGAAATATAGCACACAATAACTTTGATACAAGATAGTTGTGAAGATAATTCTAGCTAGTACACAAGTCGTTCAGCAAAGGCAATAAAGACACGTAATTCATACGTCCAGAAACAAGTCATGCATTCTGGTTTTACTAGGACTACTTCCCATCCTTGGTCTTGTGGAACATAACCGTTATGGCCATTGATAAGACAACGTGTTGTAACGTCGTCAAAGGGACGAGGGTTACGTAATGTCTAACAGTCTCGTAACAATCTAAAAACCTTGTTTCTCACTCCAACTACTGAGTCCGTTACTTGTGAAAATGTTTTGTTTAATAGTTGTAGCCCGATGTTCTTGTTCTCACTTTGGTGAGAAGCGAACATTACTAACCCGTAAGCATAACATGCTTCTTTATGTTGCATGTTAGCCGCTTTTTCTAAATCATGAAGTCCTATGTTCGGATACATTGAGTCAAAATAATTTCTTAACCCGTTGCGTAAAATAGCACTTGGGTTCCCCGCAATATATGCGTCAAAGTAAACACATCGTAACTTATAGGTTTCCCAATGTGATATCCCCCATCTTTCAAACGAAAGTCTCTTATAAACCAAGGCATTCTTGAAATGTTCTTCGAATGTCTTACAAACTGATTTCGCCGTAAATAGTTGTGCCGAAGAATTCTGACCGACTCTAGACAAGATTTCATCAATCATGTCTCCGGGTAGGTCTCTTAAAATATTGGGTTGTCTATCCATTTTATGTTTTTAAACTGTAAAATAGACAAGAGTTAGATTCATAAAAAAATACTTATTAATACAAGCAATTTTTACATATATCATAAAGCATAAGCACACTATATTACATATATTACACCACACGAATACAACTATCTTATTCCGACTCGCTCGTTTCTTCTTCTTCGATTTTGGTTCGTTTTGCCAAGTTTCTAGGGATATGTGATGTTCCCCTAATACTAGCTGTCGTTTTCCACAACGGTTTAGAAAAACCTGGTGGTTTAGAGGTTCCCGGGTCATTGTTACAACTTAAGGACTTCGAGGGTTGACGATACATATAAAGTTCATCGGGGTTGGAATTAGATTTCTCTATTTTTATGCCCTTTCCCTTATTATTTTCTTTTGCTTTTTTAAATTCAGTTGGGGTAATTTCTATAACATCATCGGAATTCTCGTCGGAATCCAATTCATCGGAGAATTGGTAATCCTCCCAATATTTTGCTTCCTTGGCGGAAACACCATTGACCATAATTAACCTTGGTCGGTTGGTTGAGGATTTTCTTTTACTTAACCGTTTTATTATTTCCCCCACCGGTTCTATTTCCTCCTCCGGTTCCTCCTCTTTCGGTTCTGATTCTTCTTTCGATTCTGATTCTTCTTCCGGTTCCTCTTCGGGAACTTGTGAATCAGTCCAATATATATTCGACTCTTTGTTATTATTAGGTGAGTCAATGGGATTTGTGCTAGAGGTAGACATCTATCACACAATATCAAACATGTTAAGAGATTAATATATCACATAATATATACATGTTAATAATATATAGTTTCCAACAAAAATGTTAAGCAATCATTTTTAAAGAAAACACGGTCGAAGTCCAGACTCACTAATTCATCCTAACAAACTCGATAAGACACACTAATGCAAATTTTCTGGTTCTCTAAGACCAACGCTCGGATACCAAATGAAATGTCCCGTTCTTATTGATTAAAAATGTTCCATATTAAATGATTTCGTTGCGAGGTTTTGACCTCTATATGAGACATTTTTCAAAGACTGCATTCATTTTTAAAACAAACCATAACCTTTATTTCATAAATAAAGGTTCAAAAAGCTTTACGTAGATTATCAAATAATGATAATCTAAAATATCCTGTTTACACACGACCATTACATAATGGTTTACAATACAAATATGTTACATCGAAATCAGTTTCTTGAATGCAGTTTTTACACAATATCATACAAACATGGACTCCAAATCTTGTCCTTAATTTAGTATGCAACAGCGGAAGCTCTTAGTATTCACCTGAGAATAAACATGATTTAAACGTCAACAAAAATGTTGGTGAGTTATAGGTTTAACCTATATATATCAAATCGTAACAATAGCCACAAGATTTCATATTTCAATACACATCCCATACATAGAGATAAAAATCATTCATATGGTGAACACCTGGTAACCGACATTAACAAGATGCATATATAAGAATATCCCCATCATTCCGGGACACCCTTCGGATATGATATAAATTTCGAAGTACTAAAGCAACCGGTACTTTGGATGGGGTTTGTTAGGTCCAATAGATCTATCTTTAGGATTTGCGTCAATTAGGGTGTCTGTTCACTAATTCTTAGATTACCAGACTTAATAAAAAGGGGCATATTCGATTTCGATAATTTAACCATAGAATGTAGTTTCACGTACTTGTGTCTATTTTGTAAATCATTTATAAAACCTGCATGTATTCTCATCCCAAAAATATTAGATTTTAAAAGTGGGACTATAACTCACTTTCACAGATTTTTACTTCGTCGGGAAGTAAGACTTGGCCACTGGTTGATTCACGAACCTATAACAATATATACATATATATCAAAGTATGTTCAAAATATATTTACAATACTTTTAATACATTTTGATGTTTTAAGTTTATTAAGTCAGCTGTCCTCGTTAGTAACCTACAACTAGTTGTCTACAGTTAGATGTACAGAAATAAATCGATAAATATTATCTTGAATCAATCCACGACCCAGTGTATACGTATCTCAGTATTGATCACAACTCAAACTATATATATATATTTTGGAATCAACCTCAACCCTGTATAGCTAACTCTAACATTCACATATAGAGTGTCTATGGTTGTTCCGCAATATATATATAGATGGGTCGACATGATAGGTCGAAACATTGTATACGTGTCTATGGTATCTCCAGATTACATAATATACAATATAAGTTGATTAGGTTATGGTTGGTATAGATTTATTACTAAGTTTCACGTAGGTAAAATGAGTAGTTTTTATCAATCTTGTTTTACTCGCCATTTCTTCGTTTCTAATCCGTTTTGAGTGATTCCAGTGGCCACGGTTTCGTATTGAACTTAACTTTATGAATCTAAGTAGAAAATGTATAAGTTTATAGTCGGAAATACAAGTTATAAGTCATTTTTGAAAGAGGTAGTCATTTCCATCGAAAGAACGACATCTTGATGACCATTTTGAAAAACATACTTTCACTTTGAGTTTAACCATGATTTTTGGATATAGTTTCATGTTCATAAGAAAAATAATTTTTCCAGAAGTATAGCTTTTAAATCAAAGTTCTTCTTAGCTTTTAATTATCCCAACCAAAACAGCCCCCGGTTTTACTACGACGGCGTATATCCAGTTTTATGGTGTTTATCGTGTTTCCAAGTTTTAAATCATTAAGTTAGCATATCATATAGATATAGAACATGTGTTTAGTTGATTTTAAAAGTCTATTTAGAAGGATTAACTTTATTTGCGAACAAGTTTAGAATTAACCAAACTATGTTCTAGTGATTACAAGTTTATAACGTTGAATAAGACAGCTTTTTATGTATGAATCGAATGATGTTATAAACATCATTACTACCTCAAGTTCCTTGGATAAACCTACTAGAAATGAGAAAAATGGATCTAGCTTCAAAGGATCCTTGGATGGCTTGAAAGTTCTTGAAGAAGAATCATGACACGAAAACAATTTCAAGTAAGATTTCCACTCGAAATAAGATTGTTATAGTTATAGAAATTGAATTAAAGTTTGAATATGATTATTACCTTGTATTAGAAAGATAACCTACTGTAAGTAACAAAGGTTTCTTGATCTTGGATGATTACTTGGAATGGATTTAGAAAACTTGGAAGTAAACTTGCAATCTTGGAAGTATTCTTGATTTTATGAAACTAGAACTTTTGGAATTTATGAAGAACACTTAGAACTTGAAGATAGAACTTTAGAGAGATCAATTAGATGAAGAAAATTGAAGAATGAAAGTTTTTGTAGGTGTTTTTGGTCGTTGGTGTATGGATTAGATATAAAGGATATGTAATTTTGTTTTCATGTAAAAAAGTCATGAATGATTACTCATATTTTTGTAATTTTATGAGATATTTCATGCTAGTTGCCAAATGATGGTTCCCACATGTGTTAGGTAACTCACATGGGCTGCTAAGAGTTGATCATTGGAGTGTATATACCAATAGTACATACATCTAAAAGCTGTGTATTGTACGAGTACGAATACGGGTGCATACGAGTAGAATTGTTGATGAAACTGAACGAGGATGTAATTGTAAGCATTTTTGTTAAGTAGAAGTATTTTGATAAGTGTCTTGAAGTCTTTCAAAAGTGTATGAATACATATTAAAACACTACATGTATATACATTTTAACTGAGTCGTTAAGTCATCGTTAGTCGTTACATGTAAGTGTTGTTTTGAAGCCTTTAGGTTAACGATCCTGTTAAGTGTTGTTAACCCAATGTTTATAATATCAAATGAGATTTTAAATTATTACATTATCATGATATTATGATGTATAAATATCTCTTAATATGATATATATACATTAAATGTCGTTACAACGATAATCGTTACATATATGTCTCGTTTCAAAATCATTAAGTTAGTAGTCTTGTTTTTACATATGTAGTTCATTGTTAATATACTTAATGATATGTTTACTTATCATAATACCATTTTAACTATATATATATATCCATATATATGACATCATATAGTTTATACAAGTTTTAACGTTCGTGAATCACCGGTCAACTTGGGTGGTCAATTGTCTATATGAAACCTATTTCAATTAATCAAGTCTTAACAAGTTTGATTGCTTAACATGTTGGAAACACTTAATCATGTAAATAACAATTTCATTTAATATATATATAAACATGGAAAAGTTCGGGTCACTACACACTTATGTGCTTCGATTTGCGTCACAGCCACAAACAATGAATCAGAGTGTGAAGCACTATTATCAGGAATGTGTATAGCACAGTAGTTAGGTATTAAGTGTTTGGATGCATACGTTGACTCGCAACTCATGGCAAATCAAGTTAATGGGTTATTTGAGGCGCATGATGCCTCTATGCAAAGCTACCAGGAACTTGTGCAGAAGATGATAGAAGAGTTCGACGTATTCAGACTAACGCAAGTACCTAGGGGTCAGAATAAGAAAGCATATGCGCTTAGCAAGTTGGCTGCTTTATCCTTTGATCACTTGCGCAAAAACGTGTGGGTGGAGGAATTGACGCAGAAGTCTATAGACGAGAAGTCTACTGTCGCACCTATTGAGGAGGAAAGCCCAAACTGAATGACACCTATACTTAAGTTCTTAATATAAGGAATGCTCCCTACAGACGAAAAGGAATCGAGAAAAGTACGCATGAAAGCGCCCATGTACACTTTGGTGGATGGAGCTCTTTATAGAAAGTCATTCCTCGGGCCAAGCCTGCTATGTATTGGTCCAAATCAAGCGAAAGAAGTGCTCAGAGAGATTCATGAAGGGTATTGCGCTCTACACTCCGACTATCAGACTATAGCCGCAAAGGTTATGCGCATTGGGTATTACTAGCCCACCATTGGCAAAGATGCAGCTGAGGTCATGAGAACGTGTCAATCATGTCAACAGCACGTGCCTATCAGCAGAGTACCGCGACATCCTATGATACCAATAACGGCAGCTTAGCCATTCTGCAAGTGGGCCATCGACATTATAGACCCTATTACCGCGCGCTCAGGTACGCGTGGAATAATTTATATGAATAATACTTTGCTAATTACGCGCTTTCATAGTATTAACGCAATCATTATTTACTCAGGGGAATTAAATTCTTGGTGGTAGCAATTGATTACTTCAGTAAATGGGTGGAGGCGAAGGCATTAGTAACAATTACTAGCAGGCGCAGTCGCAACTTCTTTTGGGAAGTTATTGTGTGCAGGTTTGGTATTTCCAATGAAATCGTCAGCGATAACGAAATCCAGTTCGAAGGAGAACCATTCCAGTCCTGGTGCCAAGACCTGAATATTAAGTAATCTTTCATATCGGTAGCACACCCCCAAGCGAACGGGCAATGTGAAGTAACCAACCAGGATATTGTAAAGGAGATAAAGGAATGCTTGGGCTTATATGGAAACGAATGGGTCGATGAACTCCCAGTGTATTGTGGGTGCATCGAACTACGCATAAGAATAGCACAGGTGAAACTCCTTTCAGCTTAGTTTACGGGACTGAAGCTATTATCCCTGTAGAAATATTGGTACCCACGAAGAGAGTTCAAAGCTTTGATGAGTCAAGCAATCATGAAGGCTTGCGCGCTAACTTAGACATGCTAGAGGAGTGTAGAGAAATTGCAGCTATACGAGAAGCCATGAACAAGCAGAAAATCTCCAAGTACTATGATAAGCACGTCAAGCCATTGTCATTCAAAGTGGCAGAGTATGTGTGGCACAATAATGAAGCAAGCCAAGCAGAGGATACTGGAAAGCTTGGGCCCAATTGGGAGGGTCCATATGAAATAATTTGCACAAGTGCTATAGGATCTTATATCCTAGCTGAAGTAACTGGAAGACGAGTACCTCGTACTTGGCATGCAACCAATTTAAAAAGATGTTATATATAATTGTCAGGCTGCAGCACATGGATTGATCACCCCACACTATGAGCACTTACATTTTTAGTTTACTTAAAATGTTGCTTTATTTCCAAAGACAATTAGTATTTCTTTTTGGTTGTAATGGTTTGTCATTTGGTTATGACTTTTGGATTTTATTTATTTTGTCATGAATAAATTTAATTTCTTTATGGAAACATTTGGTTATGTTTCAACACACATTTTGGTAGCAGTTACGTGCATCCTGCCTTTTAAGGGATGATCTCTAGCTCCCGCATGGCAGGAGCCTGTTTGGTTACAAGGCTAGATTTTAGGTTGGGTAACAGACATTGGTTTGTCTAGACCAACACACTCTCGCAGACTAGAAGACTGCAAGTCATCACTATAAACGACAAGCATTGGGGTTGCTTGCCCACTAAGCTAAGTGTTGGTTCACTTGGAAGACTCTAAGTACTTTACTTAGTAATGCAATGAAAAGCGCTGGCATTGTACACAATAGTTTGGCGTCAGTTAGCATTACTAAACTTTGAGTATAAACAAAGTATACATTGGTTTGTATGCATCACAATTACGATATTTGTTAAATGTAATAAAGACTTGAAACAATAAAGTTACCAAAAGAAATTTCATTAGTGTTGCACTAAGTTATAATAGTGCCAAGAGAAAACATTAAACATAAGAGTACTAGGGGCATGCAGGCCCAATAAGCAAAATATGGCAAGCAGGCCTAAGCTTTAATAATTGGCATGCAGGCCTAGTAATAAAAAAAAATAGAAAGAAAGGAAAATTTAAACTATGTGGCATTATTTGGAACGCTGCCCTACACTAATGGGAATGATCCTTCGAACCCTTGCCACAGCGATCAGGCGGATCACCCCATGTAAAAAGAAAAACAAGGTTTGGCCTATATGTGGTCCTGTACAGAAAGGCGGGGAGCACATCCATGTTGCAGGATGTACCCTCAAAGTGCGGGCGCACAGGGCCGAAGACGTTTGTCATAACCTGACATTAACCATAAGGACGAATACAATAACATATGATTTCATCGCAAGGTATTGACCTTTATATGCGACATTTTTCAAAAACTGCATTCGTTTTTACAATACAAACCATAGCTTTTATTACAAATACAAGGTTTAAACAACTTAATAATGATTATCGTTTAGCGATAATCTTAGACTTACAAACTTTACATGTGATAATAACAATACGACCTCCAACATATTTTACATTACAAATCCTCCGATATGCAGTTTTATTTTTGACACAAATATGCATACTCAAGATCTTGCTTAAATTCAACATGTTGCAGCGGAAGCTTTTAGTTATCACCTGAGAATAAACATGCGTAAAACGTCAACATAAAGTTGGTGAGATATAGGTTTAATGCCGGCAGCGTTATAAATATAGACCACAAGATTTCATATATAAACTTTTTAATAAAAATATTCTAAGTTGTTGAGCACTTGATAACCATACTTAACATTTAATCAACGTCGCATATTCCCTTTATTATGAAATCTTACTACACCGTACCAAGTGTAGTCACCGAAACGAAGTACTGTGCAACCGTTGAATAATGGTCGTCCAGTCCGGTTGGGGTTGTCAGGCCCGATAGATCTATCAACAGGATTCGCGTTTACAATACCTCATGTAAATAATAGTTACCAAGTTACAGGGAAGTATGCCAGTGGTACAACTCAATGTAGAATATATATTTTTAATCACTTGTGTCCATAACGTAAATCATAAAATGCATGTATTCTCATCCCGAAATATTTAGAGTTTAAAAGTGGGACTATATACTCACTTTTGCCTTGAAGGTATTTATCACGACTTGGTCTCCGATAGATATCACGAACCTAACCATATATATAATATATCAACATATTTTCTTTTTAAGTAATCGTTACATATATATATATATATATATATATATATATATATATATATACTTTTAATACTTTTAATATTTTCTTAGTCCGTAGTTAGCAGTCCGATGTTAGTGGTCCACAATTAGTTGCTCAATAAAATAAATAAAAACCCCATCGTATTCGTATTGATCAAAATTAATCTTGACCCATGGTACCATGTTGTAAATGACGTGTTGCGTACATAAAGTACCGTGTTGTCAAATGACGTGTTGCGTACAATCATGAGGTCTTATGATTAATCTTCTCGTGTTGTTTACGGGTGGTCCTGAAATATATAAAATCAAATCATAAGTAAATATATATGAAATATCATATTAATTAGAAATATATGATTAATTTAATTTTTCTCCAAATATTTTCGTAGCTAAACTAGCTTCGCATACCCGATCTTGTTTTAGTCGTAGTTTCTTCATTACAACTCCGTTTTTGTTGGTTCAACTTGCCACTTCCTTGGATCGAGTCAAATTTTAAGAATATGAACTGAAAATACCTTAGGTTGTATTCCAAATCACAGGTTATAGGTCAAACTTTGGTGAAACTTATGAAAGTGATCATTTTCCATCATAAAAACAACATTTAATGATCATTTTTCCAAAAATACTTACACTTTGAGTTAAACCATGAAATTGTTATGTGTTAACATATTCATAAGAAATATCATTTTTCCAGAATATGAACTTCCAATTCAAAGCTTAAGATGGTTTTTAATTATCCAACCCAAAACAGCCCCCGGTTGCACTCCGACGACGTAGATTCAGTTTCTAAGGTGTTCTTTGTAAAACCAAGTTATATCTTGTTAAGTTAGCATATCATTATGATATATTAAAGGTCTTGAAGTGTTTTAAAAGTCAAGTTAGAAGGATCTATTTAGTTTGCGAACAAGTTTGAAATCATTCAAACTATGTTCTTGTTGTTAAAATTTTATACCACAAAATAAGATAGCTATATGAATATGAATTGAATAAGATTATGAATAAGGTTACTACCTCAAGTTACTTGGACAAAGTTACTCTAAGATATGAGAAAAATCCTAGAATCAAAAGAGTGGTGGAGTTGGATTGAAAGGTTGGAAGTAAACTTGTTTACTTGGAAGGATTTTTGAAGTGTTCTTGAATGGATTTTCTTATGATGATTAAGGGTTGTTTTTGAAGCTAGATCTTCATGGTTATTTGCTGAGATTGTGAAGAACACTTAAGGTTCCTAAGAGTGTGTTTTTGGTTAGAGAAAATGTGTAGTAAAAATGAAAATGGAATGGAGTATAAATGGTGGTGAAAAGATGTATAAATTTGTAATATTGTGCAAAAGTCTTGTAATATGCCAAATTGATTAATCATGCATGCTAAGATCCAAAATTGGCTGACTCATGGCTGCTAATAAAGTGATTGTGATGTGTATATACCAATAGTAAATACGTATAGAAGCTGGGTATGATACGGGTACATATATCCTAGATATACGTATAAAAATCTTGAGAAAACGGAACGAGGATTCAAATATAGCTATCTTTTGTAAATATACTTATATTGTTTTATGTATATAAATCCTATAAAAGTGATAAATTACATATCTATACGATACATGTATAAGCATTATAAGTTTTAAGTATTTAAGTCGAAGAACGTCACATATAGTTATCGTTTTGAAAACTTAAGTTAGTAGTCTCAAAATATACTTATAACTCATTGTTATTAGTACACAATGAGATGTTAAAACATTCTTAGATCATGTTAAATATATAAAAATACATATATATACACAAACGTATAATTATCGTATGTTATATAGTTCGTGATATCATCGGTCAAATTGAACGGTCAAACGTTGTGTAAAACTCTTTTCAAAAACATAAGTCTCAACAATTTAGATTGCTTATCATGTTGGTAAGGTTTAATTTATGTAAATATTAATCTTATAAGTGTAAAATGATCGGAAAAATCTGGGTCGTTACAGTACCTACCCGTTAAATAAATTTCGTCCCGAAATTTTAAAGTTGTACCTATTTTGCGTTCTCGGGAAACAAATGTGGGTACTTTTGTTTCATCTGATCCTCTCGTTCCCAAGTAAATTCGGGACCTCTTCAAGCATTCCAACGAACCTTAACGATTGGTATGTTGCTCTGCTTGAGCCGTTTAACTTCACGGTCCATGATTTCGACTGGTTCTTCTATGAATTGTAGTTTCTCATCGACTTGGATTTCTTCAAGAGGAATGGTGAGATCTTCCTTTGCAAGACATTTCTTGAGGTTTGAGACGTGAAATGAATTATGTACTCCGGCGAGTTATTGTGGTAACTCGAGTCGATAGGCTACCGGTCCGATGCGTTCGATTATCTTGAACGGGCCTACATACCTTGGGTTCAGTTTACCCCTTTTTCCAAAACGTATTACACCTTTCCAAGGTGATACCTTTAGCATAACCATGTCACCAATCTGAAACTCTAATGGTTTCCTTCAGACATCCGCGTAGCTCTTTTGGCGACTACGGGCTGTTTTCAATCTCTCCTTGATTTGTACTATCTTCTCAGTCGTTTCGTGTATGATCTCGGGACCAGTTAATTGTCGATCTCCTACTTCATTTTAACAGATAGGGGATCTACACTTCCTTCCATACAGTGCTTCAAATGGTGCAGCTTTAATGCTCGCATGATAACTGTTATTATACGAGAATTCTGCTAATGGTAGATACTTATCCCATCCGTTTCCAAAATCAATCACACATGCCCTGAGCATGTCTTCAAGAGTCTAAATTGTTCTTTCACTCTGCCCGTCAGTTTGTGGATGATATGCGGTGCTCATATCCAAACGAGTTCCCAGGGCCTCCTGTAGCGATTGCCAAAACTTTGATGTAAATCTACTATCACGATCGGATATAATGGAAATAGGTATTCCATGCCTTGAAACAATTTCCTTTATGTATAATCGTAATAGTTTCTCCATTCTATCTGTTTCCTTTATAGGCAAGAAATGTGCAGATTTGGTGAGACGATCAACTATTACCCAAATGGTGTCATAACCCCAGGCAGTCTTAGGTAACTTTGTGATGAAATCCATGGTAATACCATCCCATTTCCATTCTGGGATTTCTGGTTGTTGAAGTAACCCTGACGGCTTCTGGTGTTCTGCTTTGACTTTGGAACAAGTTAAACATTCCCCAACATATGTTGCAACATCTGTCTTTAAATTAGGCCACCAATAATGCGTCTTAAGATCTTGATACATCTTTCCAACTCCAGGATGTATCGAGTATCTTGTCTTATGTGCCTCGTTCAATATCAACTTCCTTAATCCACTCAACTTTGGTACCCAAATACGGTTTGCAAAATATCGAATTCCGTCTTCCCGTATAACGAGTTGTTTCCCATACTTCTTCATTATTTCATTTCCTATGTTTTCTTTAGTAAGAGCTTCTCGTTGAGCCTCTTTGATTTGTGAGTTGAGATTCATGCGAATTTTTATGTTCATCGCTCGTACTCGAATTGGTTCCCGTTCCTTTCTGCTTAGAGCGTCGGCCACTACATTCGCTTTCCCGGGATGATAGCGAATCTCACAATCATAGTCGTTTATCAGCTCGACCCACCTACGTTGCCTCATGTTCAGTTGTTTCTGATCAAAAATATGTTGAAGGCTTTTATGATCAGTAAACACAGTGCATTTAACCCCATATAAATAGTGTCTCCATATCTTCAATGCAAACACTACTGCTCCCAATTCTAAATCATGCGTCGTATAATTCCGCTCGTGAATCTTCAATTGTCAAGATGCGTATGCTATAACTTTCTTCCGTTGCATAAGGACGCAACCAAAACCTTGTCGCGAAGCGTCACAATATATCTCAAAATCATCGTTCCCTTCAGGTAACGATAAAATAGGTGCTGTAGTCAACTTCTTCTTCAGTAAGTCCATTCGTACTTCTTCCCTTTTTGCGTTAACGCTGTTAATGGTTTAGCTATTCGGGAAAAATCTTGAATAAACCTTCTGTAATAACCAGCTAAACCCAAAAATTGGCGTATCTGCGTTGGTGTCTTAGGAGTCTCCCATTTTTCAATTGCCTCAATTTTAGCTGGATCAACCTGAATTCCTTTGCTACTAACAACGTGGCCAAGAAATTGCACTTCTTTCAACCAAAATGCACACTTAGAAAATTTGGCGTATAACTGTTCTTTTCTTAACAATTCTAATACCAACCTTAAATGCTGCTCATGCTCTTGCTCACTCTTGAAATAGATAAGAATATCGTCAATGAAAACGATAACAAACTTATCTAAATACGGACTAAAAACTCGATTCATGAGGTCCATGAATACAGCTGGCGCATTAGTCAACCCAAACGGCATAACCAAAAATTCGTAATGACCATAACGTGTCCGAAAAGCAGTTTTTGGAATATCTTCTTCTTTGACACGTAATTGATGATAGCCCGATCTTAAGTCGATTTTCGAGTACACACATGATCCTTGCAGTTGATCAAATAAGTCATCAATTCTCGGTAGTGGATACCGATTCTTGATAGTTAACTTATTTAATTCACGATAATCTATACACATCCTAAAAGATCCATCTTTCTTCTTGACGAATAAAATCAGAGCTCCCCACGGTGAAGTACTTGGTCGTATGAATCCACGGTCCAGTAATTCTTTTAACTGACTCTGAAGTTCTTTTAACTCAGATGGTGCAAGTCTATATGGAGCATGAGCCACTGGTGCAGCTCCTGGTACTAGATCTATTTGAAATTCTACAGATCTAAATGGAGGTAATCCCGGCAACTCTTCCGGAAAGACTTCAGGAAAATCTCTTGCCACAGGCACGCCATTGATGCTCTTCACTTTTTCCTTCGTTTTGACTTTATTAACATGTGCTAAGATAGCATAACACCCTTTCTTCAAGCACTTTTGAGCTTTCGAACAACTAATGAGTTTTAGCTTTGAGTTACCCTTCTCTCCATAAATCATTACTGGCGTTTTATCCTTACGAGGAATGCGAATTTCCTTCTTGGCACACACAACTTCAGCTCCTATTTTGGACATCCAGTCCATGCCGACTATTACATCAAAACTTCCTAATTCTACAGGTATCAAATCAATCTTAAATATTTCTCCGGCTAAATTTATTTTACAATCACGGCAAATTTTATCGGCTTTAATTAGTTTACCATTAGCTAACTCAATCATGTACTTAGCATCTAGAGGTAATGATGAACAATTCAATTTAGCGTAAAAGTCTCTACTCACGTAACTTCTATCGGCACCAGTATCAAATATAATAGATGCGGATAAGTTATTAATGGTAAACGTACCCGTAACAAGCTCCGGGTCTTCACACGCCTCTCTAGCATTAATAACAAATGCTCTTCCACGTGCAGATCCATTATTCTTCTCTGGATTCGGACACTGGCTCTTATAATGACCCTGTTTCCCACACCCATAACAGGTAACAGTGGCCAAGGCAGTTCTATTTGCATTAGTGGCAGGAGTCTTGGTGCCATTTGTATTTGTAACAGGAATCCGACAATCTTCAGCAAGATGACCCCTTCGATTACAATTTTCGCACACCACATTACAATAACCAGAGTGATGTTTGTGGCATCTGTTACATAAAGGATTTTGTCCTTTGTAACCTGAGTTCGAACCGCTACCCACACCTTGCGTGGTTTCTTGTTTCTTGTTGGATTGTTGATGATTACCTTCCCACTTTCTTTTGTTTCCCCAATGTCTTGACATCGGTGTTCTTATCCAGAATAATCTGGTCCATCAACTCGTTCGCCATGGTGATGGCTTCGTGAATAGTCTTGGGTTTCGATGCTGTAACATTTGCTTTGACATTTTTAGGCAAACCATCTTTGTACAGTTCTATCTTCCGTTCTTCGATTGGTACCAATTCGGGACATAGCAAAGCTAATTCCATGAATCACTGATTGTAGTTGGTGAGTTCAGTACCAACAACTTTCAGGCTTCGTAATTCAACTTCCAACTTCCTAACCTCGTTCCTTGGATAATACTCGTTGATTAGCATTGTTTTGAATTCTTCCCAGGGAGTATCATAAGATACATCTCCTCCTACGTCCTTCACATAGTTTTTCCACCATGTGAGTGCACTATCTTGTAAGGTGCACGATGCATACTTGGTCATGTCCTTCTCAATACAATCACTGATTTTAAACACAGACTCAATCTTTTCGATCCACCAGGTTAAACCGACTGGTCCTTCTGTTCCACTGAATGATGAGGGCTTGCAACCTTGAAAAGTTTTGTAAGTACATCTCACACGAGGATTTGGGTTAACTGCAACACCTCTCGCAGCCTCGACCCATAACATTCTGTCGTCCACTCGCTGATTGATGAGTTTCTCGATTTCTTGTTCCGTCATTCGGTTCAATCGCGCCATAATCTTCAATAAGAATGAAAAAAAATAATTATTCACATGGAATATTATAGATGTAGTATGTATTTACAGTACATCGTAGCTTATTAATAATATGAACCAGTTATTATTATAAAAGCCTTTTCTTCTTATTAGCGTTTTATAATTATATCTAGGGTAGTACTTACCCGTTAAAGTTCATACTTAATAGCGTAGTACAGAAATCAATTACTATCACCCAAATAATACTCAACCATGGAAAATTATTGCATTTCACACTTCACTATTTTACATATGCTTATCTTACATCAAACATTAAGCAAACCACACTAGTAATATTATACAAAATGTTATATGATCCCATGGTTTAAAACAACAGCGCATCATTTAACCCAAAGCGTTTGTGTTCAAAGAAATCGCTTAAAGTTTATCCTGGTTGTCTCCCTGCGTTTTGGCTGAGGAACCGAAGAACTGGATGTCGGGATAGAACTAATAGGATTGGCGGGAATAGGTGTGGAAGTATCTGGTGGAGTTGGTACCACAACATCCTCTCTAGACTCGGGATTTGGATTTTCCATTTCAGTAGCCTTTCGTTTCTTTCCTCGTTCGAACTTGTCTTTCGTAATTTCCTGTATTTCTTCCTCCTCAGGATACTTTCCGGTTCCTCTTCAATTGATTCATCCGGAACTTGTGAGTCTTCCCCAAAGGTGTCGTTTTCATTATCGGATAGGTTAATGACTGGAACACCATCTGAAGATTCTGGTTCGGAGTCGCTGAATGTGATAACAAGTTCTAAGCTAGACATCTATCACATAACAACTAGCATGTTAGTATCAAATAATATTTACATATTAATTTTTTTAACCAACAGGGATAAGCAATAGTTTTCTAAATCAAACACGGTCAAAGTCCAGACTCACTAATGCATCCTAACAAACTCGATAAGACACACTAATGCAAATTTTCTGGTTCTCTAAGACCAACGCTCTGATACCACATGTGATAACCCGACCTTAACCATAAGGACGAATACAATAACATATGATTTCATCGCGAGGTATTGACCTCTATATGCGACATTTTTCAAAAACTGCATTCGTTTTTACAATACAAACCATAGCTTTTATTACAAATACAAGGTTTAAACAACTTAATAATGATTATCATTTAGCGATAATCTTAGACTTACAAACTTTACATGTGATAATAACAATACGACCTCCAACATATTTTACATTACAAATCCTCCGATATGCAGTTTTATTTTTGACACAGATATGCATACTCAAGATCTTGCTTAAATTCAACATGTTGCAGCGGAAGCTTTTAGTTATCACCTGAGAATAAACATGCGTAAAACGTCAACATAAAGTTGGTGAGATATAGGTTTAATGCCGGCAGCGTTATAAATATAGACCACAAGATTTCATATATAAACGTTTTAATAAAAATATTCTAAGTTGTTGAGCACTTGATAACCATACTTAACATTTAATCAATGTCGCATATTCCCTTTATTATGAAATCTTACTACACCGTACCAAGTGTAGTCACCGAAACGAAGTACTGTGCAACCGTTGAATACTGGTCGTCCAGTCTGGTTGAGGTTGTCAGGCCCGATAGATCTATCAACAGGATTCGCGTTTACAATACCTCATGTAAATAATAGTTACCAAGTTACAGGGAAGTATGCCAGTGGTACAACTCAACGTAGAATATATATTTTTAATCACTTGTGTCCATAACGTAAATCATAAAATGCATGTATTCTCATCCCGAAATATTTAGAGTTTAAAAGTGGGACTATATACTCACTTTTGCCTTGAAGGTATTTATCACGACTTGGTCTCCGATAGATATCACGAACCTAACCATATATATAATATATCAACATATTTTCTTTTTAAGTAATCGTTACATATATATATATATATATATATATATATATATATATATATATATATATATACTTTTAATACTTTTAATATTTTCTTAGTCCGTAGTTAGTAGTCCGATGTTAGTGGTCCACAATTAGTTGCTCAATAAAATAAATAAAGACCCCATCGTATTCGTATTGATCAGAATTAATCTTGACCCATGGTACCATGTTGTCAAATGACGTGTTGCGTACATAAAGTACCGTGTTGTCAAATGACGTGTTGCGTACAATCATGAGGTCTTATGTTTAATCTTCTCGTGTTGTTTACGGGTGGTCCTGAAATATATAAAATCAAATCATAAGTAAATATATATGAAATATCATATTAATTAGAAATATATAATTAATTTAATTTTTCTCCAAATATTTTCGTAGCTAAACTAGCTTCGCATACCCGATCTTGTTTTAGTCGTATTTTCTTCATTACAACTCCGTTTTTGTTGGTTCAACTTGCCACTTCCTTGGATCGAGTCAAATTTTAAGAATATGAACTGAAAATACCTTAAGTTGTATTCCAAATCACAGGTTATAGGTCAAACTTTGGTGAAACTTATGAAAGTGATCATTTTCCATCATAAAAACAACATTTAATGATCATTTTTCTAAAAATACTTACACTTTGAGTTAAACCATGAAATTTTTATGTGTTAACAAATTCATAAGAAATATCATTTTTTCCAGAATATGAACTTCCAATTCAAAGCTTAAGATGGTTTTTAATTATCCAACCCAAAACAGCCCCCGGTTCCACTCCGACAACGTAGATTCAGTTTTTAAGGTGTTCTTTGTAAAACCAAGTTATATCTTGTTAAGTTAGCATATCATTATGATATATTAAAGGTCTTGAAGTGTTTTAAAAGTCAAGTTAGAAGGATCTATTTAGTTTGCGAACAAGTTTGAAATCATTCAAACTATGTTCTTGTTGTTAAAATTTTATACCACAAAATAAGATAGCTATATGAATATGAATTGAATAAGATTATGAATAAGGTTACTATCTCAAGTTACTTGGACAAAGTTACTCTAAGAGATGAGAAAAATCCTAGAATCAAAAGAGTGGTGAAGTTGGATTGAAAGGTTGGAAGTAAACTTGTTTACTTGGAAGGATTTTTGAAGTGTTCTTGAATGGATTTTCTTATGATGATTAAGGGTTGTTTTTGAAGCTAGATCTTCATGGTTATTTGCTGAGATTGTGAAGAACACTTAAGGTTCCTAAGAGTGTGTTTTTGGTTAGAGAAAATGTGTAGTAAAAATGAAAATGGAATGGAGTATAAATGGTGGTGAAAAGATGTATAAATTTGTAATATTGTGCAAAAGTCTTGTAATATGCCAAATTGATTAATCATGCATGCTAAGATCCAAAATTGGCTGACTCATGGCTGCTAATAAAGTGATTGTGATGTGTATATACCAATAGTAAATACGTATAGAAGCTGGGTATGATACGGGTACATATACCCTAGATATACGTATAAAAATCTTGAGAAAACGGAACGAGGATTCAAATATAGCTATCTTTTGTAAATATACTTATATTGTTTTATGTATATAAATCCTTTAAAAGTGATAAAATACATATCTATACGATACATGTATAAGCATTATAAGTTTTAAGTATTTAAGTTGAAGAACGTCACATATAGTTATCGTTTTGAAAACTTAAGTTAGTAGTCTCAAAATATACTTATAACTCATTGTTATTAGTACACAATGAGATGTTAAAACATTCTTAGATCATGTTAAATATATAAAAATAGATATATATACACAAATGTATAATTATCGTATGTTATATAGTTCGTGATATCATCGGTCAAATTGAACGGTCAAACGTTGTGTAAAACTCTTTTCAAAAACATAAGTCTCAACAATTTAGATTGCTTATCATGTTGGTAAGGTTTAATTTATGTAAATATTAATCTTATAAGTGTAAAACGATCGGAAAAATCCGGGTCGTTACAACGTTATACACCTACGGCTCACATGTACGCCTGTTACTTAAAAAAATACTATGCGCCTCACAAAGCACGCCATAGCAGTGTTCGAGCCCTCTGACTCACCACCTCACATCACAAGCTCCAACAAATCCTGCACTGAGGTCACAGGGTTAACACTAGCTTGAATCAAATATTGAATTTGAATGTTCTCCATCACACGACTGGACTCGATCGCCTTAGATAAAGCATCACTCTGAAGCTGATTAGCAACAATTTTGGGCAGATCAGTTGGAACCTCAATGTTATCTGAAATGAGCTTCTAAAAGTTTACCCGCTCTAATGCCTTGACGGCCCTGATTGCATCTGAGTAAATTTTTCCAATGGTGGAAGAGCTGAGAACCTTCGATGCAATCTGTGGAAGAGCAGCTTTTAGTGCGGTGAAGTTGTTTAAAGCTGAATCACGGTCAGTAACCACTCGGTCAAGGTGCGCGGAGATGTCCTGTTTTTCAAAAGTTAACAAATCAAGGTTGGAATTAGAGGTAGCAAGTTCATCCTTGAGCGAATTGTTTTCCTCCACTAGATCAGCTTGTGTGTCAAGAAGCTCAACCTTCTCCTTCTTTAACACTTCAACAGTGGCCTCTACTGTTTTCAATGCTTCGTCATCCACTTTAAGCTTCGACTCTACAGCAATCAACCTCCTCTGTAACTGCCCAGAAAGATTCACCTCTGCCCTGTGGGAATGCTCGTTGTTTAAAAGATCATAATCCCTTGCCCAAGTCAGAAACGATAGCTGCGTATCAAAGGATGCCTTGTGGTCTGGAGTCATCTTCTCCAACTCACGCCATATGTCAGCAGGAGCACATCCTTGCATATACATGTGCTGTTCCGATGCAGCACGCTTGGAAACATTTAGAATTGCCTCCAAGTTATCAATGCGGATGGGTGCATAAGGGTTAATGTTTAGTTTGGGACCTGAGATAGAAGCAATTGAGGGACCAGTAGTAGCAGGAGTGGCAGGATTGGTTGGCAAGGGCACGATAATAGCGAGTGGGATCGGATTAGAACAGGTCGCAGGCATCTAAATAGTTAAGTCAAGGGGCGCATATGTTTTAGAGGGCGCAGGTGTGGACGGGGGCGCATTGATGGCAGGCTGGGCAAGAGTCACTATTGGAGGTGCATCTTCATCAAGGTTCACAACTGGCAATGCAGAAACATATATGTTAATTCTAAGCAAGCAATAAAGGTATGATATAAAAAAAACTGTACGCTATACAATGTAATACCTTCAGATGATGAGGCGTCAGACTTCTTTTTCTTCACTGGGGATTCAAACACACAGAGCTTCTGTGCTTAAGAGGCTGTTCATCTTCTTCAGCCGGAGCGCTCAAATCATCCGCGGCGTTGACTGGCACATCTTCATCAGCAACTTCCTATTTCACAGAATAACCCTTCAAACTTTCTTCAACCATAACCTAGTAAAGATTCATCTCTGCAAACAATAACATACAATGGTTAGCATGCTCTGTGTCTAAAGATAAATAATACGTAATTATTTTGAAGTTAAAATTTGTAGTGACCCGACAAAATCGTCATTGACGGCGCCGTCTACTTAGGTCCCGTTACGTGGTCATAAGTCTTTAAAATAACGTTTGATCAAAAATATGTCGCAATCAATTCAAATGTAAAGATTGTTTCAAGTTTACAAGAATAGTTCAACCACAAGTTATGTTACAATGTTATAAGTACAAATGAAACCTATGCGACACAGTTTAAAATAAAGTCAAAAGACGCTCCACGTATGTATATATACTAGACATCCAATGTAAGTATCAAAATAATGAGCCGAAGCATGTATCACATATCGTTCAAAGACCTGAGAAAAACATAGAAATCTGTCAACGAAAACGTTGGTGAAATCATAGGTTTAAGTAAGTAAGTAAGTGAGTAAGTAAAATGAACCACAAGATTTATAACATTTCAATAATAGTAAACCATTCCAAAAATTGTTATCACGAGCACCCAATTATCAAGGCTTAACTTTCCTTCCATAGAACCCCATCACAATAATGTTAGAACATACATTGTTTCTCGAAAATATATTTCATTCGAAGTAACGGTAGCGAACCGTCCGAATGAGGGTTTGTCAAACCCATATGGCCATACAACATAAGTTCTCGCTTACATCCGGCAAGTGTAACTAATGATAATCGAATTGAGGATTTTGTTCTAACTCGTATGTAGAATGATTGTTTTCATACTTGTGTTCACTCTGTAAAATGAAACATTTATGTTTCTCATCCCAAATGTAAGTTTAAAAGAGTAAAGGTGGGACTATGATCTCACCTTAAGTGCATGAGTAAATAAAGTACTTCACAAAGTAACGTGTGCAAGAACGAGTGCTAGTCTTGACCTAAACAAGTAGGTTGTATCAATAACGGTAAACACGGTTGGTCAAAAATGTTCAATTAGTCCTATGGCTCATTACGACTCGATTACATAAAGCACATGTATCAAATTGTCAAGTTTCATGCAAGATATAAGTATAAAAGCATGTTAAAATGATTGCGCAAACATTTGGTTAAGTTTAACTAAAAAGTCAACTTTGGTCAAGTCAAAGTCAACAAAAAAGTCAACACGTTCGGGTCCGGTCTCGAACTATTTTTTTGAGGTTTTTAATCATATATAAGCATGTTAGAACAAGTTACATGTGAATCGGAGGTGCGTAGTGTAGTGACCCGAACTTTTTCATGTTTATATATATATTAAATGAAATTGTTATTTACATAATTAAGTGTTTCCAACATGTTAAGCAATCAAACTTGTTAAGACTTGATTAATTGAAATAGGTTTCATATAGACAATTGACCACCCAAGTTGACCGGTGATTCACGAACGTTAAAACTTGTAAAAACTATACAATGACATATATATGGTTATATATATAGTTAACATGATTTTAATATAAGTATGTATCTCATTAGGTATTTTAACAATGAGTTATATACATAAAAATGAGACTATTAATTTAAGAAACTCGAAAACGATATATATAACGATTATCGTTATAACAACGTCTTACTAGGTACATATGAATCATATTAAGATATTGATACACTTGGTTAATTATGTTAAATGATAAGTAAATATATTATTAAGTGTATTAACAATGAAATACATATGTAAAAATAAGACTACTAACTTAATGATTTCGAAACGAGACATATATGTAACGATTATCGTTGTAACGACATTTAACTGTATATATATCATATTAAGATATATTATATATCATAATATCATGATAATATAACAATTTAACATCTCATTTGTTATAATAAACAATGGGTTAACAACATTTAACAAGATCGTTAACCTAAAGGTTTCAAAACAACATTTACATGTAACGACTAACGATGACTTAACGACTCAGTTAAAATGTATATACATGTAGTGTTTTAATATGTATTCATACACTTTTGAAAGACTTCAAGACACTTATCAAAATACTTCTACTTAACAAAAATGCTTACAATTACATCCTCGTTCAGTTTCATCAATAATTCTACTCGTATGCACCCGTATTCGTACTCGTACAATACACAGCTTTTAGATGTATGTACTATTGGTATATACACTCCAATGATCAGCTCTTAGCAGCCCATGTGAGTCACCTAACACATGTGGGAACCATCATTTGGCAACTAGCATGAAATATCTCATAAAATTACAAAAATATGAGTAATCATTCATGACTTATTTACATGAAAACAAAATTACATATCCTTTATATCTAATCCATACACCAACGACCAAAAGCACCTACAAACACTTTCATTCTTCGATTTTCTTCATCTAATTGATCTCTCTCAAGTTCTATCTTCAAGTTCTAAGTGTTCTTCATAAATTCCAAAAGTTCTAGTTTCATAAAATCAAGAATACTTCCAAGATTGCAAGTTTACTTCCAAGTTTTCTAAATCCATTCCAAGTAATCATCCAAGATCAAGAAACCTTTGTTACTTACAGTAGTTTATCTTTCTAATACAAGGTAATAATCATATTCAAACTTTAATTCAATTTCTATAACTATAACAATCTTATTTCGAGTGGAAATCTTACTTGAAATTGTTTTCGTGTCATGATTCTGCTTCAAGAACTTTCAAGCCATCCAAGGATCCTTTGAAGCTAGATCCATTTTTCTCATTTCCAGTAGGTTTATCCAAGGAACTTGAGGTAGTAATGATGTTCATAACATCATTCGATTCATACATAAAAAGCTGTCTTATTCAACGTTATAAACTTGTAATCACTAGAACATAGTTTAGTTAATTCTAAACTTGTCCGAAAATAAAGTTAATCCTTCTAACTAGAATTTTAAAATCAACTAAACACATGTTCTATATCTATATGATATGCTAACTTAATGATTTAAAACCCGAAAACACGATAAACACCATAAAACTGGATATACGCTGTCGTAGTAAAACCGGGGGCTGTTTTGGTTGGGATAATTAAAAGCTAAGAAGAACTTTGATTTAAAAGCTATACTTCTGGAAAAATGATTTTTCTTATGAACATGAAACTATATCCAAAAATCATGGTTAAACTCAAAGTGAAAGTATGTTTTTCAAAATGGTCATCAAGATGTCGTTCTTTCGACGAAAATGACTACCTCTTTTAAAAACGACTTGTAACTTGTATTTCTGACTATAAACTTATACTGTTTCTGTTTAGATTCATAGATTTAAGTTCAATACGAAACCGTGGCCACCGGAATCACTCAAAACGGATTAGAAACGAAGAAATGGCGAGTAAAACAAGATTGATAAAAACTACTCATTTTACCTACGTGAAAGTTAGTAATAAATCTATTCCAACCATAACTTAATCAACTTATATTGTATATTATGTAATCTTGAGATACCATAGACATGTATACAATGTTTCGACCTATCATGTCGACCCATCTATATATATATTGCGGAACAACCATAGACACTCTATATGTGAATGTTGGAGTTAGCTATACAGGGTTGAGGTTGATTCCAAAATATATATATATAGTTTGAGTTATGATCAATACTGAGATACGTATACACTGGGTCGTGGATTGATTCAAGATAATATTTATCATTTTATTTCTGTACATCTAACTGTGGACAACTAGTTGTAGGTTACTAACGAGGACAGCTGACTTAATAAACTTAAAACATCAAAATGTATTAAAAGTATTGTAAATATATTTTGAACATACTTTGATATATATGTATATATTGTTATAGGTTCGTGAATCAACCAGTGGCCAAGTCTTACTTCTCGACGAAGTAAGAATCTGTGAAAGTGAGTTATAGTCCCACTTTTAAAATCTAATATTTTTGGGATGAGAATACATGCAGGTTTTATAAATGATTTACAAAATAGACACAAGTACGTTAAACTACATTCTATGGTTGAATTATCGAAATCGAATATGCCCCTTTTTATTAAGTCTGGTAATCTAAGAATTAGGGAACAGACACCCTAATTGAAGCGAATCCTAAAGATAGATCTATTGGGCCTAACAAACCCCATCCAAAGTACCGGATGCTTTAGTACGTCGAAATTTATATCATATCCGAAGGGTGTCCCGGAATGATGGGGATATTCTTATATATGCATCTTGTTAATGTCGGTTACCAGGTGTTCACCATATGAATGATTTTTATCTCTATGTATGGGATGTGTATTGAAATATGAAATCTTGTGGTCTATTATTATGATTTGATAATATATAGGTTAAACCTATAACTCACCAACATTTTTGTTGACGTTTTAAGCATGTTTATTCTCAGGTGATTATTAAGAGCTTCCGCTGTCGCATACTTAAATAAGGACGAGATTTGGAGTCCATGCTTGTATGATATTGTGTAAAAACTGCATTCAAGAAACTTATTTCGTTGTAACATATTTGTATTGTAAACCATTATGTAATGGTCGTATGTAAACAGGATATTTTAGATTATCATTATTTGATAATCTATGTAAAGCTTTTTAAACCTTTATTGATGAAATAAAGGTTATGGTTTGTTTTAAAATGAATGCAGTCTTTGAAAAACGTCTCATATATAGGTCAAAACCTCGCAACGAAATCAATTAATATGGAACGTTTTTAATCAATAAGAACGGGACATTTCAGTTGGTATCCGAGCGTTGGTCTTAGAGAACCAGAAAATTTGCATTAGTGTGTCTTATCGAGTTTGTTAGGATGCATTAGTGAGTCTGGACTTCGACCGTGTTTTCTTTAAAAATGATTGCTTAACATTTATGTTGGAAACTATACATTTTTAACATGTGAATATTATGTGATATATTAATCTATTAACGTGTTTGATATTATGTGATAGATGTCTACCTCTAGAACAAGTCCCATTGACTCACCTAATAATAATGAAGAGTCAAATGTAAATTGGAATGATTCGTGGACTGATTCACAAGTTCCCGAAGAGGAACCGGAAGAAGAGTCGGAACCGGAAGAAGAATCGGAACCGGAAGAAGAATCGGGCCGTCTTGAGCCCTTCTCAAACTTGAACTACCTTAACGGATATTTCCTGAATGAGTTCGGATCCGGTGGTTTTCTTGTCAACCACTTTGGCCTAACGAAAAGGAGAATGACATTTGCGGCCATATAAAGTTTCGAAGAGGTGCGGCGTTAATACCCGTGTGATAACTATCGTTGTAATAGAATTCGGTTAAGGCAAGGACTTTTCCCAAGTAATTTGTAGTTGATAAATACAAACTTGCATTATGGTTTCCAAGGTTCGAATCGTACATTTGCGTTGTTCGTCGATTTGTTGGGGATACGCGGCACCCATGTTTAAACGTGGTCCCGAAGCTTTTTGTAAGTCTAGAAGTGAAACGAGCATTTTGATCAGAGATAGTCGACAATCGTACACCGTGTTGGAATAGAATTCTTTAAGATATGTTTGAACAAGTTAGTTAGGGCTACTCACCCGCATGGCGAATACTAGTAATACGTGAAGAGTCTCTCTCTCCATTAAGAATTTTGATTGAAAGATTTTCTTATACGGAAGTACGAGCGAAAAAGATGGAAGTGAAATAAGAATTTAGAATAGGATGAGTTTTCACCTCGACGTACTCATATCGCGCAGCTTGTGGCCAAATGTTGAGACTTAGGGGAAACGAGATAGTACACGTAGTTGTATAGTTCGGAATTGAGTAGTAGTTGGCTGTATATTAGAAGCATAAGGACGATAAGTCAAAGAAGAAAGGGGTATCCTTGGGTTGTGTGTTATTTTGGGTTCCAGCAATATCAGACGGTAATAGTGAAATAACAGAGTTATGTAGCGTGGTGGTGAGAAGATTGATGGGGTCCATAATTAAGTATTCAAATTCCTCGTGTAAAGTAACGAATTTCAGTTTCCTTGATTTCGAGTCGAGAGAGTATGCCTTTCAGGCGTTCACGTTGAAATATTTTCCACATTTAAGTTCCATCTTGTGCTACACGAATTTAGCTAGTCAGGTTGGTGTGGATAATCATGTTCAAGGTCCGAACATGGAGAGGTTTAAATCTTTCCCTTAGGAAGTTAACGAGGTTAAAGGACGAGCAACACGAGAAAAAGTCGGAAATGAATCTTCGGTAATAACCGAAGAGATCTAAGATTTTACGAATACAAGTCGGAGTTGTGAGGGTTTCCCGATTACGTATGGCTTCTATTTTTGCGAGATTTATTGTAATACCTTGACCACTAACAACATGGTCTTGAAATTGGACTTTGTTTAAGCAAAGTTCACACTTGGAAATTTTGGCATAGAGTTGCTCTTTTCTCAAGAGTTCGAGCGTAAGACAGAGATGTTGTTCGTTTTCTTCTTTACTTAAATAGATTTAGACATCATCTATAAATACGATAACGGATTTATCTAGATATGTTTGCATACGCGGTTCAGGAGGTCTATTAATACGGACGGAGCCTTAGATAAACTGAACGGCACTAAAAAAAATTTATAATTATCGTAGCGAGTTCGGAAAACGGTTTTGGAGATACCTTCTCCATTAACCCTCAATTGATGATAACCGGAATGGAGGTTGATTTTGGAATACACACGGAATCCTTGTAATTGATCAGGAGGTCATTGATACGGGGGAAAGGATATCGATTCTTATCCGGAAATTATTTAGTTCACGATAATCTATACACATGTAAGGAATCATTTTCTTCTTAACGAACAGGTTTTGAGCCCCCTAGTTCTATAGGTATCAAGTCAAAATTCAAACTTTTTACCCAAAAAGTTCAACGTACACTCTCCGATAAAATTGTCGGCCCGCAATAGTTTTCCGTCAGTCACCTGAATGATATAAGTAGTATCTAAAGGAATGGTGGAGTGCTAAAAGAATGAGTCAAAGTCCTGGATGCAAAACATTTATCGGCACCCAACTCGAATAAGCAAGAAACGTAAGAGTTTTCGAGAAGAAACGTACACGTGACTAGTTCATTGTCATCTCGAGCATCCTAGGTGTTAATGTTAAAGGCTCATCCACGCACATTGGGGTTTGCTTTCTTCTTTGGACACGCATTCATAAAATGACCCGGTTGGCCACATTCGAAACAAACACCCGCTTTTGGCGCATTGGGCCCCTTTTGAGCGACGGTAATGGTACTCTTACAAACATGGGCTACATGGCCACTTCCTTGACACTTGATGCAAAATGGCTTGCCACATTTTCCATAATGATGGTTGCGGCACTTGTTTCAAAATGGTTTGCTACATTTACCATAATGATGTTTGTGGCACTTGTTGCAAAAAGGTCGAGTTCCGGCATAACTTTTCCTACCGCCGGGGGTGAAAGGCTTCTTGGTGGAGTCGTTGTGGTTGTGGTTGCTTGATGGAGAGGCTTCCCGTTTTCTTTTGTTGTTACCCGGTTGGTCCTCAGCCGTTAGTTCCGGCGCTTCAATTTCATCCACCATTTTTATAAATCGACGGGCCATCGTTAAAGTCTCTTGTAGGTTGGCGGGTCTTGATGGCATTACCCCGTGTGGAATGCTCTTAGGGAGGCCATCCATGTAAAATTCAACACCTTGGGGCCCGGGAGCCATTAGGTTTAGACAAATTGAGGCTAGTTCGGCAAACCGTTGATTATAAGCTTCGAGATCATTTCGGGCCATTTTTAAATTTCTTGGCCCCTGTTCGAGCCTTCGAGTCTCTTCGTGCAGAAAGTATTCGGTGATCATTCTTTCTCTTAATTCGGTCCAAGAGAGTGTATGGGCTTCATCGATACCCACCGATTGTACATACATGTTCCACCATGAGAGAGCAATACCGGCGAAAGTGAGGGTGGAAAACGTGACCTTATCTTGGTCCCGACAGCCGCTTATTCTAAAAACAGCTTCCGTTTGTTCGAGCCATCGAGTGAGAGCAACCGGTCCCCCGGTTCCATCGAAAGTGGGAAGTTTGTAGTCCATAAAGTTTTTGTAGGAGCACCCCTCGTTTGAATCACCGGCTCCATGATTGTTGTTGTTGTTGTTGTTGGAGAAGTGACCGGCCATGGCCGCACCTACGGCAGTGAGCCATTGTTCCTTGAAGACACAAGAATATCGTTGATTAGTATCCTCAATAATACTAACCGTGATATGGAATTATGATAGAGAGAAGATTTTCCTTGACTCGCCTTAAATTCTTTATGTCATAATGTCGGAACATTCATATGAGTCACCGTAATATAATCCCAGAAATTATATTACCCTGATTCATATGTGCATTCGACATCATTTCACTAAGTCAAGGTGGCGTGTTAATCAAATTAAACAACGTGATATTAAGATGAAATAGGAGTAGATATGAGTAGAAACATTCGAGTATAAATGCACAAGTAGTCAAGTAATTCCTACTTCAAGTCTATATGCCGGTTGTAGTCTAGATTCACTAATGTACCCTATGACTCGGGGTTGACACCAATGAACTCCAAATCCCTACAACCAACGCTCTGATACCATCTGTAGTGACCCGACAAAATCGTCATTGACGGCGCCGTCTACTTAGGTCCCGTTACGTGGTCATAAGTCTTTAAAATAACGTTTGACCAAAAATATGTCGCATTCATTTCAAATGTAAAGATTGTTTCAAGTTTACAAGAATAGTTCAACCACAAGTTAGGTTACAATGTTATAAGTACAAATGAAACCTATGCAACATAGTTTAAAATAAAGACAAAAGACGCTCCACGTATGCATATATACTCGACATCCAATACAAGTATCAAAATAATGAGTGGAAGCATGTATCACATATCGTTCAAAGACCTGAGTAAAACATAGAAATCTGTCAACGAAAACGTTGGTGAAATCATAGGTTTAAGTAAGTAAATGAGTAAGTAAAATGAACCACAAGATTTATAACATTTCAATAATAGTAAACCATTCCAAAAATTGTTATCACGAGCACCCAATTATCAAGGCTTAACTTTCCTTCCATATATGACGACCCGGAAATTTTTGACCAAATTTAAACTTAATCTTTATATGTTTTCAACACGATAAGCAAAGTCTGTAATGTTAAGTCTCAAAAATTTTGGAATTTACTTTTATGTAATCAGTTACCCTTTGACCATGCTCGATGATTCACGAAAAATTGTTTGTAAATAATATGTATATATGATTACTGTACATAATGTGTATATTATAATATGTATATAAATATATAAACAAAAATATATACAATAAATTGAAATAACATGATATAATTGAACATGTAAAATAATATACAAGGTAATAAAGAGCCTTTTAAAATAAAACTATATATATAAATGTATATGATTTCTATAAATAAATATTATGATATGTGTACTGGAATATATATAAAAAGTTTAAGTATTACATGTTATATATATAATTAATAAATTATACATAATTAATAATAATATGTAATATTAATATATTAAATACAAGTTAGAAATATAGTTGTTATAGTAATGTTATAAATACGTTTATTATTACTATTAATATTAATATAGTATTATTAATATTATTAATTCTAATGTGAGATAGATATATATAAAATTCGATATGCACAAGTATTATTAATATTTGTATCATTATTATTTTTATTATTATTATTAATATTATTATTATTATTATTAATATTGTTAAGTTTCTTTATTATTAATAAAGTTAATATTAAATACTAATGTTTATATACTTAATATTATTTTGTTTTCTTATATAATTAATAAACAAATATACATAAATATAGCAATATATAATGATGCAGATACAGATATAAATATAAATATATATAAATACAGATACATATATAAAATTAAAATTTACATATAATTATTATTATTACTAATATTATTATTAATACTAATATAATTAGTATTATTATCATTAACAATATTATTATTATAAATATCATTAAAATTCTTAATTTTGTGAATTATTATTCTTATTATCATTATTATTTGTATTTACATTATTATTAATATATTTATAATAATTAACTAATAACAATAATTATAGGAGATGGTACGTACAAATCAAAAATCTAAATTCAATTTCACTTCACTATCACACTTTATCTAATTTTTTGTTTCTGTCTCTAGTGGTTACACATCCACATCTGATTGTACCAAGTTGTGAAGAATATCAGACTGCCTTTAAAATTGTTTATTTGAATTATTAAGAACGAATATTTTCTTGTCGCACCAAACACTAGAAAACAAAGTCCATTTTAGTCAAAAGAGCTGTAACGTTATCATTTATCCACTACATAACTATCTGCTATCTTATTTTTGATCAGAAAGATAGAGATTAAAAATCAGTTTTAAGAAATAGAAGAAACCGTGCTCTGTTCTTTCACTTTTGGGTCAAATCTCAAATTAGAATAAATTTTCAAAATGTGTTAATGCCATCTTGTTAGAAAACCTTCGTTTAAACTACCTGCAAATTCTCAAGGTCCAATTTTATCTATCGATTTCGAATTTACGAGTCAAAGTTTTGTTTTAAAAAAGTCAACAATTGTTCATCAGTAAAATTCGGATTTTCTGTTTTAAATTGAGTTAAATTAATGATCCAGAAACATTTTATAAGTGATTTGAAACATGTTTGGTATTATAATCTTTGGCTAAAACACTACCAAATTCAAAATCAAAATTTTCTTTGTAAACAGCCACGACGAACAGCAGGCTTTTTTTTATATATATTTTTTTTCTTTCGTTTGATTAATTAAATAACAATCAAAATTCGTTATATTCAGTTACAAGTTTCAAAATGTTTGGGTAATTCACTGATTAAATTAAGTTATGGTTATTAACGATTCAGTTCAAGTGAGGAAGAAGATATAGGAAAATCACAGAACGGGTTAATTATTTTCTTAGTTGAATAAATTCAAAAAAAGCAGAAGTGGTGGAATGGTTTAGGGTGTTAGCGGGTGAGCGTGAGGTCTTGGGTTCGAGTCCCGTCTGCAGCATTTCTTTTTATTCAAGGATTTTAAAAGGGTATACTTTGTTATTTTATTTCTATTATTATTATTGTTATTATTAATTATTGTTATTATTACATGTATCATAATTATAATTATTATTATTAAGTATTGGTATTATTATTATTAGTATTATTATTATTAAGTATTAGGAATATCATTATTATTATTATTATAAACATTATTAATGTAATTATTATTATAGATTTTGTCATCTAAAAGTATTAGTTAATATTATTATTATTATGATTATAATTATAATTATAATTAAGAATATTGTAGTGTTATAACTATTATTATTATTATCATTATTATTATGTAAAAATAAGCACTACGACTAATATTATTATCATTTTGTTATTAAGTAACACCATTAAGTATTAATAACGTCATTTTTAGTATTAGTATCATTTTAAACCTATTATTGTTCTTATTAACAAGAGTATTATTATTAAGTGATCATTAGTAATAAGATGGTTATTAAGTATTAATTTTTAGTTATTACCAGTATTAATAAATTATTCAATTTATTAAAAACTACTATTATTATCATTATTACGAGATTTTTATTAAAAAATATCATTAACGTTATCATTAATAGAATTATTAATACTATTATCATTATTATTAATATTAGTACTATCATTATTATTATTGTTATCACTTAAAATATTATTTTAAAATATTACTTTAACAAATAAATGATATTTATATAAAAATATAATTTAATATATATAACATAACAAAATTTAATATTTTAATATACAAAATGAATATATGAAACATATATATATATTATTAATATAAAAAGGATATAACTAATAAATTTATATATACATTTATTCGATTACAACTATGTATATTAATAAATATACAAATGATATAGGTTTGTGAATCTGAGGCCAACCCTGCATTGTTCAGTTTCGTCATATGTATTTTTACTATAAAATACAATATTGTGAGTTCATTTGCTCCCTTTTACTCTTTATATTTTTGGGACTGAGAATACATGCGATGTTTTTATAACTGCTTTATTAAATGCTTTTGAAATATATTTTGAACTGCGAATACATGAAATGATTTTATGAATGTTTGACTAGATAGACACAAGCAAAACATTCCTTGAATGAATTATTATGCAGACAGAAGTTCTGCGGATTATTATTGAATTATGTGGACATGATAATTGCCACCATTGAATTATGTGGACATGATAATTGCCACCATTGAATTATGTGGACATGATAATTGCCACCATTGAATTATGTGGACATGATAATTGCCACCAACTGATGTGAATGTTATGTATTGAGAGAATGATTTTTATACACAGGTTATGTGTATTAGTTTTTGTGCACGAGATATGTGTACGGTTACTAAGATTTGTGAAAATGGTTTCGTACAAGAGAAAGGTGTACTGTTTTTAAAAGATATCGCATGTACATTACAGGTGGGTATAGGATTCGGGCTCATTTGTACCATGCAGCATTTAAATCTTGTAGTCTATCAAAATGATGAAATTGATTGTTTTATGATAAACCTATGAACTCACCAACCTTTTGGTTAACTCTTTAAAGCATGTTTATTCTCAGGTATGAAAGAAATCTTCCGCTGTGCATTTGCTCATATTAGAGATATTACTTGGAGTCATTCATGACATATTTCAAAAGACGTTGCATTCGAGTCGTCGAGTTCATCAAGATTATTAATAAGTCAATTATAGTTGGATATTATGAAATGGTATGCATGCCGTCAACTTTCGATGTAACGAAAGTTTGTCTTTTAAAAATGAATGCAATATTTGTAAAATGTATCATATAGAGGTCAAGTACCTCGCGATGTAACCAAATGTAATGTATTCGTCCAGATGGATTAGGACGGGTCATTATACCATAGAACCCCATCACAATAGTGTTAGAACATACACTGTTTCTTGAAAATATATTTCATCCGAAGTAACGGTAGCGAACCGTCGGAATGAGGGTTTGTCAAACCCATATGGCCATACAACATAAGTTCTCGCTTACACCCGGAAAGTGTAACTAATGATAATCGAATTGAGGATTTTGTTCTAACTCGTATGTAGAATGTTTGTTTTCATACTTGTGTTCACTTTGTAAAATGAAACGTTTATATTTTCTCATCCCAAATGTAAGTTTAAAAGAGTAAAGGTAGGACTATGATCTCACATTGAGTGCACGAGTAAATAAAGTACTTCACAAAGTAACGTGTGCAAGAATGAGTGCTAGTCTTGACCTAAACAAGTAGGTTGTATCAATAACGATAAACACGGTTGGTCAAAGATGTTCAATTAGTCCTATGGCTCGTTACGACTCGATTACATAAAGCATGTGTATCAAATTGTCAAGTTTCATGCAAGATATAAGTATAAAAGCATGTTAAAACGATTGCGTAAATATTTGGTTAAGTTTAACTAAAAAGTCAACTTTGGTCAAGTCAAAGTCAACGAAAAAGTCAACACATTCGGGTCGGGTCTCGAACTATTTTCTGAGGTTTTTAATCATATATAAGCATGTTAGAACAAGTTACATGTGAATCGGGGGTGCGTAGCATAGCAAACATTTTTCGTAAAAGTGTAAGTTTGATCAGAATCCAAACACGCCTAATGCCGCACCACGACCAAGGATGGCCGCGCCGCGACACTCAACGTGAGCTGGTACCTGGGCTGGTGCAAGTGTTCAAGTCTCGAGCCAAAACTCATTTTAACACAACAAATGAACCGTAAACACTTAAAACGCATACCATACATCGTTGGAAAGGTAATTTAACGAGGAATATAACTAAACACTTTTCATCACACAAAAATATCATTTACAATAACCGAATTCTCGTCAAGTGATCATTAAAGGTTCGTTATCAAGGTTTCAAGTTCGTAAAACGTATTTTATGATTCGGGAATCCAATTTACACATACGATATGCCGTTTCGAAGGTAATTAAACATACATTGCAACTAAACACTTACTAACAATATTAACAAGCATTCAATGCATCAAAAGTTCATTTTAAAGTTCATCAAACCCTAACCAAAATCATGAATTCAACTATTTTGTAAATGAAGCTTTTCTAAATCATCCTTTACATCAAATTGAAGCTAATGATGCTAGTAACACATTTAATACATGAACTTTAACATTTAAACAACATTTAATCATACAAAATTCAAGATTAAGCACACCCATTTTTCATATTCAAGCTAGTTACTCAAAACAAAAAATCGAGCAAACCAAACACATATTCATGTTAGACTTGAGCCATAGACACTAATTAACACTTTTGATGTTATGCGAGGTGTATATAAAATAGTTATTAATTTTAGCAGGAAATACTATTAAATACGATACAATTTTACATAAGATATTTATTTATTTATAGAATGGATATACTTAAACCTTGCTACAACACTTATAGGCAGTGTACCTAATCGTACAGTAGTGTAGTTTTTAGTAAGTCCGGTTCGTTCCACAGGGAAATCTTTAAACAAAGCTCAACGCTATATTAGTTTACTTTTATAAAAATACAAATATATATATATGTAATATTATTATTATAAAGGGGGGTTTTTACCGTTTAATGACCGGTTTGTCGATTTTAAGACTTTAGTCGCAGTTAAAACCTAATGTAAAATATAAAATAAATACAAGACTTAAATTAAAGCGTAAAGTAAATAACGATAATGAAATTGCGAATAATAAAAATGCGATAAAATAAAATTGCGATAATTAAAAAGTACGATAATTAAAAGTGCGATTAAATAACAATAAATAAAAGTGCGATAATTAGAAGTGCAATTAAATATAAAATAAAGGAAATTAAATATGAAATAAAAGAATTATGCTTATTTAAACTTCCGTAATCATGATGTTTGACGTGTTGATTTTAGTTTTATGCCCATGGGTTAATTGTCCTTTGTCCTGGATTATTTAATATGTCCGTCTGGTTTTTGTCCATAACAGTCCATCAGTCATAAATATAAATTGCAAGTGTCCTTGTCAAATTATTATTATACCCGAAGTTAAATATTCCAATTAATTGGGGATTCGAATTGTAACAAGGTTTTAATACTTTGTTTAATGAATACACCAGGTTATCGACTGCGTGTAAACCAAGGTTTTACTACTTTGTTAACAATTACACCAATTACCCTTGAATGTAATTTCACCCCTGTTTTAATTATTCTAGTGGCTATTAATCCATTCCCGTGTCCGGTTAAATGAACGATTATTCGTACATATAAATACCCCGCCCATCGTGTCCGATCGAGTGTATATGGTAATTTATAGGGACGCCCAATTGTAAATCTTTATATTAACATTAACAAACTTTCATTTAATTAAACAAATATAAAGCCCATTAATAGCCCATAGTCTAATTTCCACAAGTGTCGTTCTTTTGTCCAAACCCCAATTATGGTACAAAGCCCAATTACCCAATTTTAGTAATTAGCCCAACATCATGATTACTTCGTTTTAAATAAGCATAATAATAACTTAGCTACGAGACATTAATATAAAAAGGTTGAACATAACTTACAATGATTAAAAATAGCGTAGCGTTACACGGACAGAATTTTGACTTACACCCTTACAACATTCGCTAACATACCCTTATTATTAGAATTATAATTAAAATTAAAATATAAATTATAAATATAAATATAAATATAAATTTTACGTATGAATGAGGAAGAAAAGATGATAATATTTTGATCAGAATTCGGTTTGCTTTATAGGCAGAGTTGAAATTTGGGGCTCCGCGACTCGCGACAAAAGCCTCTTCAAACTCCGCGAGTCGCGGAGGATGAATTTACAGCTCACACCCTTGGAGTTTCTCTGCCGACGGTTTTTAATATATATATATAATATATATATATAATTAATATAATTAATTATATATTATATTATATTTATATACATAGTTAACTTGTAATTTTTAGTCCGTTGCGTTGAGCGTTGAGAGTTGACTCTGGTCCCGGTTCCGGATTTTCGAACGTCCTTGCGTATAATTTTATATTTTGTACTTTGCGTTTTGAATCTTGTACTCTTGTAATTTCGAGACGTTTCTTATCAATAATTGGAACCTTTTTGATTGTCTTTTGTACTTTTGAGCTTTTTGGTCGTTTGCGTCTTCAATTCGTCGAATCTGTCTTTTGTCTTCACCTTTTATTATTTAAACGAATATCTCTTGTAAATAGAACAATTGCAACTAAAAGCTTGTCTTTCTTGAGGAATAATGCTATGAAATATATGTTCGTTTTTAGCATTATCAAATATTCCCACACTTGAGCGTTGCTTGTCCTCAAGCAATATCGTCTTGAAATACTAGAATCACTTCTTTATTCTTCACACTTTGTACATCAGTGATTTCTATACGGCGGTATAAACAATGGTAGTAACGATATGGTTTACAGTCCCACATGACTATAAAAATTTAGATCCATTAAGGAAATTGGATCTTTATGAAAACATTTGATCTTTTGAAATCTAGTTTTTACCCTAGATAAGTTTTCCGGAATAACCCTTTACCTGTGTTTGCAAAATATTTTTGTGGGTTTGGTGGGTTTTAGATTTGAAAATTTTAGCTCAAAACTTGCTGTTTTGTGTCACCCACTTGCTATCCTTGTATTTGGAAAGCAACACGTCCAGTTTACTTGTTCCGTATATTACCTTTCGGCAAACTACCGTCCGGTTGTAAAGGAAAGCGTTGAACAAGCAACTGTTAAGGCAATGTCCCGTGACATGCTTTTGATTATGGTCTATAACGTGTCGGACGCAATTACTATCCTTGGTAGGAGCAATAGTAAAGCTCACCCTTATAATTTTTCGGTATGGCACAAGGTCCTGTCTTTGACCACTATGCAACCACCGTTCTTACGGTTGACACCCGATTTAGTTCAGGTGACCTAATGAATTCCAGGTGAATTCCTAGGATTTTACGTTCAATGGTAATGAACGCATTGAAAATAGGGTTTTCAGAAAACAAATCGGTTTATAATTTTGATCAAAATATTTTCTCGTTTAAGTTCGAGTTTAGATATCATCGAATTCCATGAGTTTGTAATTCTCAATCTTTAAGGTCAATCTCTAAGATTGAGTAATATCAGTCTTAAAAGCTGATTTTTAATCTTTAAGGAGATTATCCTTTCTGGGGATCTGATTCATTAGTCTTATCCAGCTAATTTGCATGGTGCCCCCCCATTGTACGAGATAAATCCTTCTCATGGTTAGGATAAATCTGACCACTTGGCGACCCTGTTTAATGCTGAGGTCCGTGGATTTCCTGCTGATTTTAGTGATGACTTTTCTAGATTTTTCGTCAACCTACAGCTGGTCTGGACGACAACTTCATGACCTAAATCAAGAAGCGCGTGTCTTTTTCGGAAGACTTTACTTCCTGTTAATGATGGAATTGATTCATCGTGTAGATCCATCTCTTCTTTTCTTTCATCGGGTAAAACAGTTTAGTTTAGTCCAAAGCAAAAGTATTTTCAGTTATTTGTTACAGATATATGTGACATATGTTTAAGATAACTTGGTAAATTTTCCCACACTTGGCTTTTATTTTCCTTTTTATCGTCCTCTATTCCATTTTAAATGAATTTTAACATTTTAGTTTGTTTCTCAATTTATGTCCTTTCCGAGGTAACAATAATTTCGGTGTTAAAACCTAGTTTTATTGTTCATAAATATGTATAAACATGATTTTGAATTCATTTAATTGAAAATTTTGAAAAATTTTACTAGAATTGGGTAGTCAGTATATAAGACTAGGGCTGTTCTTTTTTATCAGAGAGCACTAGATTCTAATACAACTACTGCTTTACTAGTATTTTTAATGGTAACTAAGTGTTTTAATATAAAAATTTTAAAATCCGAAAGAATTTAACCCCTTCCCACACTTAAGATCTTGCAATGCCCTCATTTGCAAGAAATCAGTAACAATTTAAATTATTGAGGGTGATTTGTGTGAAAATGATTAAATTTTTACCAAAGTTTCCAAATATATTGGCGTTTGTTTGCTGAATGATAAATGGTGCACATCATTTGTTCATTCCGTCTTGTTGTTATTTCACATATATTTTGCATCTTGTCATCAAAATTAGTTGCTTTTGCTGAACTTAATGCCAGTCTTTGAAAATGCTTTGTTTTACCCTGTTGTGTACATAAGATAAACTGCAAACATATATACATATTTTTGAAGTTTGGTATATTACCCCACATTCAAAAATTATTAAAATCTAAGAATAAAAGTTAGATAATTATAAAAATGATTACAATATTAACAAAAATATTAAATGTATCAATAATTACAAATTACAGAATAAAAAAAATAATAAGTAAACTAAGGATGATATTGGTACCAATAGGGGTTCCAGGCATAACCATAAGTGCTATAGAATGCTTCGGCAGGGTCATACATAGGATATGGTGGCTGCATCTCTATAGACCAAGGAGGGAAGACGGGTTTCGGTGTAGGAATATAGTTTCTACCTATATGTTGGCAATGAGCTATGATCTGGTTCTGATGAACTTGCCAATCTTCAAATGCTCTCTGTCTAGCATTTTCGTATTCCTGAGAAGCTATAAACCTATGCATTTCTTGCATCTCATTCCCCCCTCCTACATTACCTTGCTGCTGGTTTCTCTCCACCTGTGGATGTCTACCATGGTATCGTACTGCGGCGTTATTTCGCCTCTTCAAAACATTCGCACCATGGTATACATTTAAACCTATAGTGTCGCGGGGTTCCGGTTCTTCTACTAATAATCCCCCCCGACTTATATCCACACCGAGATATTCACCAATCAAAGTAATAAAAATTCCACCTCCTATTATGCTATGTGGTCGCATCCCCCGAACCATAGCTGATAAATAATAACCCACACAATATGGTATACTTACAGCGCTCTGTGGGTCTCGAATACACATATGGTAAAACAAATCTTGTTCATTTACTTTTTCTTTGTTCTTACCCCTTTGTGTAATCGAATTAGCTAAAAACCTATGTATCACTCTTAATTCGGCTCTATCTATATCCAAATAAGAGTAGTTTCCCCCTTTGAAACGGTGATGGCTTGTCATTTGACTCCACACACCGTGTGTATCAAAATTCTCATCTATCTTTCTACCGTTTAGTATCAATCCTCTACAATCGGCAGACGCTAACTCCTCAGGCGTATATATACGTAAAGCCTGAGCCATGTCCAGTAAAGACATGTGGTGCATCGAACCGCCTAACAAAAATCTAATAAAAGAACGATCGGTTAAACTAGCTACCCGATCATTCAACTCTATACTACATAACAATTCTTCACACCATACTTTATATACAGGTCTACGTATGGTGAATAAGCATATCCAGTCATTAAAAGAAGAATTACCATACCTCTGTACAAGTAATTCCCTAATTGGCCCGGCCAATTCTACAGCTTCTAAGGGTCCCCATTCTATGACCCTCGGTACCTCAACAACCTTAGAGTGAAGAGTATGCAAACCCCGTTGATATTTTGGATAATCTATCCAAAGTCTGTCAAATCTCAGGTTCGGGTGCAACTCTTCCAAATGCATATCGGAAAAGGTCATGACTGGATGAGGTACATCCTGCTTGTAGTAGTTATCCACCTCCTGTTGTTCCAAATTCTCAGCAGGAGCATTGCGGGCTTGGGATGAAGATTCACCCCTTTCATTCTGCAAAACACATCAAACACAAATTTTGTGCATCCAAATATGCATTAGTGTCAGCAAAATCATCAATCAAAATAATTACAATGACATTATCAATTTATATCAAACTTAAGCTCATTTTCACATTTTTATCAAATCTACACTTTTTCAAATAAGCATATACGAAAATGTTCGCCAAGTTCATAAGCATTCAACTCAAATAACATGTCAAAATAATCATTACTAGCAATTAAACAGGTCTCAAATGGCATTATCTTTCAAAAATCAAGTTCATGAATTTTAGACTTTGAAAAAGTCCACTTTAATTCTCAAAATCATGTTTAGGCTCAAAGTTTGGATCATTTAACTACCTAGACATGTTACACTACTCAATTTAGCAACAATTCATGACAAAAATCGGCCATAACCTGTTTATATCAAAAAGCCCCAAATTTGCTCAAGAACACAAACCCTAGATTATTCAAAATTTGAAGTTTAAGGCTTCTAATCATGTTAAACAGCATCAATCTAGGTTATACAAGCATAATACATAAACAATTTAAGTCTAATTACACTAAAAAGCATCAAAATCAAATTGGGGAAAAAATAGCTCAAGAACATCAAATTTCGGATTAAATGGTGTTTAGGTGTAGAAATTTACCGTTTTTCTTGAGTAATTCTTAGATAGCATCCTTCTCAACATGATTTTAGCAAAAAATTTGGTGATTAACGGTTAAAAATTGGGATTTTTGGGGTGTTTTTGGGTGGTTTTTCGGGGTTTTTCGCAGCAGTTTTCGGGTGTTTTTGTGTGGGGGAGCTGATCAGTTCGGGTGTTTATTATTTTTTTTTCTGGGTTTTGATCCCTCCGCGAGTCGCGGAGATTTAAGCACCAAACTCCGCGAGTCGCGGAGTTTGGTATTTTTTTTTTTTTTTTATATATCATTAACTTATTAAAACAATTAAGTAATTAATTTTAAAATTTTGTTTCCCTTGTTATTTAGGACGAGGTCGTTTCGGATCGATGTCCTAGTCCGTCCTTCGACAAAATTTTAAAATTTGTCTTTTTGTAGCGATTGTTTTAAAAGCTAAGATTTTTGGATTTTTTAATGTTTTTGGCATACTTTAAATCAATAAGATTAAAAATAATGATAATAAAAGTTCTCGTCCCTCCCTCAGGTAAAGCAATTTCGGTTCAAAGACCTAGTCTTCAACTTACGACGAATTTTAAAAATCATATTCTTAACTTAATGAGATAAAGTAAATTTTTGTTTTTAAATTCACACAACTTAAATATTAAATTCAAAATTAATATTAAAAAATCACACCAAACTTAAAATTTAAAATGCATAAAATTAAAATTTTATATTTTAGAAATTAAAAATTCACACCAAACTTAATTTAAAAATTTATAAATTCATATTAAACTTATATTAATTTTTCAAATATTTACAATTTTAAATATATTGTTTTTACAAAGTTTACAATATTAATTAAATATTAATTTTTAAAAACATGGTAAAAATAAATTTAAAAATCTTTTTGTCTTTTTATCCCACTTTAATCAATCAAATATTATCAAAAATATGCGCCCCTCTTTTCGGTAAAGTAATTTCGGTTCCAAGACCTAATTTAACTCATGACGAATTTTTGAAATATTTTGGGTCGATTGTTTAAAGATATTTATACCTTAAGAATAAACGTTAAATTTCGCAGTGATGTAATAAATTTTTGAATGATATCAATAATTTCGGTCGCCAAACCTAATTTTATTTAATACCAATTTAATACTTTTTAGCGAACAAATTAGCGTTTATTATCAAAAGGTTAAAAATAAAAATAAAAATAAAAAACTGTACAGACATACCTGTGAAATAGATTTCTTAGTTATATGATCTTTTCCATTCATAAGATAGTCGGTTTAATTGGTTTTCCATGGCTACATAGGCGTAACCTCGAGCATTCAGTGTCTTTTCTTCTAAACATATGAACGGTCCGTCTCTGCATAAAGTAACAAATTCGGTATTTGAATAGGTTTGATTATTTGAACATTTACCTCCATGTGACCATTTTCCGCATTTGTGACATCGTTCTAGGTGTCGTGCTCTTCTTTTCGCTGCGGATTTTGATTTTCCTTTACCAAATTGTAACATATTATCTTCGCATCTGGATTCTTTTCTAACTCCGTCCATTCTTTCTCTGATTACTGATACTATTTCGCTCGGTAGTATGTCATTATTACGTTTAGTGATCAAAGCGTGTAGCATTAGACCATGGTTTAGTTCACAGGCAGTCTTCATTTCGTAGAAACCTAAAAAAAATAAAAATTCAGAATGGGGGGAGAAGACTAGTTCTTTAGGGTCTGCTAGGGAAAGACCATACGTGTTCCATTTTCGAGAACTACACGAAAACAGACAATCTAACTTTAACAGAAATACATATTATCCTTTAAAGACTTGATTCTCCCCACACTTAGTTAGCTGTGGTATCGAAATTGTGATTAACTTCGTTGTCGACTTCCATCGGACCATGTATGTAATGTTTAACTCTGTGACCATTAACTTTAAATTCAATCCCATTTGAATTTATCAATTCTATCGTTCCGTATGGGAAAACTCTTTTGACTATGAATGGTCCAGACCATCTTGATTTCAATTTTCCAGGAAATAGCTTGAATCGTGAATTGAAAAGAAGAACTCTGTCTCCTTCTTTAAATTCCTTTGAACTTCTGATTCTTTTATCATGCCATTTCTTCGTTCTTTCTTTATAGATTAACGAATTTTCGTATGCTTCATGTCTTAATTCTTCTAATTCGTTTAGTTGACTTAATCGTAGACGTCCGGCTTCATGTAAATCAAGATTACATGTCTTCAAAGCCCAAAATGCTTTGTGTTCAATTTCTACTGGAAGATGACATTCTTTTCCATAAACAAGTCTAAAAGGTGTGGTTCCAATTGGAGTTTTGTAGGCTGTTCTAAAAGCCCAGAGTGCATCCTCCAATTTAATGGACCATTCCTTCGGATTTGATCCTACGGTTTTTTCTAGAATACGTTTTAAAGCTCGGTTGGTATTTTCAACTTGTCCACTTGTTTGTGGATGATATGCGGTGGAGATTTTATGAGTTACTCCATATCTTTTAAGAACTTTCTCAAGTTGATTATTACAGAAATGAGTACCCCGATCACTTATTAAAGCTTTCGGTGTTCCAAACCTTGCAAAAAGACGTTTTAAAAAGTTGACTACAACTCGTGCATCGTTAGTTGGGAGAGCTTGTGCTTCCGCCCATTTAGATACATAATCAATGGCTACGAGTATATATAGATTATTATGAGATTTTGGAAATGGACCCATAAAGTCAATACCCCAAATGTCAAATACTTCACATACTTGGATGACATTTTGTGGCATTTCATCACGTTGACTTATTTTTCCGGCCCTTTGACATGCATCACAGGATTTGCAAAGAAGGTGTGCGTCTTTGTAAATTGTAGGCCAATAGAATCCAGCTTCATAAACTTTTCTTGCTGTTAGTTGAGGCCCATAATGCCCTCCTGTTGGTCCTGTGTGACAATGGTTTAAAATTTTACTAGCTTCATCTCCAAATACACATCGGCGTATTATTCCATCGGGACAACTTTTAAACAGATGTGGATCTTCCCAGAAATAGTGTTTTATATCACTGAAGAATTTCTTTCGTCTTTGGTACGATAATCCTTTTTCAAGGAATCCACAAACTAAGTAGTTTGCATAGTCTGCAAACCATGGGATTTCTTTATAATCTATCTTCAATAGATATTCATCAGGAAAGTTGTCTTGTATGGCCGATTCATTTAGAACTTCTAATTCGGGATTTTCAAGACGAGAAAGAAAAATCAACGGCGGTTATATTTGTTAAACGATGTCTTGATCGAGTTACAGGTGGTGAACGTACAAAAGGTGGTGAACGTCTTGCTCGGTGCATTCACTGAATATCCTATTAGTTTTTTTAAAAAGGAAAGAAAAATTATAATAAGTTATCCAATCAATAGACTTTTCTGATTTTGCCCACGTTTCGAATAGCCAAAAGATGCAGCAGAGGAGCAGGATTCGTTTGGTCTCAATATAATTGAGGACTGTTTGGCTCCAATAACCCGGTCCACGTACAAATCCAACTATTACTACGAACCAGAAAATTTTGATGTCTATTAATTTAACCACTTAAAATAAATTTTCGTAATTTTAAGAAATTTAGATAAGAAGTAGAAAAAATTCTAAGTCCTAAAAACTAGAATGGCGAGAAATAAGAGAGAAAAAGAGTTCGTCGCAAAAGGTCGAAAAAGAAAAATGGTTGAAAAATAAAAGGTGACGGAAAAATAAAAGAAACTTATAAAAACTTAAAAATACTTAACTAATTTAACCTTATTACTACAACTAACTTAAAATTATAATCGCAAATTGATATTACTAATTGGAATGATAATTGGTACATAGTAAAAGGTCTAAAAATATTAAAGCTTACAGGAAAAACTAAATCCCAAATGGAAATAACTTAAAAAGAAACTAAAACTTAAAAAGGCGTCGCAAAATTTTAAAGCACCTAAATCTTAGTCTAAAGAAAAAGCACTTAAGGAATTCTACGGCAAAGCCTAAAAATCTAGGAGTAAAAATAACTATAGCAAAAACTAAGTTTAAAATTAAATATGAGCTAAAAATACAAATATTACGCTACAACGATTAAAAATGGACAAAATATAAAAATATACAAAAAGTTGTAAAAAGTACAATTTTTATAAAAATATTATTTTTATTTATTTAATAAAACTACTAATTTTATAATTTAATAAAACTAATTAATACTAAATACATAAATTAAATAAAAAGTAAAAATAAAAATAAAACTAATAATAATAATAATAATAATTAGGTTTAAATAATAATTATAATTAATAATAACCCGTAATTAATGCAGGTTTAGGGCTTCCTGTCGCCTGTCAGAAAGGCTCCGCGAGTCGCGGCAATTAAAGCTTTAAACCCCGCGAGTCGCGGGGTTCAGAAATTCAGTTGACAGGTTTGAATTTTTTACGCGTTTTTATATATTTTTTTTTTTTTGTTTTTAAATAAATAAAAGATTTTAAAATAAAACTTATATTTTTATAAACTAAAATAAAAATAAAGAAACTTATAAAACTTAAATATTTAACAAAATCTTAAAAATACTTATATTTTTGTTTTTCTTTTTATATTTTCGAATTTTTAAAACGTATTTTTACAAAAACGACTTTTAATAAAAGTAACTAAAAATCTTTTTTTTTTTTTATATTAGCGTTGCGCTTCCGGCTTTTAAGATAGTCCCCGGCAGCGGCGCCAAAAATACTTGATGTTATGCGAGGTGTATATAAAATAGTTATTAATTTTAGCAGGAAATACTATTAAATACGATACAATTTTACACAAGATATTTATTTATTTATAGAATGGATATACTTAAACCTTGCTACAACACTTATAGGTAGTGTACCTAATCGTACAGTAGTGTAGTTTTTAGTAAGTCCGGTTCGTTCCACAGGGAAATCTTTAAACAAAGCTCAACGCTATATTAGTTTACTTTTATAAAAATACAAATATATATATATATGTAATATTATTATTATAAAGGGGGGTTTTTACCGTTTAATGACCGGTTTGTCGATTTTAAGACTTTAGTCGCAGTTAAAACCTAATGTAAAATATAAAATAAATACAAGACTTAAATTAAAGCGTAAAGTAAATAACGATAATGAAATTGCGAATAATAAAAATGCGATAAAATAAAATTGCGATAATTAAAAAGTACGATAATTAAAAGTGCGATTAAATAACAATAAATAAAAGTGCGATAATTAGAAGTGCAATTAAATATAAAATAAAGGAAATTAAATATGAAATAAAAGAATTATGCTTATTTAAACTTCCGTAATCATGATGTTTGACGTGTTGATTTTAGTTTTATGCCCATGGGTTAATTGTCCTTTGTCCTGGATTATTTAATATGTCCGTCTGGTTTTTGTCCATAACAGTCCATCAGTCATAAATATAAATTGCAAGTGTCCTTGTCAAATTATTATTATACCCGAAGTTAAATATTCCAATTAATTGGGGATTCGAATTGTAACAAGGTTTTAATACTTTGTTTAATGAATACACCAGGTTATAGACTGCGTGTAAACCAAGGTTTTACTACTTTGTTAACAATTACACCAATTACCCTTGAATGTAATTTCACCCCTGTTTTAATTATTCTAGTGGCTATTAATCCATTCCCGTGTCCGGTTAAATGAACGATTATTCGTACATATAAATACCCCGCCCATCGTGTCCGATCGAGTGTATATGGTAATTTATAGGGACGCCCAATTGTAAATCTTTATATTAACATTAACAAACTTTCATTTAATTAAACAAATATAAAGCCCATTAATAGCCCATAGTCTAATTTCCACAAGTGTCGTTCTTTTGTCCAAACCCCAATTATGGTACAAAGCCCAATTACCCAATTTTAGTAATTAGCCCAACATCATGATTACTTCGTTTTAAATAAGCATAATAATAACTTAGCTACGAGACATTAATATAAAAAGGTTGAACATAACTTACAATGATTAAAAATAGCGTAGCGCTACACGGACAGAATTTCGACTTACACCCTTACAACATTCGCTAACATACCCTTATTATTAGAATTATAATTAAAATTAAAATATAAATTATAAATATAAATATAAATTTTACGTATGAATGAGGAAGAAAAGATGATAATATTTTGATCAGAATTCGGTTTGCTTTATAGGCAGAGTTGAAATTTGGGGCTCCGCGACTCGCGGTAAAAGCCTCTTCAAACTCCGCGAGTCGCGGAGGATGAATTTACAGCTCACACCCTTGGAGTTTCTCTGCCGACGGTTTTTAATATATATATATATATAATATATATATAATTAATATAATTAATTATATATTATATTATATTTATATACATAGTTAACTTGTAATTTTTAGTCCGTTGCGTTGAGCGTTGAGAGTTGACTCTGGTCCCGGTTCCGGATTTTCGAACGTCCTTGCGTACAATTTTATATTTTGTACTTTGCGTTTTGAATCTTGTACTCTTGTAATTTCGAGACGTTTCTTATCAATAATTGGAACCTTTTTGATTGTCTTTTGTACTTTTGAGCTTTTTGGTCGTTTGCGTCTTCAATTCGTCGAATCTGTCTTTTGTCTTCACCTTTTATTATTTAAACGAATATCTCTTGTAAATAGAACAATTGCAACTAAAAGCTTGTCTTTCTTGAGGAATAATGCTATGAAATATATGTTCGTTTTTAGCATTATCAACTTTTATAAGTCAAAATTATCAAGAACACAAAATCTAGTGTTTTTAGAAAGTTACCCAAAATAGATGAAGTTGGTATGGAATTGAAGAGGAAGATGCAAGGATTTCAAATATGTAGTTTGTTTTAGTTGATGCTTGCTAGATTCAAAATGGATGATGATTTAGTGAAATGGGTGTTTGAGAGTAAAAATGGAAGTAGTAGAGAAAGATGGGAGCTGGTGAATGAAATGAATGGTGGTGGTGGATGTTGACTAGTCTAACTAGTCACATCTTTGATTAATTGACGAAATTAGTCCCTCGAGTTCGAATGCGGGTGCGTGAGTTAACCAAACGAATTATTTTAAAATACACGAGAGTAAACGGGAGATGTTATAATCCAATAACGAAAATATTAAGAACGCTAACCAACGGAGGATACGAATCTATGTACGAAAGATATCAACAAAATAAAAAGACGGGCGTTAAAATAATTTAACGGAAAAATGCGGGATGTTACAAAATTATACCCCTTCCGTTAAGCAAAATGACTGGATGGAATCTACTGTATCGCCGGTAGGAAGAGATTCCGGCCAAATAGAGAACTTCGTTTGGGTAAACCCGAATGCTTAGTTTCTTACCGGAACAGAGGTTAAACTATTCCTGTTTCGGCGGAGTCATTGGGGGGGGGGGGCGATTTAAAGCAGGGTTAGCACCAGAATGCCATTGAAGAATGTCAGCGAATTATTGAGGGACGAACTTGCTATTGACATAGTAAAAAGAATCTTTCCAGGAGATATGAAAGAACTCGTTCATAAACATTATAAACGATTCACAATAGTTGATTACATCGCGAGGTATTTGACCTCTATATGATATATTTTACAAACATTGCATTCATTTTTAAAAGACAAGTTTTCTTTACATCGAAAGTTGACAGTATGCATACCATTTCATAATACATCCAACTATAATTGATTTAATAATAATTTTGATGTACTCAACGACTCTTATGCAACGTCTTTCGAAATATGCCATGAATGACTCCAAGTAATATCCTTAAAATGAGCTAATGCACAGCGGAAGATTTCCTTAATACCTGAGAATAAACATGCTTTAAAGTGTCAACTAAAAGGTTGGTGAGTTCATTAGTTTATCATAAATTATCATTTCCGATAGTATAATAGACTACAAGATACTCATATTTAGAAAACAATCTGTGCAGGTCTACTCCTGCTGTAAAATCATTCATATGAAGAACACCGGAACCTTTCAAAACAACTCACCAACGGTAGCTAGTGCGTAGTGCAATGAAAAATCATCTCACCATGGTAGTTAATACAATATAATTTTACAACGGTAGCTAATGCGTAGTGCAATGTAAAATCATCTCACCGAGGGTAGCTAAAATGGTAGCTAGTGCGTAGTGCAATGCAAAATCATCTCACCATTACTAACTACAAAATCGAATACAATATAATACAACGGTAGCTAACGCGTAGTGCAATGCGAAATCATCTCACTGAGGGTAGCTAAAACGGTAGCTAGTGCGTAGTGCAATGCAAAATCATCTCACCGTTACTAACTACTAAATTGAACCATTTCGGTAGCTAGTACATAGTGCAATGCAAAATGATCTCACCGATGGTCGATAATACAATTTTTATAGAAATCGAACCTCTGAATCCAAATAATTCTATCATAGAATGCAGTTTTTAGTATTTGTGTCTATTTCGTCAAACATTTATAAAAGCAGTTCATGTATTCTCAGTTCAAAAATATATCTCAAAAGCATTTAATAAAACAGTTATCAAAACAGCGCATGTATTCTCAGTCCCAAAAATGTAAAGAGTAAAAGGGAATCAAATGAACTCACAATACGATATTTTGTAGTAAAAATATGCATACGACGGAACTGAACAATGCAGAGTTGGTATCGGATTCACGAACCTATATCATTTATATATATTAACACACATAATTGTAATCGAACAAATTTATGTATATTTAGTTATGTATTAAGATTAATATTTATATATAATTCTATTAACACTTATAATATATTATAATGCTTATTTGATATATGATTTAATTAACGTTATATCAATATAAATAATATTATATTAGTTAAAACATAATTTTATGTAATATTAGTATACATAAATATATTTTTATATAAATATTTTCTGTTTGCAAAAATTAATACTTGTAATAATACTAAGTTATAGATAATATTAATAATAATAATGATAGTAATAATAGTAATAATAAAAATGTTAATTTTTAAAATGATAATTTTAATAATAAATTTAATAAAATTGATAATTTTACTAAAATTGATTCTTTTAATAATGATATAGTTGCAATAATAATAATGATAATATTAGTAGTAAAAATGATAATAATAATAATAATAATAATAATAATATAGTTGTAAAAATAATAATTTTTAATAATAACAATACTAATAATGATAATAATAATAATGATAATAATAATGATAATAAAGATAATAATACTCAATAATAATAATAATAATAATAATAATAATAATAATAATAATAATAATAATAATAATAATAATAATAATAATAATAATAATAATAATAATAATAATAATAATAATAATAATAATAATAGTTATAATAACAATAACAATAATAATAATAATAGTTATAATAACAATAACAATAACAATAACAATACAATAACAATAACAATAACAATAAAAATAATAATAATAATAATAATAATAATAATAATAATAATAATAATAATAATAATAATAATAATAATAATAATAATAATAATAATAATAATAATAATAATAATAATAATAATAATAATAATAATAATAATAATAATAATAATAATAATACTACCTATGAAGAAAAAGGATCAAACAAACAAATAAACTGCCCAAGCCCAGGCTTGAACCCGCGACCTCTCGTTCCCCAACATCACCCTTAACCAACCGAGCTAACTCATCTTTCTGAAATAATTTGTATCCTAGATATCTTTAACTCGAATATTTTTGTTTTCTTCATCTTCTTTATTTATCAATTCATGTCATCATATAACATTCACACCAGCATTATGCAACTATTTACCATCATCATCGTTCTATGTCATCATCTATATCACCATATATTATCCTAACCTACTCAACAATGAATATCATCATTTAAATCATCATCTAGCTCGTCATCATCATTCTCACCGTATAACATAATCATCATCAATAATTTCGCATCATTATCATAGTTTAATCATCTCTTTCCCATTATTACGATTATAATCACTACCATTTAATAGAGGAAGGAAACATAAAGCGTAATGCACAGTAGCAGGGTTTGGGCTTCAATTAAAATAGAAAACAAATGGGTTTGGCTACGGCCCAAAAGCAGCCCAAATAGTAACCCAATCAATTATCAAATGGCAGCCCAATTTGGATGATGGTTTGATTGAGTGTTTAACAGGAGCAAGAATTAACTGGTGGTGTAATCGAACAATAGCATCAATATGTCACTATCATCTTCGCTTTTTCACTATCTCCTTTCCATTATCGTTTTTCATTATAATATAATATAATATCAAGAATATAAATAGAACCGTAAAAGAGCAGTAGCAGTAGGATTGGAAATTAATTATCAAACAAGAAGAAAAGATATATCAGTTTGTCTTGGGTTTGTTGACAGGAAAATGGTACTAATAGAAGTAGATAGCACTTGAAGCTTACAATGGTGTTTTATGGGGATTTACATGGGTGGTTGGAGGAGCGTGCAACAGTTGCTAACCATCACCTTCATCTTTGTTTTAAATTGCAGTAGAAATAGGAAGAAGAGTGTAGCAGTTTAATGTTTTAATTGGATTTTCGATGGTTGGTTCCAAAATAAATAGAAAACGGTTACGATGCAGCATTTGAGTTGTAGGGTCTAGTGGTGGTGTTGGTAAACGAAACAAGAACAAAAAACTGTATTCAATGGTGATTCGAAAAAGAAAGAAAGAAAAGGAAAAAAATTGTGAGTTAATAAGAGAGAGATATAGGGAAGTCGTGAAGTGGTGTTTGATGGTGGTGAAAGTAGAGACATAAAGCAGATCGTATAGCAGCTGTAAGGTTTGTTGTTTGGACGAAAATATAAACAGAATAATGGTGGTGATGTAGGTGTGTGTTGGTTCATGATGAGAAGCAATAATATAGTAGCAATTTTCGGTGAACTGTGGTTCTTGGAGTGGGTGGTGATAGCCAAGAATAGTAGCGGGTACGAGTGGCCGAAGGTTGGAGTTGATGATTAAAGAAAGAAGGAAATCAAGAGTGATAGGTGTTGATCTAACTCCAAGTGTAACTATAATATGTATAAATATAACATTAGGTGGGTTTCAATTTTAGAAGTTTAATAGCAAGTGGGTAATCCATTTGTGGTTATGTTGGTATTTGAACGAGAACAACAAGGAAAGATCAAGTGGTGTTATAATTATACACAGAATATATATATATATATATATATATATATATATATATATATATATATATATATATATATATATATATATTACACAAGGATACAAATCACCAATCATACAATTATGTAAACGTGTTTTAAAGAGAATCCAGATGTCTCATTTGTATATTTCTTACCGACATTTTATTTCGAATATTATATCGTGGTCCATTGTAAATCAGTGACGGATAAAAGTTCTTCGAAAATTTCTGAAAATTTTACATTACTTATCTATATTTATTCCAGTCATTATGGTATAAAATTTAGTCATTATCTATTAAATAAAAATTACATTAACTGTTCACTCCCAACCCTAAGTAAAATATAAAAAGTTTTAAAATTCAACAAATAGTTCTTAAATATATTTTTAATAAGCCTATAGTTTATAAAACTCATTTTCGGATCATCGTTTATTTTAAAATTATATAAGTTTGAATTTAACTTGCTTAATATCCATCGAAACATCAAACGAATATTACAATCATTTAATATTTATTTTTAATATACTTTATTTATATATAGAGATATATTTTAAATAATAATTATTATAATATCTTATTTTTATTTTATTAATTTTTAATAACAACAACATATAATACTTCAAATTATATTTCAAATTTATTATTTATATATACATACACACATATCTATTTACAATTTATTGTTCATGAATCGTCGAGAATAGCCAAAGGTTAATTGAATGTATAACAACAGTTCAATATTTTGAGATTCAATTAAATAGACTTGCTTATCATGTCAAAACCATATAAAATTAAGTTTAAATTTAGTCAGAAATTTCTGAGTCGTCACGGTACCTACCCGTTAAAGAAATTTCATCCTGAAATTTGATCGAGGTTGTCATGACTAATAATAAAAATGTTTTTATGACGAATATGAGTTGATAAATAGAGTTTAATCACCATTGAGTAATATGGATAAAACAATTTGATTATTTGAAGCGTATGAGAAAAGCTATCGCAAATGAGTGACTTGATGAAAGTCAATTTTGTCTTAACTTTTGACGTAGTCATGGTTGAATTCCAAAATTTAAGGGATTTAGAGAAAATCTTCGTAATCTATATAAGATTTGATTCTTCGATATTAAATGCGGAGATCTGCCTTGATTTCTTTATCAGCTATTTCACTATAAATTAACTTCTTCCGTTCCATGACTTTTACCACTCCAATTACTCAATTTCCAAATTCAAAAGATTGTGAAAATGCTTAATCCAGTTTTGATCCTTGTCCTTATCCTGACTATCGCAACAATCATTCTCCTTTTCCAACTTCCACCAGAGGAATCTATTTACTTCTACTTCACACTTGGGGTTATAGTGTTTTTAATTCTCCCGTGTCTTTATGTTGCGATAAACATTGATATACACGATTTGTAATTTATGTGTTGTTATTGAGCTTTATATTCTCCCTTATACTTCGGAGCTCCATGCTTTTTTTTCTCTTTCCGATAAAGCAAGTAATGGTCCAGAATTCGTAGGTATGGAGTTTCGAATGAACATAACTAATGTTTTAAGAAATTGTAATAACACGATCTTGATTGATTAAATTACCAGAAGTTATGGGAAAAGATAGAACTATCAAGAAAATATGTTATTGATTTGTTTAGAGATTAGTTAAAATGTAAGAGTCATGTAACATGGCACATGATGACGTTATAGTCTGTGAATCATCATGTTTCATTAGAAACTCAGCATGACTTACTGTAATATAATCTCTTTGATCAAGTGTCATTATATTATACTAACTCATGCTTCAGTTCCCAACACCACTTCAAAATCATTCATAATTCAAACTCGAATTTTTCAGAATTTTATAAACTAAAACAGTTTCTTTTATGATGTAATACGGATAACGCGGAGAGACAAATGATTTCAGATAAGAATAGTTATGAAAATATCTTCAAAAATATCGAGGATATTTATAATAAAAGATACGATGATATCTTAGAATTTCTAATATTGATGGACGATGATGAAGATTGTCCGTAAAGGCGTAGACTCAGGAGCAAGGTATTCGTTAATGATTTCATCAGGTACTGAATCGTAGACTGTGTGCTTTTCAGAATTTCATAATTGAAGATCATAATTCTAAGAGATAAAGGTTATATGTATACATATAATTGTTGAAGTGAAAACGCTGCGAGATTCAAGATTAGTGATTGATGATTTTCGGCAATTATCGCTACAAGATGCGAATGAGTTCATGGTAAGACTTCAATAGATAATTATAGTGATTTGTCGGAGAGATTTAAGCCAAGGAGCAACGAGGTTGCTGGTACGTCTGCTGGTAATATGGTGGAATATAAAAGATTCCCCAGTAACGATGGCGAAATGAGTATCGAGGTTATAATAAGACTAGTCTGACTGAAAAAGTCGAAGTTGTCTTACTGGAGCTGTGACAAAAATTGCTACTTGGAAAGGGATTACCAAGTTATTTTGGGTAATAATAATGCTTACAGGATCTGATACGGATTCGTGTTAAACTTTTACTTAGTTTCCGAGAGTTTTCCAGGTGTATGATTATTGCTTAAATCTTTCTTCTCGTAGATGAAGTGCGGTTGTTTCATCTTCTCGATTGAGGTATTTTCAAGAATCATGAAAGGTTTGAACGTAAATATTAATCGTCAAGATATAAATGAGGTTTAAGACGAAATCAAGTGGCAAACTTGAAGAACTGTTTAGTTTCATATGTTATAGTCAATATTTTAATTCATTTTAATTGTCCAATGTTATTAGTCCTCAGTTAGTAGTCCACAATTAGTAGTTCAACAATTCATATATAGTTTAATATATAATATTCGAATTAATTAATACGTGTCGTGACCCATTATATACGTATCTCAGACTCGATCACAACTCAAAGTATATATATTATTTAGAATCAACCTCAACCCTGTATAGCTAACTCGAACATTATCGTATATAGAGTGTCTATAGTTATTCCAAATAATATATATAGATGCGTCGAAATGATATGTCAAAACCTTGTATACGTGTCCCGATATTTAAAATGCGTAAATAACAGTATTTAAATGACGATAAATAAAGTGCGTAAAATAAATAACAGAAATTAAATGACGATAAATAAAATTGCGAGAATTAAAATTGCGATAAATAAATTGAAATAAATAAATGTAATAAGGAATTAACAGTTAGCTAGGAACAGTTAACTAGGATTTTGTTAGCGTGGATTCTTAACAAAATTTCTCATAGTTAATTCATTTGTTTCTAACAAATTTTATTTTGTCAAATGTTTTCTTCATTATGCCACTTGTTGGATTCTGATAGGTTAAAATCCAAATATGAAATTGAATGAAAATGGTTATTCTGTGGTGAACGGATTCGTATAACTGTGGATGTAAGTAGGATAGTAAATGACCGTTGAATCAGATTCGAAGAATGTACAGTGTAACTTATTAATGTGAAATCTAAATATTCCTCGGGTATTACCTACCCGTTAAAATATTTTCACCATTAACAGTTTGTACAAAAGAATTTTTAATTACAAACTTTATGAAAACATATATACATATGTATATTTTCTTCAGATGTAATCATGGATTTAATGAGTTAATATGATATTTAACTCATTTGATTTACCGTTAGAACAAGAATATATAATATCTAAAACATTACAGATTACATAATTGCCATGTCGAACGAAGATAAATGATGTAGAACGTCATGTAGAACGAAGATAATCTATGTAGGACATCATGTAGTATGATAATTATGCTAGAGGTACAGACTGTGAGTTTGAGGCGTGTAGTATTGAGGCTTGTGCTGCGGATGTTGTTGTTGGTGGTACTGGTGTTACCGGTGCTGTTGCTGAATCTGGTATGTTTTGTACCATATTTTCCAAGGCTAAAACTCGGGCGCGAAGCTTGTTGACTTATTACTTCGGGATGATTGTCGGTAGGAACGAGCGAATGAATAAGGTTTAGAATATGAGTTGTGATATAGTCGTGGCGAGATACTCTGGAAATGAAAGAGAAAATAGTGTCTCGAACAGGTTCGCCGGTAAGTGCTTCAGGTTCTTCGCCAAGAGGGCAATGTGGTAGATGGAAGGGATCGCCTTCTTCTTGTTTCCAATGATTAAGTAGACTACGAACCCATCCTCAATTCATCCAAAATAGATGATGGTTGATTGGTTGATCCATTCCAGTCACACTGCTTTCGGAGCTTGAGTGGGATTCCATTTCGGAATCCGAGGGACTTGAACTAATGACGAATTCCATTTCGTACGATTGAATAAAGGATTTTTCGATATGAAATGATTTTCCGGCTATCGGGTGGTATTCTAATTACATAGAATATCTATATATATAGGCAAAAGATTTCGTAGATTACAGACGGATTTACGGAATATGTCAGGCAAAGTTTACAGTAACAGATACGCTAAGATATGAATTAGTAGATACGGTAAGATATGAATTTTGTCTATACACTATTCATGCAATCAATGCAATAAGATATGTCTAGACTAAGAATGATAAGCAGGTAATTTCCGACAAAAATGATAAGCAAAACTTTTGACATGCAGACACGGTCGAAGTCCAGACTCACTAATGCATCCTAACGACTTATCAGTTAGACACACTAATGTAGACCTGGTTCGCTAAGACCACCGCTCTGATACCAACTGAAAGAACCCGTTCATATACATTATAAACGATTCACAATAGTTGATTACATCGTGAGGTATTTGACCTCTATATGATACATTTTACAAACATTGCATTCGTTTTTAAAAGACAAGTTTTCTTTACATCGAAAGTTGACAGCATGCATACCATTTCATAATACATCCAACTATAATTGACTTAATAATAATTTTGATGTACTCAACGACTCGTATGCAACGTCTTTCAAAATATGCCATGAATGACTCCAAGTAATATCCTTAAGATGAGCTAATGCACAGCGAAAGATTTCCTTAATACCTGAGAATAAACATGCTTTAAAGTGTCAACCAAAAGGTTGGTGAGTTCATTAGTTTATCATAAATAATCATTTCCAATAGTTTAATAGACTACAAGATACTCATATTTAGAAAACAATCTGTGCATGTCTACTCCTGCTGTAAAATCATTCATATGAAGAACACCGGAACCTTTCAAAACAACTCACCAACGGTAGCTAGTGCGTAGTGCAATGCAAAATCATCTCACAGTAGTAGTTAATACAATATAATTTTACAACGGTAGCTAATGCGTAGTGCAATGCAAAATCATCTGTAATGCTAGGGTAGCTAAAACAGTAGCTAGTGCGTAGTGCAATGCAAAATCATCTCACCGTTACTAACTACAAAATTGAATACAATATAATACAACGGTAGCTAACGCGTAGTGCAATGCGAAATCATCTCACTGAGGGTAGCTAAAACGGTAGCTAGTGCGTAGTGCAATGCAAAATCATCTCACCGTTACTAACTACTAAATCGAACCATTTCGGTAGCTAGTGCGTAGTGCAATGCAAAATGATCTCACCGATGGTCGATAATACAATCTTTATAGAAATCGAACCTCTGAATCCAAATAATTCTATCATAGAAAGCAGTTTTTAGTACTTGTGTCTATTTCGTCAAACATTTATAAAAGCAGTTCATGTATTCTCAGTTCAAAAATATATCTCAAAAGCATTTAATAAAACAGTTATCAAAACAGCGCATGTATTCTCAGTCCCAAAAATGTAAAGAGTAAAAGGGAATCAAATGAACTCACAATACGATATTTTGTAGTAAAAATATGCATACGACGGAACTGAACAATGCAGGGTTGGTCACAGATTCAAGAACCTATATCATTTATATATATTAACACACATAATTATAATCGAACAAATTTATGTATATTTAGTTATGTATTAAGATTAATATTTATATATAATTCTATTAACACTTATAATATATTATAATGCTTATTTGATATATGATTTAATTAACGTTATATCAATATAAATAATATTATATTAGTTAAAACATAATATTATGTAATATTAGTATACCTAAATATATTTTTATATAAATATTTTCTATTTGTAAAAATTAATACTTATAATAATACTAAGTTATAGATAATATTAATAATGATAGTAATAATAGTAATAATATAAAAGTTAATTTTTAAAATGATAATTTTAATAATAAATTTAATAAAAATGATAATTTTAATAAAATTGAATCTTTTAATAATGATATAGTTGTAATAATAATAATGATGATATTAGTAGTAAAAATGATAATAATAATAATAATAATAATAATAATAATAATAATAATAATAATAATAATAATAATAATAATAATATAGTTGTAAAAATAATAATTTTTAATAATAAAAATACTAATAATGATAATAATAATAATGATAATAAAGATAATAATACTTAATACTTAATAATAATAATAATAATAATAATCATAATAATAATAATAATAATAATAATAATAATAATAATAATAATAATAATAGTTATAATAACAATAACAATAACAATAACAATACAATAACAATAACAATAATAATAATAATAATAATAATAATAATAATAATAATAATAATAATAATAATAATAATAATAATAATAATAATAATAATAATAATAATAATAATAATAATAATAATAATAATACTACCTTTGAAGAAAAAGGATCAAACAAATAAATAAACTGCCCAAGTCCAGGCTCGAACCCGCGACCTCTCGTTCCCCGACATCACCCTTAACCAACGAGCTAACTCTTCTTTCTGAAATAATTTGTATCCTATATATCTTTAACTCGAATATTTTTTTTTCTTCATCTTCTTTATTTATCAATTCATGTCATCATATAACATTCACACCATCATCATGCAACTATTTACCATCATCATCGTTCTATGTCATCATCTATATCACCATCTATTATCCTAACCTACTCAACAACGAATATCATCATTTAAATCATCATCTAGCTCGTCATCATCATTCTCACCGTATAACATAATCATCATCATTAATTTCGCATCATTATCATAGTTTAATCATCTCTTTCCCATTATTGCGATTATAATCACTACCATTTAATAGAGGAAGGAAACAGAAATCGTAATGCACAGTAGCAGGGTTTGGGCTTCAATTAAAATAGAAAACAAATGGGTTTGGCTACGGCCCAAAAGCAGCCCAAATAGTAACCCAATCAATTATCAAATGGCAGCCCAATTTGGATGATGGTTTGATCGAGTGTTTAACAGGAGAAAGAATTAACTGGTGGTGTAATCGAATAGTAGCATTAATATGTCACTATCATCTTCGCTTTTTCACCATCTCCTTTCCATTATCGTTTTTCATTATAATATAATATCAAGAATATAAATAGAACTGTAAAAGAGCAGTAGCAGTAGGATTGGCAATTGATAATCGAACAAGAAAAAAAGATATATCAGTTTGTCTTGGGTTTGTTGACATGAAAACGGTACTAACAGAAGTAGATAGTAGTTGAAGCTTACAATGGTGTTTTATGGGGGTTTACATGGGTGGTTGGAGGAGCGTGCAACAGTTGCTAACCATCACCTTCGTCTTTGTTTTAAATTGTAGTAGAAACAGGAAGAAGAGTGTAGTAGTTTAACTTTTTAATTGGATTTTCGATGGTTGGTTCCAAAATAAACAGAAAATAGTTACGATGCAGCATTTGAGTTGTAGGGTCTATTGGTGGTGTTGGTAAACGAAACAAGGACAAAAAAACTGTATTCAATGGTGATCGATGGTGATTCGAAACAGAAAGGAAAGGAAAAAAAATCGTGAGTTAATAAGAGAGAGATATAGGGAAGTCGTGAAGTGGTGTTTGATGGTGGTGAAAGTAGAGACATAAAGCAGATCGTATAGCAGCTGTAAGGTTTGTTGTTTGGACGAAAATAGGAACAGAATAATGGTGGTGATGTGGGTGTGTGTTGGTTCATGAAGAGAAGCAATAATATAGTAGCAATTTCCGGTGAACTGTGGTTCTTGGTGTGGGTGGTGATAGCGAAGAATAGTAGCGGGTACGAGTGGCTGAAGGTTGGAGTTGATGATTAAAGAAAGAAGGAAATCAAGAGTGATAGGTATTGATCTAACTCCAAGTGTAACTATAATATGTATAAATATAACATTAGGTGGGTTTCAATTTTAGAAGTTTAATAGCAAGTGGGTAATCCATTTGTGGTTATGTTGGTATTTGAATGAGAATAACAAGGAAAGATCAAGTGGTGTTATTATGATACACAGAATTTTTATATATATATAATATTACACAAGGATACAAATCACCAATCATACAATTATGTAAACGTGTTTTAAAGAGAATCCAGCTGTCTCATTTGTATATTTCTTACCGACGTTTTATTTCGGATATTATATCGTGGTCCGTTGTAAATCAGTGGCGGATAAAAGTTCTTCGAAAAATTCTGAAAATTTTACATTACTTATCTATATTTATTCCAGTCATTATGGTATAAAATTTAGTCATTATTTATTAAATAAAAATTACATTAATTATTCACTCCCAACCCTAAGTAAAATATAAAAAGTTATAAAATTCAACAAATAGTTCCTAAATATATTTTTAATAAGCCTATAGTTTATAAAACTCATTTTTGGATCACCGTATATTTTAAAATTACATAAGTTTGAATTTAACTTGCTTAATATCCATCGAAACATCAAACGAATATTACAATCATTTAATATTTATTTATATTTATTTATATTTATTTTTAATATACTTTATTTATATATAGAGATATATTTTAAATAATAATTATTATAATATCTTATTTTTATTTTATTAATTTTTAATAACAACAACATATAATACTTCAAATTATATTTCGAATTTATTATTTATATATACATACACACATATCTATTTACATTTTATTGTTCGTGAATCGTCGAGAATAGCCAAAGGTTAATTGAATGTATAACAACAGTTCAATATATTGAGATTTAATTAAATAGACTTACTTATCATTTCGAAACCATATAAAATTAAGTTTAAATTTAGTCGAAAATTTCCGGGTATTCAACCCTTCTTCATACCGGATGTAAAAGCTTCTCGATCGGTGAAACTATACCAATCATGCTCATTAACTTGGTAATGAAAGATGTAATTGCCCTACACATCTCAAATAATGATAAACAAGCAGCACCATAGGGATGTAATTGTCCTAGCCAATGTTATACGATGATAGAACCGCCATGAAAAAGTTAGTCGGAGGAATGCGAGTGTTTCCGACTTCTAGGGTTACATCGTAGACTGCAACCATGCTGGTTGGGGATTTGTGGGATCGTTGATTTGTGAGTGGAAGGGTAGGGGTGTATTGGGCAATCAGTAGATACCAGTCAATAATCGCCGGTATAGATTCATCCTCTAGGGTGGAGGAGATGGAATGTACATGGAAAGTGGTTGAAGATGAAGACGACATATTTACAATTTAAAAAAGGGGATGACGATGGAAGATTGCACTGACCTGGGTTAAGAAACGCGAAACTAGCCGGAAATTTACGGCCAACGAAGCATATCTTATCCTAAAATAACTGAAATCTTGTTCCTAACTATAATACCTATATTTATGGGATTGATATGGGAGGATCTAGAGTCATTTAAGGATACATCTAGGGTTAGGGTTTAGCCAAAAATAAACCCTAGACCTAGCTCAGAAGAATCGAATAAAAATCACTGTTTTCTATATTACTCGATTAACGATTGCATCTAGAAAATACTTTACGGTAACAGGTATGTTCGTTATGAACTGTGACCTATGAAACCACCCAAGTGGCCATTATTGCGGCTAAGCCATTAATGGTGAACTAAGTGGTTAATCACCCTTTCGTAGATATTCATCTCAATAAGGGTTATCCATGGTAACCATTGACCAGAGATTAACACTATAATGTTCTTAAACACTCCCACATGGCAATCAACATATGATCAGTCCTCTGCGATAGATTTATGTTTAATCATGAATTATGTGGCACATGTGATAAAACAATTTCGATTGAAGATTGGATCCTTTTCACACGATGACTAGAGAAAGGCACTATGAGGAATACTTCCTAAAGAGTACATGCCATTCGAAATAGTTTCAATGCCGAAAAACTCATTTTGCTATTTTTAAAAGGTGAATTTTGAACTTTCAGATTTTACGATAATTATTACCTTTGCATTTGAATTTTTTGCAAATTTAAATAACATTTTGATACTTGTTTTTTATGTAACATTTTATTTAGGTACATTGAGAATCTTTTTGAGGTTAATATCACCCCACTACCCACAAATCCTTACACGTTTTGCGACATCTTGGTTTAATGATTCAATTATTTAGTGGCACTTTATGATATCTCTAAATTCATAACTCTATAATTGTTTCTGTTTTAAAATTCCGTATTATATGTGAATATATTTGACTATAGTTTTGTTTCGATAATAATTCATGGCCTCAGAACACATTTTTTGAACACAATACGTGTGCCACATAATTATGCTGAATTATGTGGCATGTGATAAAACAATTTTGGCTGAAGATTGGATCCATTTTCACACAATGACTAGAGAAAGGCACTACGAGCAAGACTTCCTAAAGAGTTCATGCTATTCAAAATAGTTTCAATGCTGAAAAAGTCATTTTACTATTTTTAAAAGGTGAATTTTGAACTTTCAGATTTTACGATAATTATTACCTTTGCATTTGAATTTTTATACAAATTTAAATACCATTTTGATACTTGTTATTTATGTAATATTGTATTTAGGTACATTGAGAATCTTTTGAGGTTAATATCACTCCACTAGCCACAAAACCTTATACGTTTTGCTACATCTTGGTTTAATGGTTCAATTATTTAGTGGCAATTTTTGACATCTCTTCATCCGTAACAATATTATTGTTTTTGTTATAAAATTTCGTATTGAATGTGAATATAATGGACTATAGTTTCGTTTCGATAATAATTAATGGTCGTAGAACACATTTGTTGAACACATTACATGTGCCACATAATTATGCGGAATTATATGGCACATGTGATAAAATAATTTCGGTTGAAGATTGGATCCATTTTCGCACGATTACTATAGAAAGGCACTACGAGCAAGACTTCCTAAAGAGTTCACGCCATTTGAAATAGTTTTAACGTCAAAAAATTCGTTTGCTATTTTTATAAGGTGAATTTTGAACTTTCAGATTTTACGATAATTGTTATCTTTGCATTTGAATTTTTATGCAAATTTAAATACCATTTTGATACTTGATATTTATGTAACATTGTATTTAGGTACATTGAGAATCCTTTGAGGTTAATATCACCCCACTAACCACAAATCCTTACACGTTTTACGACATCTTGGTTTAATGGTTCAATTATTTATTGGCACTTTTTGATATCTCTCAATTCATAACTCTATTATTGTTTTTGTTTTAAAATTTCATATTAAATGCGAATATATTTGACTATAGTTTCATTTCAATAATAATTCAAGGCCGCAGAACACATTTTTTCTACATTACATGTGCCACATAATTATGCTGAATTATGTAGCACATGTGATAAAACAATTTCGGCTGAAGATTGGATCCATTTTCGCACGATGACTAGAGAAAGGCACTACGAGCAAGAATTCCTAAAGAGTCCTACCGTTCGAAATAGTTTCAATGCCGAAAAAGTCATTTTGCTATTTTTAAAAGGAGAATTTTGATCTTTCAGATTTTACGATAATTATTACCTTTGCATTTGAATTTTTATGCATATTTTAATACCATTTTGATACTTGTTATTTATGTAACATTGTATTTAGGTACACTGAGCATCTTTTCTAGTTTAATATCACCGAGCTAGCCACAAATCCTTATACGTTTTAAGGCATCTCGGTTTAATGGTTCAATTATTTGGTGGCACTTTTTGATATCTCTCAATTCGTAACTAAATTATTATTTTTGTTTTAAAATTTCGTATTGAATGTGAATATATTTGACAATAGTTTCGTTTCGATAATAAATCATGGCCGAAGAACACATTTGTTGAACACATTACGTGTGCCACATAATTATGCTGAATTATGTGGCACATGTGATAAAAAATTATCGGCACAAGATTGGATCCATTTTCGCACGATGACTAGAGAAAGGCACTACGAGCAAGACTTCCTAAAGAGTTCCTGCCATTCGGAATAGTTTCAATGCCGAAAAAGTCGTTTTGCTATTTTTTAAAGGTGAATTTTGAACTTTCAGATTTTACGATAATTATTACCTTTGCATTTGAGTTTTTATACAAATTTAAATACCATTCTGATACTTTTTATTTATGTAACAATATATTTAGTTAGATTGAGAATCTTTTTGAGGTTAATATCACCCCACTAGCCACAAATCCTTACACGTTTTGCGACATCTTGGTTTAATGGTTCAATTATGTAGTGGCACTTTTTGATATCTCTCAATTCATAACTCTTTAATTTTTTTTGTTTTATAATTTCTTATTGAATGCGAATATATTTGACTATAGTTTCATTTCGATAATAATTCATGACCGCAGAACACATTTTTTCAACACATTACGTGTGCCACATTATTATGTTGAATTATGTGGTACATGTGATAAAACAATTTCGGCTGAAGATTGGATTCATTTTCACTCGATGACTAGAGAAAGGCACTACAAGCAAGACTTCTTAAAGAGTTCATGCCATTCGAAATAGTTTCAATGCTGAAAAAGTCATTTTGCTATTTTTAAAAGGTGAATTTTGAACTTTCAGATTTTTCGATAATTATTACCTTTGCATTTGAATTTTTATGCAAATTTAAATACTATTTTGATATTGTTATTTGTGTAACGCTATATTTAGGTACATTGAGAATCTTTTTGAGGTTAATATCACCCCACTAGCCACCAATCCTTACATGTTTTTCGACATCTTGGTTTAATGGTTCAATTACTTAGTGGCACATTTTGATATCTCAATTCATAACTCTATTAATGTTTTTGTTTTAAAATTTCGTATTGTATGTGAATATATTTGATGATAGTTTCGTTTCGATAATAAATCATGGCCGCAGAACACATTTGTTAAACACATTACGTGTGCCACATAATTATGGTGAATTATGTGGCACATAGGATAAAACAATTTTGGTTGAAGATTGGATCCATTTTTGCACGATGACTAGAGATAGGCACTACCAGAAATACTTCCTAAAGAGTACATGCCATTCGAAATAGTTTCAATGCCAAAAAAGTCATTTTGCTATTTTTAAAAGGTGAATTTTGAAATTTCAAATTTTACGATAATTATTACCTTTGCATTTGAAGTTTTATGCATATTTTAATACCGTTTTGATACTTGTTATTTATGTAACATTTTATTTAGGTACATTGAGCAGTTTTTTAAGGTTAATATCACCCCGCTAGCCATAAATCCTTACACATTTTGCGACATCTTGATTTAATGGTTCAATTATGTAGTGGCACTTTTTGATATCTATCAATTCATAACTCTATTATTGTTCTTGTTTTAAAATTTTGTATTGAATATGAATATAATTGACGATAGTTTGATTTTGATAATAATTAATGGCCGCATAACACATTTATTGAACACATTACATGTGCCACATAATTATGTTGAATTATGTGGCATAGGTGATAAAACAATTTCGGTTGAAGATTGGATCCATTTTTGTACGATGACTCTACGAGCAAGACTTCCTAAAGAGTTCATGCCATTCGAAATAGTTTTAATGCTGAAAAAGTCATTTTGCTATTTTTAAAATGTGAATTTTAAACTTTCAGATTTTACGATAATTATTACCTTTCCATTTTATTTTTTATGCAAATTTAAATACCATTTTGATACTTTTTATTTATATAACATTGTATTTTGGTACATTGAGAATCTTTTTGAGGTTAATATCACCCACTAGCCACAAATCCTTACACGTTTTGCGACATCTTGTTTTAATGGTTCAATTATTTAGTGGCACTTTTTGAAATTTTTTCTCAATTCATAACTCTATTATTGTTTTAGTTTTAAAATTTCGTATTGAATGCGATTATATTTGACTATACTTTCATTTCGATAATAATTCATGGATGCAGAACATATTTTTTTAACACATTACGTGTGCCACATAATTATGCTGAATTATGTGGCACATGTGATAAAACAATTTCGGCTGAAGATTGGATCCATTTTCGCACGATGACTAGAGAAAGGCACTACAAGCAAGACTTCCTAAAGAGTTCATGACATTTGAAATAGTTTCAATGCCGAAAAAGTTATTTTGCTATTTTTAAAGGTGAATTTTGAACTTTCAGATTTTACGATAATTATTACCTTTGCATTTGAATTTTTATGCAAATTTAAATACCATTTTGATACTTGTTATTTATGTAACGCTGTATTTAGGTACATTGAGAATCTTTTTGAGGTTAATATCACCCCACTAGCCACAAATCCTTATATGTTTTTCGACATCTTGGTTTAATGGTTTAATTATTTATTGGCACTTTTTGATATCTCAATTCATAACTCTATTATTGTTTTTGTTTTAAAATTTCTTATTGAATGTGAATATATTTGACGATAGTTTCATTTTGATAATAATTCATGACCGCAGAACACATTTGTTAAACACATTACGTGCGCCACATAATTATGCTGAATTATGTGGCACATGTGATAAAACAATTTTGGTTGAAGATTGGATCCATTTTCACACGATGACTAGAGATAGGCACTACGAGCAAGACTTCCTAAAGAGTACATGCCATTCAAAATAGATTCAATGCCGAAAAAGTTGTTTTGCTATATTTAAAATGTGAATTTTGAACTTTCAGATTTTACGATAATTATAACCTTTGCATTTGAATTTTTGTGCATATTTTAATACCATTTTGATACTTTTTATTTATGTAACATTGTATTTAGGTACGATGAGCATGTTTTTAAGGTTAATATCACCCCGCTAGCCACAAATCCTTACACGTTTGCGACATCTTGATTTAATGGTTCAACTATTTAGTGGCACTTTATGATATCATTCAATTCATAACTCTATTATTGTTTTTGTTTTAAAATTACGTATTAAATGTGAATATAATTGACGATAGTTTCGTTTCGATAATAATTAATGGTCGCAGAACACATTTATTTAACACATTACATGTGCCACATAATTATGCTGAATTATGTGGCACATGTGATAAAACAATTTCAGTTGAAGATTGGATCCACTTTTGCACGATGACTAGAGAAATGCACTATGAGAAAGACTTCCTAAATAGTTCATGCCATTCGAAATAGTTTTAACGCTGAATAGTCATTTTGCTATTTTTAAAAGGTGAATTTTAAACTTTCAGATTTTACGATAATTATTACCTTTGCATTTAAATTTTTATGCAAATTTAAATACCATTTTGATACTTATTATTTATGTAACATTGTATTTAGGTACCTTGAGAATCTTTTTGAGGTTAACATCACCCCACTAGCCACAAATCCTTACACGTTTTGCGACATCCCTGTTTAATGGTTCAATTATCTAGTGGTACTTTTTGATATTTCTCAATTCATAACTCTATTATTGTTTTTATTTTAAAATATTGTATTGAAAGCGAATATATTTGACTATAGTTTCGTTTCGATAATAATACATGCCGCAGAACACATTTTTTCAACATTACATGTGCCACGTAATTATGCTGAATTATGTGGCACATGTGATAAAACAATTTCAGCTGAAGATTGGATCCATTTTGGCACGATGACTAGAGAAAGGCACTACGAGCAAGACTTCATAAAGAGTTCTTGCCATTCGAAATAGACTCAATGTCGAAAAAGTCATTTTGCTATTTTTAAAAAGAGAATTTTGAACTTTCAGATTTTAAGATAATTATTACGTTTGCATTTGAATTTTTATGCAAATTTAAATACCATTTTGATACTCATTATTTATGTAACATTGTATTTAGGGATATTGAGAATCTTTTTGAGGTTATTATCACACCACTAGCCAGAAATCCTTATACGTTTTAAGACATCTCGGTTTAAGGGTTCAATTATTTAGTGTCACTTTTTGATATCTCTCAATTCGTAAGTATACTATTGTTTTTATTTAAAATTTTAGTATTGAATGTGAATATATTTGACGATAGTTTCGTTTCGATAATAATTCGTGGCTGCAGAACACATTTATTGAACACATTACGTGTGCCATATAATTATGCTGAATTATGTGGCACATGTGATAAAACAATTGCGGTTGAAGATTGGATCCATTTTCGCACGATGACTAGAGAAAGGCACTACGAGCAAGACTTTCTAAAGAGTTCCTGCCATTCGAAATAGTTTTAACGCTGAAAAAATAGTTTTGCTATTTTTAAAAGGTGCATTTTGAACTTTCAGATTTTACGATAATTATTACCTTTGAATTTAAATTTTTATGCATATTTATATACGATTTTGATACTTGTTATTTATGTAACATTATATTTAGGTACATTGAGCATATTTTTAAGGTTAATATCACCTGGCTAGCCACAAATCCTTACACATTTTGCGACATCTTGATTTAATGATTCAATTATTTAGTGGCACTTTTTGATATCTCTCAATTCATAAATCTATTATAATTTTTGTTTTAAAATTTCGTATTGAATGTGAATATATTTGACTATAGTTTTGTTTCGATAATAATTCATGGCACTAGAATACATTTTTTTTAACACATTACGTGTGCCACAAAATTATGCTGAATTATGTGGCAAATGTGATAAAACAATTTCGACTGAAGATTAGATCCATTTTCATACGATGACTCTAGAAAGGCACTACGAGCAAGACTTCCTAAAGAGTTCCTGCCATTCGAAATAGTTTCAATGCCGAAAAACTCGTTTTGCTGTTTTTAAAAGGTGAATTTTGAACTTTCAGATTTTATGACAATTATTACCTTTGCATTTGAATTTTTATTCAAATATAAATACCATTTTGATACTGGTTATTTATGTAACATTGTATTTAGGTACATTGTAAATCTTTTAAGGTTAATATCACCCCACTAACCACTAATCCTTACACGTTTTGTGACATCTTGGTTTAATGGTTCAATTTAATGGCACTTTTTGATATCTCTCAATTCATAACTCTTTAAATGTTTTTGTTTTAAAATTTCGTATTGAATGCGAATATATTTGACTATAGTTTCGTTTCGATAATAATTAATGGTCGCATAACACATTTTTCAAGACATTACGTGTGCCACATAATTATGCTGAATTATGTGGCACATGTGATAAAACAATTTCGGCTGAAGATTTGATCCATTTTCGCACGATGACTAGAGAAAGGCACTACAAGCAAGACTTCCTAAAGAGTTCATGCCATTCGAAACAGTTTCGATGCCGAAAAAGTCATTTTGCTATTTTTAAAAGGTGAATTTTGAACTTTCAGATTTTAAGATAATTATTACCTTTGCATTTGAACTTTTATGCAAATTTAAATACCGTTTTGATACTTGTTATTTATGTAACATTGTATTTAGGTACATTGTAATTCCTTTTGAGGTTAATATCACCTCATTAGCCACAAATCCTTACACGTTTTACGATATCTTAGTTTAATGGTTCAATTATTTAGTGGCACTTTTTAATATCTCTCAATTCATAACTCTTTAATTGTTTTTGTTTTAAAATTTCGTTTTGAATTCGAATATATTTGACTATAGTTTTGTTTCGTTGCTATTTCATGGCCTTAGAACACATTTGTTGAGCACATTACGTGTGCCACATAATTATGATGAATTATGTGGCACATGTGATAAAACAATTTCGGTTGAAGATGGGATCCATTTTTGCACGATGACTAAAGAAAGGCACTACAAGCAAGACTTCCTAAAGATTTACTACCATTCGAAATAGTTTCAATGCCGAAAAATTCATTTTGCAGTTTTTTAAAGGTGAATTATGAACTTTCAGATTTTACGATAATTATTACCTTTGCATTTGAATTTTTATGCAAATTTAAATACCATTTTGATACTTGTTATTTATGTAACGATATATTTAGGTACATTGAGAATCTTTGTGAGGTTAATATCACCCCACTAGCCACAAATCCTTACATTTTTTTCGACATCTTGGTTTAATAGTTCAATTATTTAGTGGCACTTTTTGATATCTCAATTCATAACTCTATTATTATTTTTGTTTTAAAATTCCATATTGAATGTGAATATATTTAAAGATAGTTTCGTTTCGATAATAATTCATGGCTGCAGAACACATTTATTAAACACATTACGTGTGCCACATAATTATGCTGAATTATGTGGCACATGTGATAAAACAATTTTGGTTGAAGATTGGATCCATTTTCACACAATGACTAGAGATAGGCACTAGATCAAGACTTCCTAAAGAGTACATACCATTCGAAATAGTTTCAATGCCGAAAAGTTCATTTTACTATTTTTAAAAGGTGAATTTTGAACTTTCAGATTTTATGATAATTATTACCTTTACATTTGAATTTTTATGCGAATATATATACCATTTTGATACTTGTCTTTTATGTAACATTCTATTTAGGTACATTGTAAATATTTTTAAGGTTAATATCACCCCAGTAGCCACAGATCCTTACACGTTTTGCAACATCTTGGTTGGTGAAATTATTTAGTGGCACTTTTTGATATCTCTCAATTCATAACTCTATTATTATTTTTGTTTTAAAATTTCGTATTGAGTACGAATATATTTGGATATAGTTTCATTTCGATAATACTTCATGGCTGCAGAACACATTTTTTCAACACATTACGTGTGCCACATAATTATGTTGAATTATGTGGCACATGTGATAAAACAATTAGGGCTGAAGATTGGATCCATTTTCACACGATGACTAGAGAAAGGCATTACAAGCAAGAATTCCTAAAGTGTTCATGCCATTCGAAATAGTTTCAATGATGAAAAAGTCATTTCGTTATTTTTAAAAGGCGAATTTTGAACTTTCAGGTTTTTCGATAATTATTACCTTTGCATTTGAATTTGTATGAAAATTTAAATACCATTTTGATACTTGTTATTTATGTAACATTGCATTTAGGTACATTGATAATCTTATTGAGGTTAATATCACCCCACTATCCACAAATCCGTACACGTTTTTCGACATCTTGGTTTAATGGTTCAATTATTTAGTGGCACTTTTTGATATCTCAATTCATAACTCTATTATTGTTTTTATTTTAAAATTTCGTATTGAATGTGAATATATTTGACGATAGTTTAGTTTCGATAATAAATCATGGCCGAAGAACACATTTGTTGAACACATTACGTGTGCCACATAATTATGCTGAATTATGTGGCACATGTGATAAAACAATTTCAGTTGAAAAGTGGATCTATTTTCGTATGATGACTTAAGAAAGGCACTATGATCTCGACTTCCTAAAGAGTACATGCCATTCGAAATAGCTTCAATGCCGAAAAAGTCGTTTTGCTATTTTTAAAAGGTGAATTTTGAACTTTCAGATTTTACGATAATTATTACCTTTGCATTTGAATTTTTGTGCATATTTTAATACCATTTTGATACTTGTTATTTATGTAACATTGTATTTAGGTACATTGAGCATCTTTTTAAGGTTAATATCATCCCGCTAGCGACAAATCCTTACACGTTTTGCGACATCTTGGTTTAATGGTTCAATTATTTAGTGGCACTTTTTGATATCTCTCCATTCATAACTATATTATTGTTTTTTTTAAAATTTCGTATTGAATATGAATATATTTAACTATAGTTTTGTTTCGATAATAATTTATGGCCGTAGAACATATTTTTTGAACACATTACGTGTGCCGCATAATTATGCTGAATTGTGTGGCACATGTGATAAAACAATTTTGGCTGAAGATTGGATCCATTTTCGAATGATGACTAGAGAAAGGCACTACGAGCAAGACTTCCTAAAGAATTCCTGCCATACGAAATACTTTCAATGCCGAGAAATTCGTTTTACTATTTTTAAAAGGTGAATTTTGAACTTTCAGAATTTACGATAATTATTACCTTTGCATTTGAAGTTTTATGCGAATTTAAATACCATTTTGATACTTGTTATTTATGTAACATTGTATTTAGGTACATTGAGAATCTTTTTGAGGTTAATATCACCTCATTAGCCACAAATCCTTACACGTTTTGCGACATCTTGGATTAATGGTTCAATTATTTAGTGGCACTTTTTTATATCTCTCAATTCATAACACTTTTATTATTTTTGTTTTAAAATTTCGTATTGAATGTGAATATATTTGATTATAGTTTCGTTTCGATAATTATTCATGACCGCAGAACACATTTGTTGAACACATTACTTGTGCCACATAATTATGCAGAATTATGTGGCACATGTGATAAAACAATTTAGGTTGAAGATGGGATCCATTTTCGCACGATGACTAGAGAAAGGGACTACGAGTAAGACTTCCTAAAGAGTTCCTGCCATTCAAAATATTTTCAATGCCGAAAAGTCATTTTGCTATTTTTAAAAGGTGCATTTTGAACTTTCAGATTTTACGATAATTATTACCTTTGCATTTGAATTGTTATGCAAATATAAATACCATTTTGATACTTGTTATTTATGTAACATTGTATTTAGGTACATTGTAAATCTTTTTAAGGTTAATATCACTCCACTAGCCACAAATCCTTACACGTTTTGCAACATCTTGATTTACTGGTGAAATTATTTAGTGGCACTTTTTAATATCTCTCAATTCATAACTCTATAATTATTTTTGTTTTAAAATTTCGTATTGAATACGAATATATTTGGATATAGTTTCGTTTCGATAATAATTCATGGCTGCAGAACACATTTTTCAACACATTACGTGTGCCACGTAATTATGTTGAATTATGTGGCACATGTGTTAAAACAATTTCGGCTGAAGATTGGAACCATTTTCGCACGATGATTAGAGAAAGGAATTACAAGAAAGACTTCCTAAAGAGTTCATGCCATTCGAAATAGTTTCAATGCCGAAAAAGTCATTTTGTTATTTTTAAAAGGTGAATTTTGAACTTTCAGATTTTTCGATAATTATTACCTTTGCATTTGAATTTTTATGCAAATTTAAATACCATTTTGATACTTGTTATTCATGTAACACTGTATTTAGGTACATTGATAATCTTATTGAGGTTAATATCACCCCACTAGCCACAAATCCTTACACGTTTTTCGACATCTTGGTTTAATGGTTCAATTATTTAGCGGCACTTTTTGATATCTCAATTCATAACTCTATTATTGTTTTTGTTTTAAAATTTCGTATTGAATGTGAATATATTTGACGATAGTTTTGTTTAAATAATAAATCATGGCAAAAGAACACATTTGTTGAACACATTATGTGTGCCACATAATTATGCTGAATTATGTGGCACATGTGATAAAACAATTTCAGTTGAAGATTGGATCCATTTTCGTACGATGACTAGAGAAAGGCACTACGATCAAGACTTCCTAAAGAGTTCATGCCATTAGAAATAGTTTTAACGCCGAAAAAGTCATTTTGCTATTTTTAAAAGTTGAATTTTGAACTTTTAGATTTTACGAGAATTATTACCATTGCATTTGAATTTTTATGAAAATTTAAATACCATTTTGATACTTGTTATTTATATAACATTGTATTTAGGTATATTGAGAATCTTTTTGAGGTTAATATCACCTCACTAGCCACAAATCCCTACACGTTTTGCGACATCTTGGTTTAATGGTTCAATGATTTAGTGTCACTTTTTGATATCTCAATTCATAACTCTATTATTGTTTTTGTTTTAAAATTTTATATTGAAGTGAATATATTTAACGATAGTTTCATTTTGATAATAATTCACGGCCGCAGAACACATTTGTTAAACACATTTCGTGTGCCACATAATTATGCCGAATTATGTGGCACATGTTATAAAATAATTTCGGTTGAAGATTGGATCCATTTTTGCGAGATGACTAGAGAGAGGCACTACGAGCAAAACTTCCTAAAGAGTACATGCCATTAGAAATAGTTTCAATGCTGAAAAAGTCGTTTTGCTATTTTTAAAAGGTGAATTTTGAACTTTCAGATTTTACGATAATTATTACCTTTGCATTTGAATTTTTGTACATATTTTAATACCATTTTGATACTTGTTATTTATGTAACATTGTATTTAGGTACATTGAGCATCTTCTTTAGGTTAATATCACCCCGCTAGCCACAAATCCTTACACGTTTGCGACATCTTGGTTTAATGGTTCCATTATTTAGTGGCACTTTTTGATATCTCTCAATTCATAACTCTATTATTGTTTTTGTTTTAAAATTTTGTATTGAATATGAATAAATTTGACTATAGTTTTGTTTCGATTATAATTCATGGCCGCAGAACAATTTTTTTAACACATTACGTGTGCCACATAATTATGCTGAATTATGTGGGCCATGTGATAAAACAATTTCAGCTGAAGATTGGTTCCATTTTCGCATGATGACTAGAGAAAGGCACTATGAGCAAGACTTCCTAAAGAGTTCCTGCCATTCAAAATAGTTTCAATGCCGAAAAAGTCGTTTTACTATTTTAAAAGGTAAATTTTGAACTTTCAGATTTTACAATAATTATTACCTTTACATTTGAATTTTTATACAAATTTAAACACCATTTTGACAATTGTTATTTGTGTAACATTGTATTTAGGTACATTAAGAATCTTTTTGAGGTTAGTATCACCCCACTAGCCACAAATCCTTACACATTTTGCGACATCTTGGTTAAATGGTTCATATATTTAGTGGCACTTTTTGATATCTCTCAATTCATAACTCTATTATTATTTTTGTTTTTAAAATTTGTATTGAATACGAATATATTTGACTATAGTTTCTTTTCAATAATAATTCATGGCCGCAGAACACATTTGTTGAGCACATTACGTGTGCCACATAATTATGCTGAATTATGTGACACATGTGATAAAATAATTTCGGTTGAAGATGGGATCCATTTTTCCACGATGACTAGAGAAAGGCACTTCAAGCAAGACTTCCTAAAGATTTACTACCATTCGAAATAGTTTCAATGCCGAAAAATTTGTTTTGCTTTTTTTAAAAGGTGAATTATGAACTTTCAGATTTTACAATAATTATTAACTTTGCATTTGAATTTTTATGCAAATTTAAATACCATTTTGATACTTGTTATTTATGTAACATTGTATTTAGGTATATTGTAAATCTTTTTGAGATTAATATCACCCTTCTAGCCACAAATCCTTAAACGTTTTACGATATCTTGGTTTAATGGTTCAATTATTTAGTGGCACTTTTTAATATCTCAATTCATAACTCTATTATTGTTTTTGTTTTAAAATTTCGTATTGAATGTGAATATACTTGATGATAGTTTCGTTTCGATAATAATTCATGGCCACAGAACACATTTACGAAACACATTACGTGTGCCACATAATTATGGTGAATTATGTGGCACATGGGGATAAAACAATTTTGGTTGAAGATTTGATCCATTTTTGCACGATGACTAGAGATAGGCACTACAAGCAAGACTTCCTAAAGAGTACATGCCATTCGAAATAGTTTCAATGCCGAAAAAGTCATTTTACTATTTTTAAAAGGTGAATTTTGAACTTTCAGATTTTACGATAATTATTACCTTTGCATTTGAATTTTTATGCATATTTTAATACCATTTTGATACTTGTTATTTATGTAACATTGTATTTAGGTACATTTAGCATGTTTTTAAGGTTAATATCACCCCGCTAGCCACAAATCCTTACACGTTTTGCGACATCTTGATTTAATGGTTCAATTATTTAGTGGCGCTTTTTGATATCTTTCAATTCATAACTTTATTATTTTTTTTGTTTTAAAATTTCGTATTTAATGTGAATATAATTGACGAGAGTTTCATTTCGATAATAATTAATGGCCGCAGAACACATTTGTTAAACACATTACATGTGCCACATAATTATCCTGAATTATGGCACATGTGATAAAATAATTTGGGTTGAAGATTTGATCCATTTTTGCACGGTGACTAGAGAAAGGCACTACGAGCAAGACTTCCTAAAGAGTTCATGCCATTCGAAATAGTTTTAACGCCGAAAAAGTCGTTTTGCTATTTTTAAAAGGTGAATTTTGAACTTTCAGATTTTACGATAATTATTTCCTTTGCATTTGATTTTTTATGCAAATTTAAATACTATTTTGATACTTGTTATTTATTTAACATTGTATTTAGGTACATTGAGAATCTTTTTGAGGTTAATATCACCCACTAGCCACAAATCCTTACACGTTTTGCGACATCTTGGTTTAATGATTCAATTATTTAGTGGCACTTTTTGATATTTCTCAATTCCTAACTCTATTATTGTTTTAGTTTTAAAATTTCGTATTGAATGCGAATATATTTGACTATAGTTTCGTTTCGATAATAATTCATGGACGCAGAACACATTTTTTCAACACATTACGTGTGCCACATAATTATGGTGAATTATGTGGCACATGTGATAAAACAATTTCGGCTGAAGATTGAATCTATTTTCACACGATGACTAGAGAAAGGCACTACAAGCAAGACTTTCTAAAGAGTTCATGCCATTCGAAATAGTTTCAATGCCAAAAAGGTTGTTTTGCTATTTTTTGAAGGTATTTCATATGCCCGAGAGACATATTAAACTAATGTGGCTAAAATGTTATGATCCAAGTCGGGTCATACCCAATAACAAGCTTATCAACACATTTAGTATTTATCTTATCGAATGGATCTTTAATAAATAAATATTTGACACCTATACTTTAGAAATTGGTTTTCTAAAGGTAAAATGCAAGAAATAATTATATGGATAATTATAAGTAAGTTTAATTATTTATATGATTAAACTTATATATATGTGTGTTTTAATTTTATAAAGAGGTTTATAAAATTATATAAAAATGTGTAAGTATCAAAAATTGTTGCAAGACATTTTAAATAAAGGAATACTAAAAAAAATAAAAAATAAAAAGGGGAGGAGGGGGTGGTGGCGGTTTTGGAGTCCCAAGGCACCCCACCCATGCCTTTTGATTAAATATATTCCAACACTCAAGGTTGAGCATGCTTGCACAATTTTACACACACACATTTTTTATACTTGCTTTCAAACTCAAAAACTCTCTCCCCATTCACCCTTTTGGCCGAAAATTTGGAGAGGAAGAAGAGGGTTCTTCTTGTGATTTTGCAAGTTTCTTTGGTGTCCAAAATCCTAACCCATTTGGTGGTGTTGATTACATAGCTTGTGGGTATACAAGATTTGAGGTCTCAAGTTAGAGACTAAGGTTCATTCTCATCTTCATCATCTTCATCTTCTTGCTTCAACCTCCATTTTAGGAGAAGGTATAAAACCCTAACTAGCTTCTTTTACATTTTAGTATATTGTACAAGACTAGATCTATAAATGGAATACATTTTAAAAGGTTAAAATACACATTAAACAATTGAAAAATGCTTCCGCTTGCTCTATATATATTTTCGAAAATATATGCATATATAAAATGGTTTTGTGACTTGTTTACATGTGGTATTCCATCAATGGTATCTAGAGCCAAAGTCTTGTTAATATGCTTCTTGTTTTTGGCTAGTAAACTCATTTATTTTACAATCTACCAACATGCATGAAAGTAGAATGGAAAAATCATGAGTTTTGGTGGGTGTGGTTTCTTGGCCGAAATATTTTGGGTCCCAAAAGTGGGTTTGGGACTTCAAGTTTGGCCAAGTTTGTTGTTATGTTATTGTTCACAATCGAGCCTAGACCATGTGGTTGTATGTTTGAATGATTTGGTTGTTATTCGTGATTGTAACATTCATTCATATGGTTTGTATTATTTTGTAATTTTGGTTTGTAATAAGTTGTAATTATTCTTGTAATTTTGATGTAATTTATTCTATTTGGTTTGTAAAAATAGAGTAGGTTGTTATTTCATTTTCTAGAAAAATTGTATTAGGATATAATTTTGTAAAGAGAAAATGAAGATTCAAGAAGAAGAACACAAGATGGAGCTTATGAAGTTACAAGATTAAGTGGGAGATTTTGTATAAAATCTCTTACTTTTGTTAACCCTTACCGGTGACATTTGTTTTGGCTAAACAAATGTCCACCAAAATGGCTCCCGATTGTGAACATTTTATTTTGCATGCTTGTATGATTATGTTTGTATGTTTGGATTGCTACAACAATTTCACATGTTTACATCTTGCAAAATACATTATAAATGGTTATAATAAAACATAACAAAACGACACCTATAATTGGTTATTAGAACTAAATAAAATGGTTTATTTTAAAAGGTAATAAATTGGTTTATAACTAGTAATTGGTTTTACTAAAAGGACATGAAAATAGGTTTTTCATAATATACTACACACCAAATGCATGTTGGTGTATAGCAATTGTTTTCTAAAACTAGAATGTAGAAAACTTAAAATCCCTTTAAATAAAACAAGGTAAACAAGTTAAACGCCATCCTTTTGTGGAAACACTTAGACATATTAGGAAACTCTTGATGGGATAAAGGTCACCTAACCGTCATGAGCGAACTAATATGAATAAGGTACACTTCACATACATGTGGGATAAAGGTCACCTAACCACTTGTGTGATTAAGTCTACATGTTTACACAAGTAGGACGACTTGATTTGGGAATCATGAACTTAGGGTCACCGAAGCATGAGGAACAAATAGGCGTTGATGGGATTAATATGCCATGCAAAAGGATTGCATGATCCCATAACTTAGAAGTTGCAAAAGGATTGCAATTGTCATTATGACTACCTAGCTAAATCAAATGACGGGATAAAGGTCACCTAACCGAAATTTGATTTACCGTCGGATTCTAATATTTAATAAAACAAATTAAAAGGGTATTGTTTATTAAATTTAAAATCGATACTTAAAAGGACTTTGTTGAATTTTGTAGATGGCCGCTAATAACAACAACAACATGCAAAACGCACCGCTTAACATGAACAACCTATCGTTACGGTCTCTCCTCGAGAAAGACAAACTCAATCATACCAACTTTATGGATTGGTTCCGCAATCTTCGGATTGTCCTCAAACAAGAGGATAAAGTGTATGTACTTGAGGACCCCATTCCCGATCAACCGGATGAGAATGATGTGGAGGCAATGGCCTCTTACGATAAGTATTGCCACGACTCCCTTCAAGTCTCATGCTTAATGCTTGGGACTATGATACCCGAACTCCAAAAGGATTTCGAGCATCATAGTGCATACGACATGATAACGCAATTGAAGGAGATGTTCCTCCAACAAGCGCGTGTCGAGCGTTTCGAAACGGTTCGGGTGCTACATGCTTGTCGTATGGACGATACCCAATCGGTTTCATCTTATGTACTTAAGATGAAAAGCCTTATCGATCGTGCTAACCGCCTTAACCTAAACATATCTAATGAGTTAGCCACCGATCTTATCCTTAACTCCCTATCAAAAAGGTTTGATCAATTTGTAATTAATTACAATATGAATGGGATGGATAAGAGCATAGGTGAGCTTCACGGTATGCTTAGAACGGCGGAAACTAGCATGGGTAAAAGGGCTTTACCCATGTTAGCAATCGATCAAGGTGGGTCAAAAGGTAACACCTCTAAGCCAAAGGTGGCCAAGAGAAAAGGACCCGCCCATCAAGGCAAAGGGAAAGGGAAGATGGTTACCCCAACCATCAACAAGGCTAAGAAGTAAAAGGTAGCCGAGAAGGCAAACCCCAAAGAAGACCCATGTTTCGGTTGCGGTGAGATGGGTCATTGGAAACGAAATTGTCCGGTCTATCTTAAGGAGTTGAAGGACAAGAGGGATGCAGGGCAAACCTCAGGTAATATATATATGGTATATATAGAGCTTAGTATTACTTCTTCTAATACATGGGTATTAGACACGGGATGTGGAACTCATATTTGCAATTCTTTGCAGGGGTTCAAAAGAAGTGATCATAAGGCGGGAACATCAAGTCTCTATATGGGCAATGGTGCAAAGGTGCATGTTAAAGCTCAAGGAGATTTTATTTTGAAGTTTCCAAGCGGATTGGAACTTATTTTAGAAAATGTTTTGTATGCTCCGGATTTGTGTAGAAACATTATTTCTATTTCTCGCTTAAAACAATGTGGTTACGTTGTTAATTTTATTGATGATGATATTCATGTTTCTAAAGACAATGTATTCTATTTCAAGGCTTCGCCTTCAAATGGAATTTATGAATTGGTTCATGATGACGCATCATCGAGCTCTATATACCATACAAGCACCAAGAAACTCAAAAGGGATTTGAGTGATTCCTATTTATGGCATTGTCGCCTTGGCCATATAAACAAGAACCGAATGCATACACTTCAAAAGAATGGACTTTTGAAATCAAATGAAATGGATTCGTTTGATGTATGTGAATCTTGTTTACAAGGCAAGATGACTAAAGTACCTTTTAAAGGGACTTATGAAAGGGCTAAGGATTTATTGGGATTAATACATTCGGATGTATGTGGACCCTTTAAACCCATGACTAGGAATGGTGAAAGATACTTTGTTACTTTCATTGATGAATTTAGTCGTTTCGGATATGTCTACTTATTAAGACACAAGGACGAAACGTTTGAAGCATTCAAAGAATATCAAAACGAAGTACAAAATCAACTCAATAGGACAATTAAGGTACTTCGTACCGATAGAGGAGGTGAATACCTAAGTGATGCCTTCCAAGATCATCTTAGGAGTTGTGGGATTATCTCACAACTTACTCCACCCGGAACACCCCAACTTAATGGAGTTTCCGAAAGGAGGAACCGAACCCTAATGGATATGGTTCGATCTATGATGGCAAGAAGCTCGTTACCTCTATCATTTTGGGGTTATTGTCTAAGCTCCGCGGTTCGTATTTTAAATATGGCCCCAACCAAGAAAGTGGAACGAACTCCTCATGAGATGTGGTTTGGAAAACCTCCTTCTCTTTCATACTTGAAAGTATGGGGATGTGAAGCTTATCCTAAGCGTTATGTAGCGAATAAGCTACATGCTCGATCCACAAAGTGTATCTTCATAGGATATCCCAAAGATGACATGGGATATTACTTCTATGATCCATCCGAACAAACGGTATTTGTTGCTCGAAAGGCGGAATTCCTTGAAACCAAGTTCCTTATGGAAGGTGATGGTGAAAGGAAGATAGATCTTGTAGAGGTACAAGATCAAGCCGATGATACACAATTGGTTGGCACTAGTACTCAACATGAGGATGTTGAAAATGATCAAGTGGATGATCAAAGTACACAAGACGTTCAAAGATCTAGTAGGATTAGTAATCCTCCTGAGAGATATGGTTTTCTCGTGGATGGTTGCTATACGGTTGATTTGGATGAACCCACAAACTACGAAGATGCTTTATCAAGGATTGATAAAGATAAATGGCAGGAAGCCATGAACGCCGAGATGCAATCCATGTATGAAAATCAAGTTTGGGAACTTGTTGTGCAACCTCCTAGCTCCAAGCTAGTTGATTGCAAATGGCTTTTCAAGAAGAAAACCGACATACATGGAAACTTGGATACATACAAAGCTAGACTTGTAGCAAAAGGTTTCACTCAAACTCAAGGGGTTGATTATGATGAAACTTTCTCGCCAGTGGCGATGCTAAAGTCTATTAGGATATTATTTGCCATTGCTGCTCACTATGACTATGAAATATGGCAAATGGATGTCAAAACCGCTTTCCTAAATGGATATCTTGAGGAAGATGTCTATATGGTACAGCCCGAAGGTTTTGTTGATCCGAAAAATCCTAAAAAGGTATGCAAGTTAAAGAAATCAATCTACGGATTGAAACAAGCATCTAGAATGTGGAATCATCGTTTTAATGAAGAGGCAAAGAAATTTGGCTTCATTAAGAATGGTGATGAAGCTTGTGTATACAAAAAGGCTAGTGGGAGCTCTATAATGTTCCTTGTGCTATATGTGGATGATATATTATTATTTGGGAATGATATTACCACAATGCAAGAAGTCAAAACTTGGCTAAAGAGTTGCTTCTCCATTAAGGATCTTGGAGAAGCACAATACATATTGAGGATAGGGATCTATAGGAATAGATCCAAGATATTGATAGGTTTAAGTCAAAGTACATACATTGATAAAATCTTGAAAAGGTTCAAGATGAAAAACTCTAAGAAAGGTTTGGTACCTATTCAAAGAGGAACCATTCTCAGTTCATCTCAGTGTCCTACCACGAAAGATGAACAAGAGAGAATGAAGAAAGTCCCATATGCATCCGCTATTGGGTCTATCATGTATGCAATGATATGTACTAGACCGGATGTGTCATGCGCTCTAAGCTTGACAAGTAGATACCAGAACAACCCAGGAAACAGTCATTGGATTGCTGTTAAAAGTATATTGAAATACCTTAGAAGGACTAAGGATATGTTTCTAATATATGGGTCTGGTGAGGAAGAACTCGTTGTAAAAGGTTACGTGGACGCGAGTTTCTAAACTGATCGAGATGACTCTCAATCACAATCCGGTTATGTCTTCATGTTAAATGGTGGTGCAGTCTCTTGGAAGAGCTCAAAACAGGAAGTTGTTGCGTTATCCACTACAGAGTCGGAGTACATTGCCGCCTCACTGGCAGCTCAGGAAGCTGCATGGATGAAGAAATTCATCGACGACTTAGGAGTGGTCCCTTCCATTCAGGACCCTCTTGAGATCTTTTGTGACAACGAGGGTGCGATTGCTCAAATCAAGGAACCTCGTGCTCATCAAAAGACTCGTCACATTGAGTGGAGATTTAACTACATTAGGGATGAGGTTGAAAAAGGAAAGATATGTATTCACAAAGTTCACACAGATCAAAATGTTGCGGATCCACTCACGAAGCTTTTACATGGGCCAAAACATGAGGGACATGTTTGTGCATTAGGGCTTCGATATTCTAGTGATTGGAATTGATCTATTTTAAGTATTGTAACGGAACGAATTAGTTCAAACTCATCAATATAATTATGGTATTAATTTAATTATGAGTCATGTTCCAATTTTGCATATTTTATCCATGAATAAACTATTATTCTAAATTCCGTAGTTGATCACATTTGTGGGAGCAAGTGTGAGGTCTAAACTATTATGAACTTGGATTGGTTAACATTCAAATGGTGAATGTGGGGCAAGGTTGCAACCAAGGTTCATAGATATTTGTGGGACACAAATATTGGAAGACCCGCTCTCAAGATTTACTATATGGAGCCTTTGTGGTTGCTCACATGTAATCTTGAGTAAAGGAGAATATCATTATATCCTCTGACCTGAGACACATATTGGGTTCGGATATTCACCGAATATTGTGCCTTGATTCTTTCCTTCGCTATTCTGAAATATGGTAGTACATAAGGGAGGCTTCAGGTATGGTACTAAGTGTGGTGTCTAGAACGTATGTAGTCAAGATGGAATTTGTCCCTCTTATTCGTTGAGAGTTAGATGTCTAAGGCCTGATAAAGTTAAATCTATAAGAGAGTGATCATTCTATATCTCTTGGATTTAACATGACATCTAGGACAAAAGGATATATTGAAAGATTCACCTGATCATATTCGAGATGGGAACTCGAAAGGGATGATGTTATTGAATGGCACTAAGTCATAACATATTAGGGGTGATGGACGGTCGTTAGGTGGTATCCGTCACTTACATTAATTTCTAATGTTTCTCGTGCAAGTGGGAGATTGAAGGTATTTCATATGCCCGAGAGACATATTAAACTAATGTGGCTAAAATGTTATGATCCAAGTCGGGTCATACCCAATAACAAGCTTATCAACACTTTTAGTATTTATCTTATCGAATGGATCTTTAATAAATAAATACTTGACACCTATACTTTAGAAATTGGTTTTCTAAAGGTAAAATGCAAGAAATAATTATATGGATAATTATAAGTAAGTTTAATTATTTATATGATTAAACTTATATATATGTGTGTTTTAATTTTATAAAGAGGTTTATAAAATTATATAAAAATGTGTAAGTATCAAAAATTGTTGCAAGACATTTTAAATAAAGGAATGCTAAAAAAAATTAAAAAAAAATAAAAAAAAAAGGGGGAGGAAGGGGTGGTGGCGGTTTTGGAGTCCCAAGGCACCCCACCCATGCCTTTTGATTAAATGTATTCCAACACTCAAGGTTGAGCATGCTTGCACAATTTTACACACACACATTTTTTATACTTGCTTTCAAACTCAAAAACTCTCTCCCCATTCACCCTTTTGGCCGAAAATTTGGAGAGGAAGAAGAGGGTTCTTCTTGTGATTTTGCAAGTTTCTTTGGTGTCCAAAATCCTAACCCATTTGGTGGTGTTGATTACATAGCTTGTGGGTATACAAGATTTGAGGTCTCAAGTTAGAGACTAAGGTTCATTCTCATCTTCATCATCTTCATCTTCTTGCTTCAACCTCCATTTTAGGAGAAGGTATAAAACCCTAACTAGCTTCTTTTACATTTTAGTATATTGTACAAGACTAGATCTATAAATGGAATACATTTTAAAAGGTTAAAATACACATTAAACAATTGAAAAATGCTTCCGCTTGCTCTATATATATTTTCGAAAATATATGCATATATAAAATGGTTTTGTGACTTGTTTACATGTGGTATTCCATCATTTTTGAAGGTGAATTTTGAACTTTTAGATTTTACGATAATTATTACCTTTGCATTTTAATTTTTATGCAAATTTAAATACCATTTTGATACTTGTTATTTATGTAACGCTGTATTTAGGTACATTGAGAATCTTTTTGAGGTTAATATCACCCCACTAGCTGAAGCGACCCGTCCTAATCCATAACGACAGATACAATAACATATGGATACATTGCGAGGTATTTAACTTCAAAATGATACATTTTACGAACATTGCATTCATTTTTAAAAGACAACCTTCATTACATCAAAAGTTAAACAGGCATGCATACCATTTCCTAATATATCAATCTACCAATGACTTCTTATCAATCTTGATGAACTTAATGACTCGAAAGCAACGTCTTTTGAAATATGCCATGAATGACTCCAAGTAATATCTATAAAATGAGCAATTTGCACAGCGGAAGATTTCTTTCAAACCTGAGAATAAACATGCTTTCAAGTGTCAACCAAAAGGTTGGTGAGTTCATTAGTTTATCATAACAATCATTTCCATTAATTTAATAGACCACAAGATTTTCATTTCATTTTTCATAAACATCATCTCATATCAGGCATTTCGCAAACTGCATAGAGATAAAAAAAAAATCATTCATATGGTGAATGCTTGATAACCGAACTAACAGGATGCATATAGAATATCTCCATCATTCCGGGACTCTCATCGGACATGATAATCGAAGTACTAAAGCATTCGTAACCTGAATGGGACGTGTCAATGTCCATAGATCTATCTTTAGGATTCGCGTCAATTAGGGGCCATTTCCCTAATTCTTAGGCTACCAAGCTAACAAGGGGCATATTCAATTTCAATAATCCAACCATAGAATGTAGTTTCGATTACTTGTGTCTATTTCGTCAATCATTTATAAAACAGCGCATGTATTCTCAGTCCCAAAAATATATATTGCAAAAGCATTTAAAAAAGGAGCAAATGAAACTCACTATACTGTATTTTGTAGTAAAAATACATATGACGACATTTGAACAATGCAGGGTTGGCCTCGGATTCACGAACCTATATCAAGTATATATATTAACACATATAATCACATAATTCCTCCTACATAATATTTATATATTAAGTGTTGTAGTTATATATACTTTATTTATATTTTATATCTTCAGTTATATTTGTATATATAGTTATTTTGTAAATAATCAATATTCATACATATAGTTATATTACTATATATATATATATATATATATATATATATATATATATATATATATATATATATATATATATATATATATATATATATATATATATATATATATATATATATATATATATATATATATATATATATATATATATATATATATATATATATATATTTGTAGTTGGTATTATATCAAAAATCGGTAATTTATTATATGTAATATTTATATAATAATGTCATTATGTTTGTAGTAATAATAATAATATTGTAATAATAATAATACTAATGATAATAATAGTGATAACAAAAATAATGTAAATAAAATTATATATAAAAATCATGTTAATGAAATTAATAATAATAATGATAGTAATAATGATAATAATAACGATGGTTATAATTTTAATTAAAAATGTTAATTTTAATGTTAATGATAATAACAATAATAATAACAATAACAATAATAATAATAATAATAATAATAATAATAATAATAATAATAATAATAATAATAATAATAATAATAATAATAATAATAATAATAATAATAATAATAATAATAATAATAATAATAATAATAATAATAATAATAATAATAATAATAAGTAAACTACCTCAACGAAGTAGTTCTAAAAAAAATGCCCAAGTCCGGGTTTGAACCCGCGACCTCCCGCTAACCCAATAACACAACAAACCATCCAAGCTATTTTTCGTTTTTCTGAAATTGTATCCCTTAATTTATTTAAAACCCGACGGTGACTGTTCTTCATCTTCTTTTATTTATGATCATAATCATCATCATCATAGCCTAATTATCATCATCAATAATCATCACTCGTCATCATATTATCCTTCACGTATATCATCATCATACAGCTTCCATGATCACGATCATCATCATCCTTTAAATCGTCTTCATCATCAACATACATCATAACCGTGCTCATCAACGAGTCATCCATCATCATCTTTCTACAGCATCATCATCATATTAAATCTCCATCTCCTAATCTTAAACGATTATCATCATCATCCTAACTCTCGTTGCATAAACATCATCTTATCGTATATCAACATCTTATACGTTCTTCCATCATCATCGTTATTTTACACATCACCTTCATAAGTCTTCGGCCCACATGGAGACTGGATCACCCCAGCTCAACTAGTTTCTCAAGCCCGTTTCCTAATTAATGACCCAAATATCATATTAAGCGTACGGCAAGTATTATGATATTTAGAATTTGTAAAAGCAACCTAATATGTAGCTATAAAGTGTCGTCCAAAAGAAAGAAACAAATATATAATGTTGTCCCACTTTACAGCCCATAGCCGATTACAAATTGGAAGATTTAAAATTCCTTGTGGGGTTTGTCTTCAAGTAAGAATATAAAGAAACAACCAACTTCACTCATCATTCACCTATATTCCTCCTTATTCATTTTTTTATCAGAAACAAATAGAAGTAGTCAACAGTGATGGCGGTAGGAAGATGGTGGTTGTGGTGGAGTATCATGATGGATCATGGTGTTTGTACATCAAGAACAATAAGTAAATGATACGGCTGTTTGCAGAAGGAGTATAGCAGCAAATTTCATGATTTTGTGGTGATCTTCAAGTAGAGAGAGAGAGAAGAGAAAAATGAAATGTCCCGTTCTTATTGATTAAAAACGTTCCATATTAATTGATGTCGTTGCGAGGTTTTGACCTCTATATGAGACGTTTTTCAAAGACTGCATTCATTTTAAAACAAACCATAACCTTTATTTCATCAATAAAGGTTTAAAAAGCTTTACGTAGATTATCAAATAATGATAATCTAAAATATCCTGTTTACACACGACCATTACATAATGGTTTACAATACAAATATGTTACAACAAAATAAGTTTCTTGAATGCAGTTTTTACACAATATCATACAAGCATGGAATCCAAATCTTGTACTTATTTAAGTATGCGACAGCGGAAGCTCTTAATAATCACCTGAGAATAAACATGCTTAAAACGTCAACAAAAATGTTGGTGAGTTATAGGTTTAACCTATATATATCAAATCATAATAATAGACCACAAGATTTCATATTTCAATACACATCCCATACATAGAGATAAAAGTCATTCATATGGTGAACACCTGGTAACCGACATTAACAAGATGCATATATAAGAATATCCCCATCATTCTGGGACACCCTTCGGATATGATATAAATTTCGAAGTACTAAAGCATCTGGTACTTTGGATGGGGTTTGTTAGGCCCAATAGATCTATCTTTAGGATTCGCGTCAATTAGGGTGTCTGTTCCCTAATTCTTATATTACCAGACTTAATAAAAAGGGGCATATTCGATTTTGATAATTCAACCATAGAATGTAGTTTCACATACTTGTGTCTATTTTGTAAATCATTTATAAAACCTGCATGTATTCTCATCCCAAAAATATTAGATTTTAAAAGTGGGACTATAACTCACATTCACAGATTTTTACTTCGTCGGGAAGTAAGACTTGGCCACTGGTTGATTCACGAACCTATAACAATATATACATATATATATCAAAGTATGTTCAAAATATATTTACAACACTTTTAATATATTTTGATGTGTTAAGTTTATTAAGTCAGCTGTCCTCGTTAGTAACCTACAACTAGTTGTCCACAGTTAGATGTACAGAAATAAATCGATAAATATTATCTTGAATCAATCCACGACCCAGTGTATACGTATCTCAGTATTGATTACAACTCAAACTATATATATTTTGGAATCAACCTCAACCCTGTATAGCTAACTCCAACATTCACATATAGAGTGTCTATGGTTGTTCCGAAATATATATAGATGTGTCAACATGATAGGTCGAAACATTGTATACGTGTCTATGGTATCTCAAGATTACATAATATATAATACAAGTTGATTAAGTTATGGTTGGAATAGATTTGTTACCAATTTTCACGTAGCTAAAATGAGAAAAATTATCCAATCTTGTTTTACCCATAACTTCTTCATTTTAAATCTGTTTTGAGTGATTCAAATTGCTATGGTTTCATATTGAACTCTATTTTATGAATCCAAACAGAAAAAGTATAGGTTTATAGTCGGAAAAATAAGTTACAAGTTGTTTTTGTAAAGGTAGTCATTTCAGTCGAAAGAACGACGTCTAGATGACCATTTTAGAAAACATACTTCCACTTTGAGTTTAACCATAATTTTTGGATATAGTTTCATGTTCATAATAAAAATCATTTTCTCATAATAACAACTTTTAAATCAAAGTTTATCATAGTTTTTAATTAACTAACCCAAAACAGCCCAAGGTGTTACTACGACGGCGTAAATCCGGTTTTACGGTGTTTTTCGTGTTTCCAGGTTTTAAATCATTAAGTTAGCATATCATATAGATATAGAACATGTGTTTAGTTGATTTTAAAAGTCAAGTTAGAAGGAATAACTTTTGTTTGCGAACAAGTTTAGAATTAACTAAACTATGTTCTAGTGATTACAAGTTTAAACCTTCGAATAAGATAGCTTTATATGTATGAATCGAATGATGTTATGAACATCATTACTACCTTAAGTTCCTTGGATAAACCTACTGGAAAAGAGAAAAATGGATCTAGCTTCAATGGATCCTTGGATGGCTCAAAGTTCTTGAAGTAGAATCATGACACGAAAACAAGTTCAAGTAAGATCATCACTTTAAATAAGATTGTTATAGTTATAAAAATTGAACCAAAGTTTGAATATGATTATTACCTTGTATTAGAATGATAACCTACTGTAAGAAACAAAGATTTCTTGAGGTTGGATGATCACCTTACAAGATTGGAAGTGAGCTAGCAAACTTGAAAGTATTCTTGATTTTATGTAACTAAAACTTGTAGAATATATGAAGAACACTTAGAACTTGAAGATAAAACTTGAGAGAGATCAATTAGATGAAGAAAATTGAAGAATGAAAGTGTTTGTAGGTGTTTTTGGTCGTTGGTGTATGGATTAGATATAAAGGATATGTAATTTTGTTTTCATGTACATAAGTCATGAATGATTACTCATATTTTTGTAATTTTATGAGATATTTCATGCTAGTTGCCAAATGATGGTTCCCACATGTGTTAGGTGACTCACATGGGCTGCTAAGAGCTGATCATTGGAGTGTATATACCAATAGTACATACATCTAAAAGCGGTGTATTGTACGAGTACGAATACGGGTGCATACGAGTAGAATTGTTGATGAAACTGAACGAGGATGTAATTGTAAGCATTTTTGTTAAGTAGAAGTATTTTGATAAGTGTATTGAAGTCTTTCAAAAGTGTATAAATACATATTAAAACACTACATGTATATACATTTTAACTGAGTCGTTAAGTCATCGTTAGTCGTTACATGTAAGTGTTGTTTTGAAACCTTTAGGTTAACGATCTTGTTAAATGTTGTTAACCCAATGTTTATAATATCAAAAGAGATTTTAAATTATTATATTATCATGATATTATCATGTATGAATATCTCTTAATATGATGTATATATACATTAAATGTCTTTACAACGATAATCGTTACATATATGTCTCGTTTAAAAATCATTAAGTTAGTAGTCTTGTTTTTACATATGTAGTTCATTGTTAATATACTTAATGATATGTTTACTTATCATAGTATCATGTTAACTATATATATATCTATATATATGTCATCATATAGTTTTTACAAGTTTTAACGTTCGTGAATCACCGGCCAACTTGGGTGGTCAATTGTCTATATGAAACATATTTCAATTAATCAAGTCTTAAAAAGTTTGATTGCTTAACATGTTGGAAACATTTAATCATGTAAATATCAATCTCAATTAATATATATAAACATGGAAAAGTTCGGGTCACTACAGTACCTACCCGTTAAATAAATTTCGTCCCGAAATTTTAAGCTGTTGAAGGTGTTGACGAATCTTCTGGAAATAGATGCGGGTATTTCTTCTTCATCTGATCTTCACGCTCCCAGGTGAAATCGGGTCCTCTACGAGTATTCCATCGAACCTTAACAATTGGTATCTTGTTTTGCTTAAGTCTTTTAACCTCACGATCCATTATTTCAACGGGTTCTTCGATGAATTGAAGTTTTTCGTTGATTTGGATTTCATCTAACGGAATAGTGAGATCTTGTTTAGCAAAACATTTCTTCAAATTCGAGACGTGGAAAGTGTTATGTACAGTCTCGAGTTGTTGAGGTAACTCAAGTCGGTAAGCTACTGGTCCGACACGATCAATAATCTTGAATGGTCCAATATACCTTGGATTTAATTTCCCTCGTTTACCAAATCGAACAACGCCTTTCCAAGGTGCAACTTTAAGCATGACCATCTCTCCAATTTCAAATTCTATATCTTTTCTTTTAATGTCAGCGTAGCTCTTTTGTCGACTTTGGGCGGTTTTCAACCGTTGTTGAATTTGGATGATCTTCTCGGTAGTTTCTTGTATTATCTCCGGACCCGTAATCTGTCTATCCCCCACTTCACTTCAACAAATCGGAGACCTGCACTTTCTACCATAAAGTGCTTCAAAAGGTGCCATCTCAATGCTTGAATGGTAGCTGTTGTTGTAGGAAAATTCTGCTAACGGTAGATGTCGATCCTAACTATTTCCGAAATCAATAACACATGCTCGTAGCATGTCTTCAAGCGCTTGTATCATCCTTTCACTCTGCCCATCAGTTTGTGGATGATAGGCAGTACTCATGTCTAGACGAGTTCCTAATGCTTGCTGTAGTGTCTGCCAGAATCTTGAAATAAATCTGTCATCCCTATCAGAGATAATAGAGATTGGTATTCCATGTCTGGAGACGACTTCCTTCAAATACAGTCGTGCTAACTTCTCCATCTTGTCATTTTCTCTTATTGGCAGGAAGTGTGCTGATTTGGTGAGACGATCAACTATTACCCAAATAGTATCAAAACCACTTGCAGTCCTTGGCAATTTAGTGATGAAATCCATGGTAATGTTTTCCCATTTCCATTCCGGGATTTCGGGTTGTTGAAGTAGACCTGATGGTTTCTGATGCTCAGCTTTGACCTTAGAACACGTCAAACATTCTCCTACGTATTTAGCAACATCGGCTTTCATACCCGGCCACCAAAAATGTTTCTTGAGATCCTTGTATATCTTCCCCGTTCCAGGATGTATTGAGTATCTGGTTTTATGAGCTTCTCTAAGTACCATTTCTCTCATATCTCCAAATTTTGGTACCCAAATCCTTTCAGCCCTATACCAGGTTCCATCTTCCCGAATATTAAGATGCTTCTCCGATCCTTTGGGTATTTCATCCTTTAAATTTCTCTCTTTTAAAACTCCTTGTTGCGCCTCCTTTATTTGAGTAGTAAGGTTAGTGTGAATCATTATATTCATAGATTTTACTCGAATGGGTTCTCTGTCCTTTCTGCTCAAGGCGTCGGCTACCACATTTGCCTTCCCCGGGTGGTAACGAATCTCAAAGTCATAATCATTCAACAATTCAATCCACCTACGCTGCCTCATATTCAGTTGTTTCTGATTAAATATGTGTTGAAGACTTTTGTGGTCGGTATATATAATACTTTTGACCCCATATAAGTAGTGCCTCCAAGTCTTTAATGCAAAAACAACCGCGCCTAATTCCAAATCATGCGTCGTATAATTTTGTTCGTGAATCTTCAATTGTCTAGACGCATAAGCAATCAACTTCATTCGTTGCATTAATACACAACCGAGACCTTGCTTTAATGCGTCACAATAAATCACAAAATCATCATTCCCTTCAGGCAATGACAATATAGGTGCCGTAGTTAGCTTTTTCTTCAATAACTGAAACGCTTTCTCTTGTTCATCATTCCATTCAAATTTCTTCCCTTTATGCGTTAATGCAGTCAAGGGTTTTGCTATTTTGGAAAAGTCTTGGATGAACCTTCTGTAGTAACCAGCTAGTCCTAAAAACTGGCGTATGTGTTTCGGAGTTTTCGGGGTTTCCCACTTTTCAACAGTTTCTATCTTTGCCAGATCCACCTTAATACCTTCTTTGTTCACTATGTGACCGAGGAATTGAACTTCTTCCAACCAAAATGCACACTTTGAAAACTTAGCGTACAATTCTTCCTTCCTCAATACTTCTAACACCTTTCTCAAATGTTCACCGTGTTCTTGGTCATTCTTTGAGTAAATAAGTATGTCATCAATGAAAGCAATGACAAACTTGTCAAGGTATGGTCCACACACTCGGTTCATAAGGTCCATGAACACAGCTGGTGCATTAGTTAAACCAAACGGCATGACCATAAACTCGTAATGACCGTAACGTGTTCTGAAAGCAGTCTTTGGAATATCATCTTCTTTCACCCGCATTTGATGATACCCGGAACGTAAGTCAATCTTTGAATAAACAGACGAGCCTTGTAATTGATCAAATAAGTCGTCGATTCTCGGTAGTGGGTAGCGATTCTTGATGGTAAGTTTGTTCAACTCTCGGTAGTCGATACACAACCTGAATGTACCATCTTTCTTCTTGACAAACAAAACAGGAGCTCCCCACGGTGATGTGCTTGGTCGAATGAAACCACGCTCTAAAAGTTCTTGTAATTGGCTTTGCAGTTATTTCATCTTGCTGGGTGCGAGTCTGTAAGGAGCACGAGCTATTGGTGCAGCTCCTGGTACAAGATCTATTTGAAATTCAACGGATCGATGTGGGGGTAATCCCGGTAATTCTTTCGGAAATACATCGGGAAATTCTTTTGTAATGGGTACATCATTGATGCTCTTTTCTTCAGTTTGTACTTTCTCGACGTGTGCTAGAACAGCATAGCAACCTTTTCTTATTAGTTTTTGTGCCTTCAAATTACTAATAAGATGTAGCTTCGTGTTGCCCTTTTCTCCGTACACCATTAAGGGTTTTCCTTTTTCTCGTATAATGCGAATTGCATTTTTGTAACAAACAATCTCTGCTTTCACTTCTTTCAACCAGTCCATACCGATTATCACATCAAAACTCCCTAACTCTACTGGTATCAAATCAATCTTAAATGTTTCGCTAACCAGTTTAATTTCTCGATTCTGACATATATTATCTGCTGAAATTAATTTACCATTTGCTAATTCGAGTAAAAATTTACTATCTAAAGGCGTCAATGGACAACTTAATTTAGCACAAAAATCTCTACTCATATAGCTTCTATCCGCACCCGAATCAAATAAAACGTAAGCAGATTTATTGTCAAAAAGAAACGTACCCGTAACAAGCTCCGGGTCTTCATGTGCCTCTGCCGCATTAATATTGAAAACTCTTCCGCGGCCTTGTCCATTCGTGTTCTCCTGGTTCGGGCAATTTCTAATAATGTGGCCCGGTTTTCCACATTTATAACAAACTACATTGGCATAACTTGCTCCGACATTACTCGCTCCGCCATTACTCGTTCCTACACCATTTGTTCCTTTCGTTCTATTAACCCCTGGTCCGTAGACCTCACACTTCGCTGCGCTATGACCATTTCTTTTACACTTGTTGCAAAATTTGGTGCAGAACCCTGAGTGATACTTTTCACACCTTTGGCATAGCTGCTTCTGATTGTTGTTGTTGTTGCGGTTATTATTGTTGTTGGGATGATTGTTGTAGTTGTTGTTGTTGTTGTTGTTGTTGTTGTTGGGCCGTTTGTTGTAGTTGCGATTGATGTTGTGATTGTTGGGATAATTGTTGCGATTATTGTTGTAATTGTTGTTGTTGTTGTATTGGTGATTCTTATCACCGTTTTCCTCCCACTTTCTTTTGACTTGCTTCACATTAGCCTCTTCAGCAGTCTGTTCTTTAATTCTTTCTTCAATCTGGTTCACTAGTTTGTGAGCCATTCTACATGCCTGTTGTATGGAGGCGGGCTCGTGTGAACTTATATCTTCTTGGATTCTTTCCGGTAATCCTTTCACAAACGCGTCGATCTTCTCTTCCTCATCTTCGAATGCTCCCGGACACAATAGGCACAATTCTGTGAATCGTCTTTCGTATGTGGTAATATCAAATCCTTGGGTTCGTAACCCTCTAAGTTCTGTCTTAAGCTTATTGACCTCGGTTCTGGGACGGTACTTCTCGTTCATCAAGAGCTTGAATGCTGACCACAGTAGTGCGTACGCATCATCTTGTCCCACTTGCTCTAGATAGGTATTCCACCATGTTAACGCAGAACCTGTGAAGGTATGCGTAGCGTACTTCACTTTTTCCTCTTCAGTACACTTACTTATGGCAAACACCGATTCGACCTTCTCGGTCCACCGTTTCAATCCTATCGGTCCTTCGGTTCCATCAAATTCCAAAGGTTTGCAGGCAGTGAATTCTTTGTAGGTGCATCCTACATGATTTCCTGTACTGCTAGATCCAAGGTTATTGTTGGTATGTAGCGCAGCCTGTACTACGGCTATGTTTGAAGCTAGAAAAGTACGGAATTCCTCTTCATTCATATTCACGGTGTGTCGAGTAGTCGGTGCCATTTCCTTCAAAATAGTCAAATGGAACAAGTTAATCATACAGAATATTAAGAGTAGTTAATAGTATTTCGTAGCATAATATGAACTCATTTATAAAAGCTTTTTCTTCATATTAGCGTTTTATAAGTTTAAATTAGGGTAGTACCTACCCGTTAAGTTCATACTTAGTAGCTAATATACAATTCAACTACTACAATTCTATATGAAAAACTGATTATAATAATATTTCGCGTTCAAACTTTTACACAATATTTTACAAACTTACAATACCGCTTATTTTACATATAGCATGAAATATAGCACACAATAAATTTGATACAAGATAGTTGTGAAGATAATTCTAGCTAGTACACAAGTCGTTCAGCAAAGGCAATAAAGACACGTAATTCATACGTCCGGAAACAAGTCATGCATTCTGGTTTTACTAGGATTACTTCCCATCCTTGGTCTTGTGGAACATAACCGTTACGGCCGTTGATAAGACAGCGTGTTGTAACGTCGTCAAAGGGACGAGGGTTACGTAATGTCCAACAATCCCGTAACAATCTAAAAACCTCATTTCTTACCCCAATTACCGACTCCGTCACTTGTGGAAACGTTTTGTTTAATAGTTGTAGCCCGATGTTCTTGTTCTCGCTTTGGTGAGAAGCGAACATTACTAATCCGTAAGCATAACATGCTTCTTTATGTTGCATGTTAGCCGCTTTTTCTAAATCACGAAGTCCAATATTCGGATATATTGAGTCAAAATAATTTCTTAACCCATTGCGTAAAATAGCATTTGGGTTCCCCGCAATATATGCGTCAAAGTAAACACATCGTAACTTATGGGTTTCCCAATGTGATATCCCCCATCTTTCGAACGAAAGCCTTTTATAAACCAAGGAATTCTTGGAACGTTCTTCGAATGTCTTACAAACTGATCTCGCCTTAAATAGTCGTGCCGAAGAATTCTGACCGACTCTAGACAAGATTTCATCAATCATGTCTCCGGGTAGGTCTCTTAAAATATTGGGTTGTCTATCCATTTTGTTTTTTTATACTGTAAAATAGACAAGAGTTAGATTCATAAAAAAAATACTTATTAATACAAGCAATTTTTACATATATCATAAAGTATAAGCACACTATATTACATATATTACACCACACGAATACAACTATCTTATTCCGACTCGTTTGTTTCTTCTTCTTCGGTTTTGGTTCGTTTTGCCAAGTTTCTAGGGATATATGATGTTCCCCTAATACGAGCCGTCGTTTTCCACATTGGTTTAGAAAAACCTGGTGGTTTAGAGGTTCCCGGGTCAGTGTTACAACTTAAGGACTTCGGGGGTTGACGATACATATAAAGTTCATCGGGGTTGGAATTAGATTTCTCTATTTTCATGCCCTTTCCCTTATTATTTTCTTTTGCCTTTTTAAATTCAGTTGGGGTAATTTCTATAACATCATCGGAATTCTCGTCGGAATCCGATTCATCGGAGAATTGGTAATCCTCCCAATATTTTGCTTCCTTGGCAGAAACACCATTGACCATAATTAACCTTGGTCGGTTGGTTGAGGATTTTCTTTTACTTAATCGTTTTATTATTTCCCCCACCGGTTCTATTTCTTCATCCGGTTCCAATTCTTCTTCCGGTTCCGATTCTTCTTCCGGTTCCGACTCTTCTTCCGGTTCCTCTTCGGGAACTTGTGAATCAGTTCACGAATCATTCCAATTTACATTTGACTCTTCATTATTATTAGGTGAGTCAATGGGACTTGTTCTAGAGGTAGACATCTATCACATAATATCAAACGCGTTAAGAGATTAATATATCACATAATATTCACATGTTAAAAATATATAGTTTCCAACAAAATTTGTTAAGCAATCATTTTTCAAGTAAACACGGTCGAAGTCCAGACTCACTAATGCATCCTAACAAACTCGATAAGACACACTAATGCAAAATTCTGGTTCTCTAAGACCAACGCTCGGATACCAACTGAAATGTCCCGTTCTTATTGATTAAAAACGTTCCATATTAATTGATTTCGTTGCGAGGTTTTGACCTCTATATGAGACGTTTTTCAAAGACTGCATTCATTTTAAAACAAACCATAACCTTTATTTCATCAATAAAGGTTTAAAAAGCTTTACGTAGATTATCAAATAATGATAATCTAAAATATCCTGTTTACACACGACCATTACATAATGGTTTACAATACAAATATGTTACAATAAAATAAGTTTCTTGAATGCAGTTTTTACACAATATCATACAAGCATGGACTCCAAATCTCGTCCTTATTTAAGTATGCGACAGCGAAAGCTCTTAATAATCACCTGAGAATAAACATGCTTAAAACGTCAACAAAAATGTTGGTGAGTTATAGGTTTAACCTATATATATCAAATCATAATAATAGACCACAAGATTTCTTATTCAATACACATCCCATACATAGAGATAAAAGTCATTCATATGGTGAACACCTGGTAATCGACATTAACAAGATGCATATATAAGAATATCCCCATCATTCGGGGACACCCTTCGGATATGATATAAATTTCGAAGTACTAAAGCATCCGGTACTTTGGATGGGTTTGTTAGGCCCAATAGATCTATCTTTAGGATTCGCGTCAATTAGGGTGTCTGTTCCCTAATTCTTAGATTACCAGACTTAATAAAAAGGGGCATATTCGATTTCGATAATACAACCATAGAATGTAGTTTCACATACTTGTGTCTATTTTGTAAATCATTTATAAAACCTGCATGTATTCTCATCCCAAAAATATTAGATTTTAAAAGTGGGACTATAACTCACATTCACAGATTTTTACTTCGTCGAGAAGTAAGACTTGGCCACTGGTTGATTCACAAACCTATAACAATATATACATATATATGAAAGTATGTTCAAAATATATTTACAACACTTTTAATATATTTTGATGTTTTAAGTTTATTAAGTTAGCTGTCCTCGTTAGTAACCTACAACTAGTTGTCCACAGTTAGATGTACAGAAATAAATCGATAAATATTATCTTGAATCAATCCACGACCCAGTGTATACGTATCTCAGTATTGATCACAACTCAAACTATATATATTTTGGAATCAACCTCAACCCTGTATAGCTAACTCCAACATTCACATATAGAGTGTCTATGGTTGTTCCGAAATATATATAGATGTGTCGACATGATAGGTCGAAACATTGTATACGTGTCTATGGTATCTCAAGATTACATAATATATAATACAAGTTGATTAATTTATGGTTGGAATAGATTTGTTACCAATTTTCACGTAGCTAAAATGAGAAAAATTATCCAATCTTGTTTTACCCATAACTTCTTCATTTTAAATCCGTTTTGATTGAATCAAATTGCTATGGTTTCATATTGAACTCTATTTTATGAATCCAAACAGAAAAAGTATAGGTTTATAGTCGGAAAAATAAGTTACAAGTCGTTTTTGTAAAGGTAGTCATTTCAGTCGAAAGAACGACGTCTAGATGACCATTTTAGAAAACATACTTCCACTTTGAGTTTAACCATAATTTTTGGATATAGTTTCATGTTCATAATAAAAATCATTTTCTCATAATAACAACTTTTAAATCAAAGTTTATCATAGTTTTTAATTAACTAACCCAAAACAGCCCGCGGTGTTACTACGACGGCGTAAATCCGGTTTTACGGTGTTTTTCGTGTTTCCAGGTTTTAAATCATTAAGTTAGCATATCATATAGATATAGAACATGTTTTTAGTTGATTTTAAAAGTCAAGTTAGAAGGAATAACTTTTGTTTGCGAACAAGTTTAGAATTAACTAAACTATGTTCTAGTGATTACAAGTTTAAACCTTGGAATAAGATAGCTTTATATGTATGAATCAAATGATGTTATGAACATAATTACTACCTTAAGTTCCTTGGATAAATCTACTGGAAAAGAGAAAAATAGATCTAGCTTCAACGGATCCTTGGATGGCTCGAAGTTCTTGAAGCAGAATCATGACACGAAAACAAGTTCAAGTAAGATCATCACTTGAAATAAGATTGTTATAGTTATAGAAATTGAACCAAAGTTTAAATATGATTATTACCTTGTATTAGAATGATAACCTACTGTAAGAAACAAAGATTTCTTGAGGTTGGATGATCACCTTACAAGATTGGAAGTGAGCTAGCAAACTTGAAAGTATTCTTGATTTTATGTAACTAGAACTTGTAGAATATATGAAGAACACTTAGAACTTGAAGATAGAACTTGAGAGAGATCAATTAGATGAAGAAAATTGAAGAATGAAAGTGTTTGTAGGTGTTTTTGGTCGTTGGTGTATGGATTAGATATAAAGGATATGTAATTTTGTTTTCATGTAAATAAGTCATGAATGATTACTCATATTTTTGTAATTTTATGAGATATTTCATGCTAGTTGCCAAATGATGATTCCCACATGTGTTAGGTGACTCACATGGGCTGCTAAGAGCTTATCATTGGAGTGTATATACCAATAGTACATACATCTAAAAGCTGTGTATTGTACGAGTACGAATACGGGTGCATACGAGTAGAATTATTGATGAAACTGAACGAGGATGTAATTGTAAGCATTTTTGTTAAGTATAAGTATTTTGATAAGTGTATTGAAGTCTTTCAAAAGTGTATAAATACATATTAAAACACTACATGTATATACATTTTAACTGAGTCGTTAAGTCATCGTTAGTCGTTACATGTAAGTGTTGTTTTGAAACCTTTAGGTTAACGATCTTGTTAAATGTTGTTAACCCAATGTTTATAATATCAAAAGAGATTTTAAATTATTATATTATCATGATATTATCATGTATGAATATCTCTTAATATGATATATATACATTAAATGTCTTTACAACGATAATCGTTACATATATGTCTCGTTTAAAAATCATTAAGTTAGTAGTCTTGTTTTTACATATGTAGTTCATTGTTAATATACTTAATGATATGTTTACTTATCATAGTATCATGTTAACTATATATATATATATATATCCATATATATGTCATCATATAGTTTTTACAAGTTTTAACGTTCGTGAATCACCGGCCAACTTGGGTGGTCAATTGTCTATATGAAACATATTTCAATTAATCAAGTCTTAACAAGTTTGATTGCTTAACATGTTAGAAACATTTAATCATGTAAATATCAATCTTAATTAATATATATAAACATGGAAAAGTTCGGGTCACTACAAAAAATAGTTTGAAGGTGGCGGTTTAGGTGGGTTCGTGATGTAGTGATTTAACAGAAACTGAACATGAAGAACACAAAGGAAAGTTTAATGGTTATGGTTGTGTTTTATTGTGGTTTAATCGAATAGCAGTAGAAGAAAATTAGCAACATCGTAGCTGTGATAATGGTGGTGTTTAATTGGTGTCGTGAAGGTGTTATTTGAAACAGAATATAGAGGTGTTAGTGATCGAATCATCATAGTTGCGGGTTTTCTGAGGAGATGGTTTGTTTTGTCTCACGAAGGAGAGAACAAGGAAAAGAAGGAGAGATTTATGGATGTATCTGCTATAATTGATCATATTGTTAAATGAAGTCGACGTATAACAAAATTAGATAATGAGGATATGAATTTCAAATCACGAAGGACAGAAGTATATATATAAAAATAAATAAATCGGGGTTAATTGTAACAGAATTTTGTATTTTGTCTGTGATTAGATCGACCAGCTGTTATTGTAATTAGGAAGAATAATTTTTAAGAAAGTAGATAAGGACTACTAACAAACTTGTACAATTTATTGATACTTTAATTAATATTAATAATAATTAATAATAAGTATATTAATAATAATATTAATAATAAATATAAATAATTAATAATAATAATAGAACTATTAATGATACTGATAATAATATTGTAAATGATATAAATTATATTAATGTTATTAATAATATGTTTATTTAATAATAGTAACAATAATTAATTATAATAATGATATTAATAATAATGATATTTAATAATAGAATGATAATTATTATTTTATTAATGATAATAATCATAATATTTATTTTGATGATAACAATTTTATTAGTAATATTAATAATATAACAAATTATATAAAACAAATTTATTATCTATATGTTATATATTTAATATAATGATATTAACAATATTAATGTCGATATTAATATTGAAAGTGATAATAATATTACTTTAGTCACTATATTTTACTTTATCATTTGATTTAATATCTTAATATTATTTATTACTAATTATGTAATATAATATATTATATATAGTAGCATATACTGAACATTTAATATTTACACATTTTATATATACATATTAGTATATAATTGTGTTGGTATATTAATTACATCATATATTATACATGTAATATGAATGCATTAATAATGTTTTATATATATAATTATTATATATCTATTTACTATATTATATTATTTCATAATAGAAATAGATATTATAGATTTCAACACATAATATTTATATCTTATATATATATATATATATATATATATATATATATATATATATATATATATATATATATATATATATATATATATATATATATATATATATATATATATATATATATATATATATATATATAACAGTAACTTATTTATTCTATTTGTTATTTTACATATTAAATTCTAATGAATCAATTATAGTTTTATTATTTCCACTGCTTACATTTATATTTATATTTATTTATTTATTTATAACAATTGTTCGTGAATCGTCGGAATCGGTCAAAGGTTAAATGAATTTATGTAAAGAGTTCAAAATTTTTTAGACTCAACTTTACAGACTTTACTTATTGTGTTGAAATTATATAAGAATAAAGTTTAAATTTGGTCGAAAATTTCGGGGTCATCACAGTACCTACCCGTTAAAGAAATTTCGTCCTGAAATTTGATTGAGATCGTCATGGCTGACAATAAGTATGTTTTCATGACTCATATGAGCTGATAAATAGAGTTTTATTACCATTGAGTAATAAAGATAAAATAATTTGATTAATCGAAGAGTACGAATGAAGCTATCACAAAAGAGTGAAAATTTCGTCTTAACTTTTGACGTAGTCATGGTTGATTTTCGGAATTCAAGGGATTTAAAGAAAATCTTCGTAATAAGATTTGGTTCTTCGGTAATTAGGGAAATTAAGATCCTCTTTGGTTAAATGTGTAACAACCCGACTTTTTCCGTTTACTATCGTTAATTGTCCGTTAAGTATTTAACAGTGATTACTCAGATTTGTGTGTTTAATTGACTTAAATACATACTTATTAGAGGAATGTTTGAATTAATATGTTATATTAATTTACGGACTTATTTCGGGTAGCGAAATAACTAGAAACGTTACGATTAAGTTTATCGTCTATAAAGCTTTTCAGTTTATGGAACTCAGAAAAACGACACAATAATTATTTTCGATAATTATTGACTTTAAGAAAATTATTTTTAATTTATTATTTATTTAATGAATTAAACTCGGTGATTGCGTTTCAACTACTAGTTAATGTTTCAGAGACCCGGTACGATTGACGGCACCCGAAACAGACCACGCGCGTACGAGTAATTAAGCAAAACTGAGCCCGAGACCCCATAGAAGGTCCATTCAGCCGAACCCATACCCAAACCCCCTTAGTGGACTAATTTTGATTAGTGGGTCACTAGTTGGATTAAATTAAGGCCCTAACCCGACATATAAAAGGCTAGAGCACTTGAGAAACCCCCATTATTTTTTTTCTTGGCCGATTACTCCCTCCCCTCTCCATCTCTTTGGCCGTCGGCCACCACATCACCACCACCACTCTCAAAAGTTAATTTTTGAAGAAACCCCGTACACGAAAGACGTTCCTTTGGTCGTTCTCTACACATTAGTGTGTTCGATTTAATCGTTTGAGGTATAACTAGAAACCCTAATCTTATGAATTCAGTTTTTTGATCAATTACATAGTGTATTAGAGTCTAGTGCTCAATTAATGATGTCTAGTGTTGTTAACTGTTGATTGATTGCGTAATTAACGTTGTATGATCGAAAAACGAATTTGTTTATTGATGATCTGATTAAATTGATATAAGATCTGACTTTTTAATATGTTTAATTAGGAAGATATCGAAAAGTTATTGATTTTAGACTCCGATTTTGCGTGATTTCGTTATCGTATGCTCAAGATATGCTTAATCGAAGTTTTCGTTAGGGTATGCATGATATCCGAATTTTCTGAGTTTCGTGCTTTGTGTTTTAGCTTATATAAAATGTACTAATTTATTCCTTGTAAAAAGTTATGCAATTTAGACTAAATATTTGCATCAAAAGGTTATGTAATGCTCCCGATATGATGAAACGAATATTTGATTTGTAAAGTATGCTGAATCAGTTTTTAAGTTCAAATAAAAATTTCTAGAATGAACTAGGAATTGATTTAGAATTTGAGCTTCTATAATATGTTATTTTATATGTTACTTGACATGTTTTATTTGTATGATAACTTGCAAGAACGTGATTTGCCATGAGATATATGCTCGTCTAAATAATATGTCCGATTGATGGTCAAAAACTGATGAGTCTGTAATGTTTTGCAAATCTGTATGAATTGGATAAAGCAATGCTTCTAATTATTTTATCACTTAAATTTTGAGATGTTTTGAGATGACACCAATTGGCTGTTCATCAAAATCTATTTTCTATATTTTTTGAAAAATGTTTAAAACTGACGCGCGAGCAGAAATTTCTGTAATGAACTCAGACTTGATCCCTTCTGACTTCTGACTTTTAATCATCGTATGAGGCTTTGGCTGGACTTTTTGGAATCAATTTTAAGTCTAGTTATTATATGGAGTTGATCATAATTATATGATTTATGTGCTATATGTTATGGATGTATCTCTTTACGACGTACGAATTTCTAGAGTATGTTACAAGATGCGGAAAATGCGATTTGCTAAACTACGAGCTATAACGTGTTATATGACTTAGGTTTGACTTATTGACCATGTTTACATGATCTACTGAGATGTTTGACTTTAGTTGACCACTTTGACCGAGTTGACTTTTGGTTTGACTTTGGTTGACTTTTGTTGACTTGCTTGGATTAGTTGACTTTTACTTGTTCGTTGAGTCAGTCTGAGCACTAGGACTTTGTGTACACTATGGGTTGATGAAGTTTGACCTATTAGTGTATACTTAAGATGATTTACTTGATTAGGTTACGTTGTTCAGTCGAGAGTTTCGACAACAGTACGATTTTGCTAAGATCTTTACGAGTGCTTTTGCTAAGGTGAGTCTACAGTCCCTACTACGTTTTTACATGGATGAGATGCATGCTTTTTACAAATGTTTTACGTGTTTGGCACAAGTAACTTACTAAGAATATACATATGAGTTCAGATCAAAAATCCCTTAGCTTGATTATATTAATTACTTTGTAAGCTCGACTTATAGGGACGGTACCGTTAGGTTTAACAAACCTCACCGCAATGTTAAACAGGTGCTTATGTAGTTGTAACACGTACACTTGATCAGTGTATCGCCAGTATAGGGTAAACTAAAGATGTGCGCTTCGCTCACGCAAAGGTTAAAGCTTTATAATCAAGTGCTCATGATAATGTATACTTTTCCAATGATATTTTGTAAGAAAATCTTGTGGCCTAACTTAAGAAATGATTTACTAAACCTGTAGATTCACTCAATGTTTTTCGTTGACGTTTTGCATGTTTCATCACAGGTACATAGAGCTAGTGCTTCCGCTTTATTTGAAGTTATATGTTGTTTGCTGCTAGAACTGGACGGCGTCCAGCATGTTTATCATTTTCATTTCAAGAACATATATTCGCATTTAAACAGTTTTCTTTTAAGATGTTTGGGTTCATTTACATTAGTCATTAACGTCAAATGTTTCCAGTTACATTCTCTTTAATAAATGACTTTGTTTTAATGATTAATGCAAATACTTTTCGGAAACGTCTCATATAGAGGGCGTGACCGCTAAACTGTGGGACCAGGAGTTAATATTCTGTTAGTGGATTCTGACGGGGTATTACATTTGGTATCAGAGCAGATCAGTTACCTTGGACTAGGCTGCATTAGAGAGTCGAACGTTAGGACAACTAGTGCATCTAGACTGTAACCATAGACTTGTTAAGTTACATGAACCCTACTTAAATAAATTACTATGTTACTTGGTATCTATTATGGCATGATTACTAAATGACTAACTTTGTGTTTTTCTTTGAGTGCTAGATGACTTCTTCCAATCCTATCATTCTTATTGACTCTGACATGGAATCCGAGGAGACCGTGCAAGCGCAAGGAAATATGATACTCGAGTTTTGGATGATACCGAATCGAAACCCGAGATGGAAACTGAGCATGAGAATGAGCCTAAAGGAAAGGAACCGGCAGAGGATTCCGAGGAAGAATCGGAGCTCGAATCTAAATCTAAACCTGATGTACCCGATTCACCCCAGTCACCTTTTGTTAAGCCTGATTATGTTAACCCCTACGGACCGAGAGGCCACCGTAGGATACCGAAAGGACCTGCTCGGCGTAATAACCCATTTTATAAGAGTTTTCGCTATGATAACCAGTCACTTAAGATGTGTCGCCGTTACCATCCCTATGACGCTTCTACATCTACTTCTAAACCTAGTACCCCTACTGTTGCTGCTAATGACAACAATCCTAGTGACCTCACGTTGCGAGTCAAAAATTTGGAGAAAATGGTCGAGTACCTGTTGAAGGAACTCCAGAAACGCAAATAGAGATCGCTCGACTAGACTTGTTCCACGCTATTAAACATTATTTGATTATTATTGTTTATTATATGATGTTCGTACATACATTGTTAGATGTGGCTTTACTTATGTGGTTTTACTTATGACGTGAGGAATATGTTACTTTCGTTGGCTATGCATGATTATTGAACGAAAAGTTTGTTTCTTTAAGTATTGGTTTATTAATGATGATTTATGCTTAGTGTTGCTACTACTATTGCTAATTAGTGATAATGTTACTAGTGTACATTGTTCTTACTACTGCTACTACTAAATGCTATGTATCGCTACTACATATCACTAGTGCTACTAGAATCGTTGTGATTTAATATTAGTTACTATGCATCGTTCCATTGCTAGTATATTTTATATATCGATTTCATTGACACTAACCGAATGTATTATCTTTACCAGAAAGATAATGTTGCCCAAGCAAGTTTCCCAAACTGATGTTCGTCGGTGGATTACCGAAGGATTGACCGAGGCCGTGGCAGAACTCCGTAATGGAACCAATAGCAACAATGTGAACGCTACGAATCAGCGAAACCAGGATAGGACCAATACTTAGAACAATGGACAAGAAGGGTATACGTACAAGACTTTCTCGAGTTGTGAACCAAGCTCCTTTAATGGCACCGAAGGTCCAGTTGGTTTGACTCGTTGGTTTGAGAAGCTCGAGTCAGTTTTCCGTATCAGTGGCTGTAGAGATTCGGATAGAACGAAGTTTGCAACTTCTAAGTTATCAGATGGTGCCTTGACATGGTGGAATACTTATGCAAATTTCATAGGTATGGATCAGGCTTTTGAGACTCCATGGGAGGATTTGAAATGACAGATGATAGAAGAGTATTGTCCATACACTGAAACTGTTAAGATGGAGCGGGAACTCCAAAACTTGAAGCTAGTAGGTACTGATCTGGCCAGTTACAATAAGAGATTCTTTGAGCTTGCTCTCATGTGTCCACATATGGTTACTCCCAAACGCCGCAAGATCACTCTTTATGCGAACGGTTTGACCGAGAAGATTCAAAGCGGTGTAACTACTTCGAAGCAGAGAACTATACAAGAAGCTGTCGAGATGGCTAGTGAGTTAATCGATCAAGTTGAACAGCAAGGAAAGACTTCTGTCTCAATTGAGACTAAAACTCATAATAATAAGAGGAAATGGAACAATAACAATAACTCAGGGAAGAATTACAGTCAGCAGCCCTTTAAGAAACAAGATACTGTTAAGAGTAATGTTGCAACCCCAAATGCTAATTCTGGTTATAAAGGAAAGTTCCCTTTGTGTGCTAAGTGTAATAGGCATCATCCGGGGGATTGTTTGAGAAAGTGTGATAAGTACAAGAGGAGTGGACATTTGGGTGCAAAATGTAAGACTGGTACGAATATGTGTTATGGGTGCGGAAAATAAGGTCATTTCCGGAAGGATTGCCCAACTGCTAGTAAGACTAATGAACCTGCAAGAGGAAGAGCTTTCAACATTAACTCCAGTGAAGCTCGTGATGATCCTAAGCTAGTCACGGGTACGTTTCTTCTCGATAATCAACATGTTTATGTACTTTTCGATTCTGGTGCTGATAGAAGCTTTGTGTTTAGAGATTTTTGCCATAATCTTAAGAATGTTATATCGTCATTAGAAAACTTATATTCTATAGAGCTAGGAAATGGTAATCTAATGAGTGCTGATAAGGTTTACCGTGATTGTACTTTGACTTTAGCTGGAATGTCGTTTAAGATAGATGTGATACCGATTAAACTATGAAGTTTTGACCTTGTGGTTGGAATGGACTGGTTAGCCGAGAATAGAGCCGACATTGTTTATCATCAGAAAGCGATACGTATTCCTGTTACTGAAGGTGAACCTTTAATGGTGTATAGAGAGCGAAGCAGTACGCCGTTACATTTCATTAATTGCTTGAAGGTGCAGAAACACATGAGAAAGGGTTGTCTTGCTATGTTGGTTCACGTAAGCAAAACTGAATCTGAAGGCAAGAAACTTGAAGATGTGCCCATTGTTAGAGAATTTCCCGATGTTTTTCCAGATGAGTTACCCGGATTACCTCCGCCTAGAGATGTAGAGTTCCGGATTGATTTAGTTCCAGGAGCGGCGCCAGTAGCGTATGCACCGTATAGACTTGCACCACCCGAATTTCAAGAGTTATCTAGTCAACTGCAAGAGCTTTTAGATAAAGGATTCATTCGATCGAGCTCATCACCATGGGGAGCTCCGGTACTGTTTGTAAAGAAGAAGGATGGATCTATGAGACTCTGTATTGATTATAGGGAGTTGAATAAGTTGACTATCAAGAATAGATATCCGTTGTCGAGGATTGATGACTTGTTTGATCAATTGCAAGGATCGGCATGTTATTCTAAGATCGATCTAAGGTCAGGTTATCATCAGATGAGAGTGAAGGAAGCAGATATACCACAGACAACGTTTAGGACACGCTATGGTCATCATGAACTTACCGTAATGCCGTTTAGATTGATGAACGCACCTGCTGTGTTCATGGACCTCATGAACCATGTGTGTAAGCCATATCTAGACAAGTTTATTATAGTGATTATCGATGATATATTGGTATATTCTAAAAACGAGAAAGAGTATGAGCAACATCTCCGTTTGTTACTAGAGATGCTCAGGAAGGAGCAGTTGTACGCGAAATTTTCAAAATGTGATTTTTGGCTGCAAGAAGTGCAATTTTTGGGTCATATCGTAGGAGTCAATGGTATTCAAGTTGATCCTGCGAAGATAGAGACAGTAAAGCAATGGGAGACTCCTAGGTAGCAAATGCAGATGCGACAATTTTTAGGTCTTGCTGGTTACTATAGAAGATTCATTGAGGGATTTTCTACTATTGCCCGACCATTAACAGCATTGACTCACAAGGGTAAGAAGTATGAATGGACCGAGTTGCATGAAGCTGCATTCCAGTTGTTAAAAGAGAAGTTAATGACTGCCCCGATTTTGTATTTGCCCGAAGGAACCGAGGATTTCGTAGTCTACTGCGATGCTTCACGACAAGGTTTTGGTTGCATGTTGATGCAATGTACGAAAGTGATTGCTTATGCATCCCAACAATTGAAGATACATGAGTTGAACTATACGACTCACGATCTAGAACTTGGTGCTGTAGTTTTTGCACTGAAGATGTGGAGACACTATTTGTATGGTACTAAGTTCACTGTATTCACTGATCACAAGAGTCTGCAGCATATTTTCGATCAGAAACAACTTAATATGAGACAGAGACGTTGGATCGAATTATTGAACGATTACGATTGCGACATTAGATATCATCCCGGTAAGGCTAATGTAGTGGCAGATGCTTTGAGTAGGAAGGAGAGAGTTAAGCCTATTCGAGTTAGAGCGTTGAACTTGAATATTCGAAGGAACCTTACTTCTCAGATACGTGACGCACAGCTAGAGGCGTTGAAAGAAGAGAACGTTGCTACCGAATCACTTCAAGGAATTGATAAGAAGTTTGTTATTTGAGATGATGGAACCCGGTATTTTATCGACAGGATATGGGTACCGAAGTTTGGCGGATTAAGGGAACTAGTGCTAGAAGAGGCACACAAGACAAGGTATTCTATTCACCCTGGATCCGACAATATGTACCAAGATCGTAAGGCACTGTATTGGTGGCCTAATATGAAAGCCGAAATTGCTACTTATGTTGGTAAGTGCTTGACTTGTGCTAAAGTTAAGGCAGAGCATCAGAAACCGTCAGTTTTGTTGACACAACCAGAGATTCCCCTATGGAAGTGGGAGAATATTACAATGGATTTTATCACTAAGTTGCCTAAAAAGATAGGAGGTTATGATACGATTTGGGTTATCGTTGATCGTCTTACCAAGTCTGCTCATTTTCTACCGATTAAGGAAACGGAGAGGTTGGCACAGATTTACATAAAGGAAGTAGTTTCATGACATGGAGTGCCGCTATCCATTATTTCCGATAGAGATAGTAGATTTACATCTAGATTTTGGCAAGCTTTGCAAGATGCCATGGGAACTCGTTTAGACATGAGTACAGCCTACCATCCGCAGACTGATGGGCAAAGTGAGAGGATGATTCAAACACTAGAAGACATGTTAAGAGCGTGTGTGATTGATTTTGGAATTGGATGGGATAGACATCTACCGTTAGTAGAGTTTTCCTATAACAATAGTTATCACGCAAGTATAAAGGCAGCGCCTTTTGAAGCACTGTATGGCAGAAAGTGTAGATCACCTTTATGTTGGAATGAGTTAGGAGATAGTCAGTTAGTTGGTCCTGATATTGTACATGAAACGACTGAGAAAATCGTGCAGATTCGAGAAAGAATGAAAATAGCACGAGATCGTCAAAAGAGCTATGCAGATCTTAAAAGGAAAGATTTGGAATTTCAGGTCGGAGACAAGGTTATGCTCAAATTGTCACCCTGGACGGGTGTAGTGTGAAATGTCCCGTTCTTATTGATTAAAAACGTTCCATATTAATTGATTTCGTTGCGAGGTTTTGACCTCTATATGAGACGTTTTTCAAAGACTGCATTCATTTTTAAAACAAACCATAACCTTTATTTCATAGATAAAGGTTTTAAAAAGCTTTACGTAGATTATCAAATAATGATAATCTAAAATATCCTGTTTACACACGACCATTACATAATGGTTTACAATACAAATATGTTACAACAAAATAAGTTTCTTGAATGCAGTTTTTACACAATATCATACAAGCATGGACTCCAAATCTCGTCCTTATTTAAGTATGCGACAGCGGAAGCTCTTAATAATCACCTGAGAATAAACATGCTTAAAACGTCAACAAAAATGTTGGTGAGTTATAGGTTTAACCTATATATATCAAATCATAATAATAGACCACAAGATTTCATATTTCAATACACATCCCATACATAGAGATAAAAATCATTCATATGGTGAACACCTGGTAACCGACATTAACAAGATGCATATATAAGAATATCCCCATCATTCCGGGACACCCTTCGGATATGATATAAATTTCGAAGTACTAAAGCATCCGGTACTTTGGATAGGGTTTGTTAGGCCCAATAGATCTATCTTTAGGATTCGCGTCAATTAGGGTGTATGTTCCCTAATTCTTAGATTACCAGACTTAATAAAAAGGGGCATATTCGATTTCGATAATTCAACCATAGAATGTAGTTTCACGTACTTGTGTCTATTTTGTAAATCATTTATAAAACCTGCATGTATTCTCATCCCAAAAATATTAGATTTTAAAAGTGGGACTATGTGATGACCCGTCCTTATCCCTCTGGACGAAATCTTCAACATTTGGTTCCATTGCGATGATCGACTCCAAGTAAGGTTCTTATTATGAGCTAATGCACAGCGGAAGACTTAATTCGTACCTGAGAATAAACATGCTTTAAAGAGTCAACATAAAGTTGGTGAGATATATAGGTTTGATGCTAGCAGCGTTATAACTATGGACCACAAGATTTCATGTTCATAAACATAATACACTCGCAAGTGTATGAAAAGCATTCCAAGCAGTGGGCACCCGGTAACTAGCCTTAACAAGAGTGTGTACCCCTGAGTTATAATAATATGTGCACCGAATCAAGTGCGTTCCGTTAACCTCGAAGTACTAAACACCCGTTCTTCTAGATTACTAGAACAACATCTGGGTGGGGGTGTAAAACCCGATAGATCTATCTTTAGGATTCGCGCCTACCAGTTCATAAACCAATAGTTAAAGTTACCAAGCTAGGGGATTTTTGATTCAAACCCATGTAGAACGTAATTTTAGTCACTTGTGTCCATAACGTAAATCATTTATAAAAACAGCGCATGTATTCTCAGCCCAAAAATATTTAAAGTTTAAAAGGGATCTATATACTCACCTAATGTATTTTGTAGTAAAAATACATATAACACCATTGATCAATTATAGAGTTGGCCTCGGATTCACGAACCTATATCATTCATTTATATATTAAAACATATTTTTGTAATCAAATATTTCTATATATTATTATAATGATATACTTGCTATAATTATTACTTTATAAGTTTCATTATTTATGTATATATTTTTAGAAATATTAACATAATTAATTTATGTAATTTAAATATATTTTTGTATATTAAATTTTTATTTTTATACTTATAACTTTAACAATATTTTTAAAACCTTTATTTTCATAATCATAATACTAATGCTAATAATAATAATAATAATAGTAATAATAATTATAAAGTAAAACTACCTCATGTAAGTAGGCTTTTAAAAAGGAAAGGAATGTCATAGACAAGGCTCGATCCCGCGACCTACTATTAACCCCACACACTCCTAACCAACCCACTGTTGATTTCTTCTTTGAATTATATGTTACACTTAATTTATTTAAAGGAATTTACGTCCAACTAACTTGTGACACAGCCCAACAATATTTCAAGAACTCGGCCCAACACCTTAAATCATTTTCGGTCCAATTGCAAGTGGCCATGTTTCGGCCCAATACCTTGCCAACAACCCAGCTTTTTAGAAAAAGAAAAAGAATAATTATGTATAATCACCTAGGCCGAGGTTCGAACAAGCGACCTCTCGTACCCTACAAACAATCCCCACCATTCCGCTGTTACATATTTTCTGTTTCGAATCCGTAAACCAACTCCTTTATCTCTAATCCTATTATCGTTATTAACTCTAAAAACTTTGATGATTGTTGGGTGAATTCAACCCACATTAGAAAGTCATCTAGTTGTCCCGAGTTACTTATATTCATCAATATATAACAGACAAGAATACCAACTCCTTTAACAAAGTTTGAAAATTTAGTATTCAAAAGAAACGAGTGGGGTTCGGTTTGATTATATAAGTATTTACTAGATCATTATCTATCCTTTCATCACCAACTCCCTCATCATTTGTTCTCCTATTTCTAAAACAGAAACAGCATATTAAAGCTGTAGTAGCAGCAATACAGCGACGATTTTTAAAAAAAAAATAAACGTTGCAATTGTGTTTCAAGGGTGGTGTTCGATGTTTTTAAAAAAAAATAATAGCGGCTCTAGTTGATGGGCCTTGTTGGGTTGAATGTTCACGAAGAAAAACAGAAGGAAAGAAATAATACTGAGCAGTGTATACGAGCTGAACCGGAAATAGAGATTATTACCGGTTGATTCGTTGATGGTGTTAGGTTGGTGGTGGTTTTCGAATGATGGAATATAATGGTGATAGTTTGGTGACTCATGGTTGATAAAGGGTGTAGTGGTGATAGAAGTCTAAGGTGGTGAGTGTAGATTGTTTTGGTGTACTCGAACGTTTCAAGGAATAACACAAAAGTGGTGCTCAAACAACGAGATGAGGGTGATGAGTAATTGAGCTTCAATAGAAAGGATTATGAAACGAAAACATAAGTGGTAGTGATGTTGGGTTGTTTGTTCTCGGTCCTAAACATAAAAATGAAGTGGTGACATAGTGGCGGTTTGAGAGTGGTGTTCGAAGGTAGCTACCGGTGGTGTGATTTAATGGTTGGTGTTTTTTCATGGGTGATGGTGGTGGTTCTTAGAGGGATAGAAGAGGTAACGATTTGAGGTTCACAAAGATGGACTTAGAGAGTAGTTATTTCATGGTGAAAGATGGCAGTTATGGTGGGTGATTTTGATGGTTTTGGAAAAGTCATACTAGAACAGAGTCATCGTGCATCTGCTTACCCAAAATTCTAACTTGATTTTCTGTTTTTCCCTGTATTACCTAAGTGGAGTATTATATAGAGTTTAATAGATATAACTACAGCTGGAATGATTCGACTAATGACAGTATTAAAGCGTGAAAGTTCGACAATTCTCTATTCCATCAGAAGAAAAATTTCATATACAAACAATTTAGTAAAATTGATTTTGTTGGATAGTATGACTTATTAGTATAAATCGTACCAGTTGTAGATATAAAGACGATTGATAAAATAGTTGATGATGATAGGAAATCAGTTTTTGATTCTCTTAATATGAAATACTTAATTATTTTTATTTATAAATTTATAATTATATATAATTGTATTTATACAAATATATATCTGTCTATGCTTATGTATTTATATATCTTGTTTATATGTATATTTTAAATTCTTATATTTTGTTTGATATTTAACAAGTATAAATATGCTAATATTATTAATAAAATAACTAGTAATAATAATTGATAATTAATAAAATTATTACTAGAAATAATGATAATTCTAAATAATTTAATTACTAATAATAATATAATAATAACAATCTTATCAGTCATAATAATATTAATATTATTAATGTTAATAATAATATACATATCAAATTATATATATATATTTTTTTATTAAAATCAATTATATTAATTATACAAATTTTAATATTAATAAAAGTAATAATATTAATATAACAATTATTTTCAATCTTGGACTTATATGTAATATTATTTGATATAATGATATTTACTGAAAAATACATATATTATTTATAGATTCATAATAACATATATTTATATATATTTACATATTTATTTACACACAATTGTTCGTGAATCGTCGGGCATAGTCAAAGGGTAATTGATTACCTAAATATAGATTTCAAACTTTCTAAACTTAACATTAGGGTTTTTGCTTATCGTGTCGGAAACATATAGAGATTAGGGTTTAAATTTGGTCGGAAATTTCAGGGTCGTTACAGTACCCACCCGTTAAAGAAATTTCGTCCCCGAAATTTGGGTGAGGTCGTCATGACTAACAATGAAATTGTTTTTATGACGAATATGAGTTGATAAATAGAGTTTTATCATTATTGATTAATATACATAAAACAATTCGATTACTTGAAGCGTATGAGTGGAGCTATCACAAAAGATCGAGATAGAGATTTAACTTTTGACATAGTCTTGGTGGATTTTCAAAATTCAAGGAATTTAAGGAAATCTTCTAATTAGAAAGAAAATGTAATACCACGATTTATTCGCAACTGTTGGAATTACGGAAGAACAGAAATATCAAGGAAATATTTCCGTGATATGCTTAGAGATTAAGTAGAATGAAAGAGTCGTGTTACATGTCACATGATGATGGTACTGTGAATCATCACATTCCATTAGAAACTCAACATGACTTACTGTAATATAATGAAGTTGATCAAATTTCATTATATTATACTAATTCATGCATCAGTTCCCAACACTGCTCCAGAACATTCTACACTTGAAGTTTTCAGAATTTAGAAACTAATACAGTTTCTTTTATGTTGTAACGAAGATGTTACGGAGTGATAATTGATCTCGGATAAGAATAGTTGTGAAAATATCTCCAGGAATATGGAGGATATGTATAACGGAAGATATGAAGAAATCTTATAATATCTAAGATAAGATGATGATGATGAATATCATCTGGAAAGGTTTAGAATAAAGAGTAGGGTTCTTACTAACGGTTTCAGCAGGCACTGAATCGTTTGAATTCTTTGAAGTCAAACTTATTCTTTGTGATTTGTTCCCAGTTTCTTCATACTTTGCCCAATTCTTTTCCAGTTTCAACCCCTCTTTTTGTTTTCTGGGCTTTTCCAACATACTGTACTTCATCGTAAACTTTTGACTATTAAGGTCGTTTACGGTTTTTGCTGCTTCATCAGCATTTCAAGAACTATTTCATAATCCAGGGTGTTTTTCAGAAACTTCACATTCGAAATATGAAATTCTTAGGGATAGACGTTTTCGGTATAACTGGGAAAATATCTACGAGATTTTAAAATACAGATTGCGGATTTCGTCAAAGAGATAACGAGTTGCTGGTACATCTGCTGATGATGTTGTGAAATATAAAAGGTTTTCCGGTAACGACGTCGAAAGGACAAGGTATAAATATCGAGGTTATATTAGGATTAGTTTCACTGAGAAGTCGAAGTGGAGCTGTGACAAAATTGGCTAATTTGAAAAGGGATTGCAAAGTTATTTTGGGTAATAATAACACTAATGAAATTAACACTACTGCGTGTTAAACGTTGACTCAGTCTCCGAGAGTCTTACAGGAGCATAAGTCTTTTCTTCCGTAGATGAAACGCGGTTGGTTCATCCTTTCGATTGAGGGGTTTTCAAGAATCATGAAAGATTTGAACACGCATTGTAATTGTCGAGATACAAATGAGGTTTAAGATGAAATCAAGTGGCAAGCTTGAAGAATTATTTAGTTTCATATGTTATAATCAATATTTTAATTTAATTCATTTTAATTGTCCAAAGTTAGCAGTCCTATAGTCCGATGGTTCAATGATTCATATATAATTTAATATATAATATTCGAATTAAATAATACGTATCGTGACCCGTGTACCGGTCTCGGTGTCGATCACAACTCAAAGTATATATATATTTTGGAATCAACTCCGACCCTGTATAGCCAACTCCCACCTTCACATATAGAGTGTCTATGGTTGTTCCGAAATATATATATAGATGGGTCAGTATGATAAGTAGAAACCTTGTATACGTGTCCCGTTATTTAAAATGCGTAAAATAAAGTGCGTAAAAGTAAATAACAGAAATTAAATGACGGTAAATAAAATTGAGAGAATGTAAATTGCGATAATGTAAATTGCTATAATGTAAATTGCGATAAATTAAATGTTAATCAGTTAGCTGGGAACAGTTAGCTAGGAACAGTTAGCGTGAATTCCTAACAATATTTCAATTTATTAGTTCGTTTGTTTCTAACAAATTTTTATCATGTCCAATGTTTTCTTCATTATGCCACTTGTTGGATTCCAATAGGTCAAAATCCAAATATGAAATTTGAATAGAAATGATTACTCTGTGGTGAACGGATACGTATATCGGTAGTTGTAAGTAGAATAGTAAATGATCGTTGAATCAGACTCGAAGAATGTACAGTGTAACTTATTAATGTGAATTCTAAATATTCCTCGGGTACTACCCACCCGTTAAAATATTTTCATCATTAACAGTTTGTACAAAAGAATTTTTAATTACAATCTTTATGAAAATATACTTGCATATATATTTCCATCGGATGTAAATCTTGGATTTAATAAGTCAATAAGATATTAAACTCATTTGTTTTATCGTTAATACTGGATTACATAATCTCTAAAACATTAGAGATTTCATAATCGCCATGTTGAACGAAGATAAACGAGGTAAAACAGTACATAGAACGAAACTAATCGATGTAGAACGATATGTAGAACGAATATTATACTCGTAGTACAGATGGTGATATTGAAGCGTGTGTTGTTGATATCCGAAATACAGGTTGTGATGTTGAGATTTACTGCGCGGTTGTGATGTGGGGATGATAAGAGTACTGTCGACGTCGATGATGGTGGTACTGATTATGCTGCTGGTGCTACTGCTGGTGTTTGTAACCTTCGCACCAGTTTCTCCAAAGTCGTCACACAAGCGCGTCGTTTGTTAACTCCTTCTAGTACTACAGGATGATTGACGGTTGAAGCGAGCGAATAAACAAGATTTGTGATATAGGATATTATGTAATCGTGACGAGATACTCTAGGAATGGGCGAGAAAATGGTGTTTCGAATTGATTCGCCGGTAAGTGCTTTCAGGTTCATTGCCAAGAGAAAATCGATGAATGGAATGGATCTTCGATGTGAAATGATTTTCGAATATAGGATGATATTCTAACTTCGTAAAATATCTACATGTAATACAAAAGATTGCGTAGCCTACAGAGGAACCTACAGCATATGACAGGCAAATCTACGGATGTGCTAAGATATGATTTTTGTCTATACACTATCAATGCAGTAAATGCAATAAGACGTGTCTAGACTAAAGAATGATAAGCAGGCAATTCCCTAAGGATGATAAGCAGATGGTTTTCGACTAGAAATGATAAGCAAAACTTTTTGACAGGCAGACACGGTCAAAGTCCAAACTCATTAATGTATCCTAACAACTACTAGTCAGACACACTAATGCAAGATCTGGTTCACTAAGACCACCGCTCTGATACCACCTGTGATGACCCGTCCTTATCCCTCTGGACGAAATCTTCAACATTTGGTTCCATTGCGATGATCGACTCCAAGTAAGGTTCTTATTATGAGCTAATGCACAGCGGAAGACTTAATTCGTACCTGAGAATAAACATGCTTTAAAGAGTCAACATAAAGTTGGTGAGATATATAGGTTTGATGCTAGCAGCGTTATAACTATGGACCACAAGATTTCATGTTCATAAACATAATACACTCGCAAGTGTATGAAAAGCATTCCAAGCAGTGGGCACCCGGTAACTAGCCTTAACAAGAGTGTGTACCCCTGAGTTATAATAATATGTGCACCGAATCAAGTGCGTTCCGTTAACCTCGAAGTACTAAACACCCGTTCTTCTAGATTACTAGAACAACATCTGGGTGGGGGTGTAAAACCCGATAGATCTATCTTTAGGATTCGAGCCTACCAGTTCATAAACCAATAGTTAAAGTTACCAAGCTAGGGGATTTTTGATTCAAACCCATGTAGAACGTAATTTTAGTCACTTGTGTCCATAACGTAAATCATTTATAAAAACAGCGCATGTATTCTCAGCCCAAAAATATTTAAAGTTTAAAAGGGATCTATATACTCACCTAATGTATTTTGTAGTAAAAATACATATAACACCATTGATCAATTATAGAGTTGGCCTCGGATTCACGAACCTATATCATTCATTTATATATTAAAACATATTTTTGTAATCAAATATTTCTATATATTATTATAATGATATACTTGCTATAATTATTACTTTATAAGTTTCATTATTTATGTATATATTTTTAGAAATATTAACATAATTAATTTATGTAATTTAAATATATTTTTGTATATTAAATTTTTATTTTTATACTTATAACTTTAACAATATTTTTAAAACCTTTATTTTCATAATCATAATACTAATGCTAATAATAATAATAATAATAGTAATAATAATTATAAAGTAAAACTACCTCATGTAAGTAGGCTTTTAAAAAGGAAAGGAATGTCATAGACAAGGCTCGATCCCGCGACCTACTATTAACCCCACACACTCCTAACCAACCCACTGTTGATTTCTTCTTTGAATTATATGTTACACTTAATTTATTTAAAGGAATTTACGTCCAACTAACTTGTGACACAGCCCAACAATATTTCAAGAACTCGGCCCAACACCTTAAATCATTTTCGGTCCAATTGCAAGTGGCCATGTTTCGGCCCAATACCTTGCCAACAACCCAGCTTTTTAGAAAAAGAAAAAGAATAATTATGTATAATCACCTAGGCCGAGGTTCGAACAAGCGACCTCTCGTACCCTACAAACAATCCCCACCATTCCGCTGTTACATATTTTCTGTTTCGAATCCGTAAACCAACTCCTTTATCTCTAATCCTATTATCGTTATTAACTCTAAAAACTTTGATGATTGTTGGGTGAATTCAACCCACATTAGAAAGTCATCTAGTTGTCCCGAGTTACTTATATTCATCAATATATAACAGACAAGAATACCAACTCCTTTAACAAAGTTTGAAAATTTAGTATTCAAAAGAAACGAGTGGGGTTCGGTTTGATTATATAAGTATTTACTAGATCATTATCTATCCTTTCATCACCAACTCCCTCATCATTTGTTCTCCTATTTCTAAAACAGAAACAGCATATTAAAGCTGTAGTAGCAGCAATACAGCGACGATTTTTAAAAAAAAAATAAACGTTGCAATTGTGTTTCAAGGGTGGTGTTCGATGTTTTTAAAAAAAAATAATAGCGGCTCTAGTTGATGGGCCTTGTTGGGTTGAATGTTCACGAAGAAAAACAGAAGGAAAGAAATAATACTGAGCAGTGTATACGAGCTGAACCGGAAATAGAGATTATTACCGGTTGATTCGTTGATGGTGTTAGGTTGGTGGTGGTTTTCGAATGATGGAATATAATGGTGATAGTTTGGTGACTCATGGTTGATAAAGGGTGTAGTGGTGATAGAAGTCTAAGGTGGTGAGTGTAGATTGTTTTGGTGTACTCGAACGTTTCAAGGAATAACACAAAAGTGGTGCTCAAACAACGAGATGAGGGTGATGAGTAATTGAGCTTCAATAGAAAGGATTATGAAACGAAAACATAAGTGGTAGTGATGTTGGGTTGTTTGTTCTCGGTCCTAAACATAAAAATGAAGTGGTGACATAGTGGCGGTTTGAGAGTGGTGTTCGAAGGTAGCTACCGGTGGTGTGATTTAATGGTTGGTGTTTTTTCATGGGTGATGGTGGTGGTTCTTAGAGGGATAGAAGAGGTAACGATTTGAGGTTCACAAAGATGGACTTAGAGAGTAGTTATTTCATGGTGAAAGATGGCAGTTATGGTGGGTGATTTTGATGGTTTTGGAAAAGTCATACTAGAACAGAGTCATCGTGCATCTGCTTACCCAAAATTCTAACTTGATTTTCTGTTTTTCCCTGTATTACCTAAGTGGAGTATTATATAGAGTTTAATAGATATAACTACAGCTGGAATGATTCGACTAATGACAGTATTAAAGCGTGAAAGTTCGACAATTCTCTATTCCATCAGAAGAAAAATTTCATATACAAACAATTTAGTAAAATTGATTTTGTTGGATAGTATGACTTATTAGTATAAATCGTACCAGTTGTAGATATAAAGACGATTGATAAAATAGTTGATGATGATAGGAAATCAGTTTTTGATTCTCTTAATATGAAATACTTAATTATTTTTATTTATAAATTTATAATTATATATAATTGTATTTATACAAATATATATCTGTCTATGCTTATGTATTTATATATCTTGTTTATATGTATATTTTAAATTCTTATATTTTGTTTGATATTTAACAAGTATAAATATGCTAATATTATTAATAAAATAACTAGTAATAATAATTGATAATTAATAAAATTATTACTAGAAATAATGATAATTCTAAATAATTTAATTACTAATAATAATATAATAATAACAATCTTATCAGTCATAATAATATTAATATTATTAATGTTAATAATAATATACATATCAAATTATATATATATATTTTTTTATTAAAATCAATTATATTAATTATACAAATTTTAATATTAATAAAAGTAATAATATTAATATAACAATTATTTTCAATCTTGGACTTATATGTAATATTATTTGATATAATGATATTTACTGAAAAATACATATATTATTTATAGATTCATAATAACATATATTTATATATATTTACATATTTATTTACACACAATTGTTCGTGAATCGTCGGGCATAGTCAAAGGGTAATTGATTACCTAAATATAGATTTCAAACTTTCTAAACTTAACATTAGGGTTTTTGCTTATCGTGTCGGAAACATATAGAGATTAGGGTTTAAATTTGGTCGGAAATTTCAGGGTCGTTACAGACTATAACTCACTTTCACAGATTTTTACTTCGTCGGGAAGTAAGACTTGGCCACTGGTTGATTCACGAACCTATAACAATATATACATATATATCAAAGTATGTTCAAAATATATTTACAACACTTTTAATATATTTTGATGTTTTAAGTTTATTAAGTCAGCTGTCCTCGTTAGTAACCTACAACTAGTTGTCCACAGTTAGATGTACAGAAATAAATCGATAAATATTATCTTGAATCAATCCATGACCCAGTGTATACGTATCTCAGTATTGATCACAACTCAAACTATATATATTTTGGAATCAACCTCAACCCTGTATAGCTAACTCCAACATTCACATATAGAGTGTCTATGGTTGTTCCGAAATATATATAGATGTGTCGACATGATAGGTCGAAACATTGTATACGTGTCTATGGTATCTCAAGATTACATAATATACAATACAAGTTGATTAAGTTATGGTTGGAATAGATTTGTTACCAATTTTCACGTAGCTAAAATGAGAAAAATTATCCAATCTTGTTTTACCCATAACTTCTTCATTTTAAATCCGTTTTGAGTGAATCAAATTGCTATGGTTTCATATTGAACTATATTTTATGAATATAAATAGAAAAATTATAGGTTTATAGTCGGAAAAATAAGTTACAAGTCGTTTTTGTAAAGGTAGTCATTTCAGTCGAAAGAACGACGTCTGGATGACCATTTTAGAAAACATACTTCCACTTTGAGTTTAACCATAATTTTTGGATATAGTTTCATGTTCATAATAAAAATCATTTTCTCAGAATAACAACTTTTAAATCAAAGTTTATCATAGTTTTTAATTAACTAACCCAAAACAGCCCGCGGTGTTACTACGACGGCGTAAATCCGGTTTTACGGTGTTTTTTGTGTTTCCAGGTTTTAAATCATTAAGTTAGCATATATCATATAGATATAGAACATGTGTTTAGTTGATTTTAAAAGTCAAGTTAGAAGGATTAACTTTTGTTTGCGAACAAGTTTAGAATTAACTAAACTATGTTCTAGTGATTACAAGTTTAAACCTTCGAATAAGATAGCTTTATATGTATGAATCGAATGATGTTATGAACATTATTACTACCTTAAGTTCCTTGGATAAACCTACTGGAAAAGAGAAAAATGGATCTAGCTTCAACGGATCCTTGGATGGCTCGAAGTTCTTGAAGCAGAATCATGACACGAAAACAAGTTCAAGTAAGATCATCACTTGAAATAAGATTGTTATAGTTATAGAAATTGAACCAAAGTTTGAATATGATTATTACCTTGTATTAGAATGATAACATACTGTAAGAAACAAAGATTTCTTGAGGTTGGATGATCACCTTACTAGATTGGAAGTGAGCTAGCAAACTTGAAAGTATTCTTGATTTTATGTAACTAGAACTTGTAGAATATATGAAGAACACTTAGAACTTGAAGATAGAACTTGAGAGAGATCAATTAGATGAAGAAAATTGAAGAATGAAAGTGTTTGTAGGTGTTTTTGGTCGTTGGTGTATGGATTAGATATAAAGGATATGTAATTTTGTTTTCATGTAAATAAGTCATGAATGATTACTCATATGTTTGTAATTTTATGAGATATTTCATGCTAGTTGCCAAATGATGGTTCCCACATGTGTTAGGTGACTCACATGGGCTGCTAAGAGCTGATCATTGGAGTGTATATACCAATAGTACATACATCTAAAAGCGGTGTATTGTACGAGTACGAATACGGGTGCATACGAGTAGAGTTGTTGATGAAACTGAACGAGGATGTAATTGTAAGCATTTTTGTTAAGTAGAAGTATTTTGATAAGTGTATTGAAGTCTTTAAAAAGTGTATAAATACATATTAAAACACTACATGTATATACATTTTAACTGAGTCGTTAAGTCATCGTTAGTCGTTACATGTAAGTGTTGTTTTGAAACCTTTAGGTTAACGATCTTGTTAAATGTTGTTAACCCAATATTTATAATATCAAATGAGATTTTAAATTATTATATTATCATGATATTATCATGTATGAATATCTCTTAATATGGTATATATACATTAAATGTCTTTACAACGATAATCGTTACATATATGTCTCGTTTAAAAATCATTAAGTTAGTAGTCTTGTTTTTACATATGTAGTTCATTGTTAATATACTTAATGATATGTTTACTTATCATAGTATCATGTTAACTATATATATATCCATATATATGTCATCATATAGTTTTTACAAGTTTTAACGTTCGTGAATCACCGGTCAACTTGGGTGGTCAATTGTCTATATGAAACATATTTCAATTAATCAAGTCTTAACAAGTTTGATTGCTTAACATGTTGGAAACATTTAATCATGTAAATATCAATCTTAATTAATATATATAAACATGGAAAAGTTCGGGTCACTACAGTACCTACCCGTTAAATAAATTTCGTCCCGAAATTTTAAGCTATTGAAGGTGTTGACGAATCTTCTGGAAATAGATGCGGGTATTTCTTCTTCATCTGATCTTCACGCTCCCAGGTGAACTCGGGTCCTCTACGAGCATTCCATCAAACCTTAACAATTGGTATCTTGTTTTGCTTAAGTCTTTTAACCTCACGATCCATTATTTCGACGGGTTCTTCGATGAATTGAAGTTTTTCGTTGATTTGGATTTCATCTAACGGAATAGTGAGATCTTCTTTAGCAAAACATTTATTCAAATTCGAGACGTGGAAAGTGTTATGTACAGCCGCGAGTTATTGAGGTAACTCAAGTCGGTAAGCTACTAGTCCGACACGATCAATAATCTTGAATGGTCCAATATACCTTGGATTTAATTTCCCTCGTTTACCAAATCGAACAACGCCTTTCCAAGGTGCAACTTTAAGCATGACCATCTCTCCAAATTCAAATTCTATATCTTTTCTTTTAATGTTAGCGTAGCTCTTTTGTCGACTTTGGGCGGTTTTCAACCGTTGTTGAATTTGGATGATCTTCTCGGTAGTTTCTTGTATAATCACCGGACCCGTAATCTGTCTATCCCCCACTTCACTCCAAAAAATAGGAGACCTGCACTTTCTACCATAAAGTGCTTCAAACGGCGCCATCTCAATGCTTGAATGGTAGCTGTTGTTGTAGGAAAATTCTGCTAACGGTAGATGTCGATCCCAACTGTTTCCGAAATCAATAACACATGCTCGTAGCATGTCTTCAAGCGTTTGTATTGTCCTTTTGCTCTGCCCATCAGTTTGTGGATGATAGGCAGTACTCATGTCTAGACGAGTTCCTAATGCTTGCTGTAATGTCTGCCAGAATCTTGAAATAAATCTGCCATCCCTATCAGAGATAATAGAGATTGGTATTCCATGTCTGGAGACGACTTCCTTCAAATACAGTCGTGCTAACTTCTCCATCTTGTCATCTTCTCTTATTGGCAGGAAGTGTGCTGATTTGGTGAGACGATCAACTATTACCCAAATAGTATCAAAACCACTTGGAGTCCTTGGCAATTTAGTGATGAAATCCATGGTAATGTTTTCCCATTTCCATTTCGGGATTTCGGGTTGTTGAAGTAGACCTGATGGTTTCAGATGCTCAGCTTTGACCTTAGAACACGTCAAACATTCTCCTACGTATTTAGCAACATCGGCTTTCATACCCGGCCACCAAAAATGTTTCTTGAGATCCTTGTACATCTTCCCCGTTCCAGGATGTATTGAGTATCTGGTTTTATGAGCTTCTCTAAGTACCATTTCTCTCATATCTCCAAATTTTGGTACCCAAATCCTTTCAGCCCTATACCGGGTTCCGTCTTCCCGAATATTAAGATGCTTCTCCGATCCTTTGGGTATTTCATCCTTTAAATTTCCCTTTTTTAAAACTCCTTGTTGCGCCTCCTTTATTTGAGTAGTAAGGTTATTATGAATCATTATATTCATAGATTTTACTCGAATGGGTTCTCTGTCCTTCCTGCTCAAGGCATCAGCTACCACATTTGCCTTCCCCGGGTGGTAACGAATCTCAAAGTCGTAATCATTCAATAATTCAATCCACCTACGCTGCCTCATATTCAGTTGTTTCTGATTAAATATGTGTTGAAGACTTTTGTGGTCGGTATATATAATACTTTTGACCCCATATAAGTAGTGCCTCCAAGTCTTTAATGCAAAAACAACCGCTCCTAATTCCAAATCATGTGTCGTATAATTTTATTCGAGAATCTTCAATTGTCTAGACGCATAAGCAATCACCTTCGTTCGTTGCATTAATACACAATCGAGACCTTGCTTTGATGCGTCACAATAAATCACAAAATCATCATTCCCTTCAGGCAATGACAATATAGGTGCCGTAGTTAGCATTTTCTTCAATAACTGAAACGCTTTCTCTTGTTCATCATTCCATTTAAATTTCTTCCCTTTATGCGTTAATGCAGTCAAGGGTTTTGCTATTCTGGAAAAGTCTTGGATGAACCTTCTGTAGTAACCAGCTAGTCCTAAAAACTGGCGTATGTGTTTCGGAGTTTTCGGGGTTTCCCACTTTTCAACAGTTTCTATCTTTGCCGGATCCACCTTAATACCTTCTTTGTTCACTATGTGACCGAGGAATTGAACTTCTTCTAACCAAAATGCACACTTTGAAAACTTAGTGTACAATTCTTCATTCCTCAATACTTCTAACACCTTTCTCAAATGTTCACCGTGTTCTTGGTCATTCTTTGAGTAAATAAGTATGTCATCAATGAAAACAATGACAAACTTGTCAAGGTATGGTCCACACACTCGGTTCATAAGGTCCATGAACACAGCTGGTGCATTAGTTAAACCAAACGGCATGACCATAAACTCGTAATGACCGTAACGTGTTCTGAAAGCAGTCTTTGGAATATCATCTTCTTTCACCCGCATTTGATGATACCCGGAACGTAAGTCAATCTTTGAATAAACAGACGAGCCTTGTAGTTGATCAAATAAGTCGTCGATTCTCGGTAGTGGGTAGCGGTTCTTGATGGTAAGTTTGTTCAACTCTCGGTAGTCGATACACAACCTGAATGTACCATCTTTCTTCTTGACAAACAAAACAGGAGCTCCCCACGGTGATGTGCTTGGTCGAATGAAACCACGCTCTAAAAGTTCTTGTAATTGTCTTTGCAGTTCTTTCATCTCGTTGGGTGCGAGTCTGTAAGGAGCATGAGCTATTGGTGCAGCTCCTGGTACAAGATCTATTTGAAATTCAACGGATCGATGTGGGGGTAATCCCGGTAATTCTTTCGGAAATACATCGGGAAATTCTTTTGCAATGGGAACATCATTGATGCTCTTTTCTTCAGTTTATACTTTCTCGACGTGTGCTAGAACAGCATAGCAACCTTTTCTTATTAGTTTTTGTGCCTTCAAATTACTAATAAGATGTAGCTTCGTGTTGCCCTTTTCTCCGTACACCATTAAGGGTTTTCCTTTTTCTCGTATAATGCGAATTGCATTTTTGTAACAAACGATCTCTGCTTTCACTTCTTTCAACCAGTCCATACCGATTATTGCATCAAAACTCCCTAACTCTACTGGTATCAAATCAATCTTAAATGTTTCGCTAACCAGTTTAATTTCTCGATTCCGACATATATTATCTGCTGAAATTAATTTACCATTTGCTAATTCGAGTAAAAATTTACTATCCAAAGGCGTCAATGGACAACTTAATTTAGCACAAAAATCTCTACTCATATAGCTTCTATCCGCACCCGAATCAAATAAAACGTAAGCAGATTTATTGTCAATAAGAAACGTACCCGTAACAAGCTCCGGGTCTTCCTGTGCCTCTGCCGCATTAATATTGAAAACTCTTCCGCGGCCTTGTCCATTCGTGTTCTCCTGGTTCGGGAAATTTCTAATAATGTGGCCCGGTTTTCCACATTTATAACAAACTACATTGGCATAACTTGCTCCGACACTATTTGCTCCGCCATTACTCGTTCCGACACCATTTGTTCCTTTCGTTCTATTAACCCCTAGTCCGTAGACCTCACACTTCGCCGTGCTATGACCATTTCTTTTACACTTGTTGCAAAATTTGGTGCAGAACCCCGAGTGATACTTTTCACACCTTTGGCATAGCTGCTTCTAATTGTTGTTGTTGTTGCGGTTATTATTGTTGTTGGGATGATTGTTGTAGTTGCTGTTATTGTTGTTGTTGTTGTTGTTGTTGTTGTTGTTGTTGTTGTTGTTGTTGGGCCGTTTGTTGTAGTTGCGATTGATGTTGCGATTGTTGGGATAATTGTTGCGATTATTGTTGTAATTGCTGTTGTTGTTGTATTGGTGATTCTTATTACCGTTTTCCACCCACTTTCTTTTGACTTGCTTCACATTGGCCTCTTCAGCAGTCTGTTCTTTAATTCTTTCTTCAATCTGGTTCACTAGTTTGTGAGCCATTCTACATGCCTGTTGTATGGAGGCGGGCTCGTGTGAACTAATATCTTCTTGGATTCTTTCCGGTAATCCTTTCACAAACGCGTCGATCTTCTCTTCCTCATCTTCGAATGCTCCCGGACACAATAGGCACAATTCTGTGAATCATCTTTCGTACGTGGTAATATCAAATCCTTGGGTTCGTAACCCTCTAAGTTCTGTCTTGAGCTTATTGACCTCGGTTCTAGGACGGTACTTCTCGTTCATCAAGTGCTTGAATGCTGACCACAGTAGTGCGTACGCATCGTCTTGTCCCACTTGCTCTAGATAGGTATTCCACCATGTTAACGCAGAACCTGTGAAGGTATGCGTAGCGTACTTCACTTTGTCCTCTTCAGTACACTTACTTATGGCAAACACCGATTCGACCTTCTCGGTCCACCGTTTCAATCCGATCGGTCCTTCGGTTCCATCAAATTCCAAAGGTTTGCAGACAGTGAATTCTTTGTAGGTGCATCCTACACGATTTCCTGTACTGCTAGATCCAAGGTTATTGTTGGTATATAGCGCAGCCTGTACTACGGCTATGTTTGAAGCTAGAAAAGTACGGAATTCCTCTTCATTCATATTCACGGTGTGTCGAGTAGTCGGTGCCATTTCCTTCAAAATAGTCAAATGGAACAAGTTAATCATACAGAATATTAAGAGTAGTTAATAGTATTTCGTAGCATAATATGAACTCATTTATAAAAGCTTTTTCTTCATATTAGCGTTTTATAAGTTTAAATTCGGGTAGTACCTACCCGTTAAGTTCATACTTAGTAGCTAATATACAATTCAACTACTACAATTCTATATGAAAAACTGATTATAATAATATTTCGCGTTCAAACTTTTACACAATATTTTACAAACTTACAATACCGCTTATTTTACATATAGCATGAAATATAGCACACAATAAATTTGATACAAGATGGTTGTGAAGATAATTCTAGCTAGTACACAAGTCGTTCGGCAAAGGCAATAAAGATACGTAATTCATACGTCCAGAAACAAGTCATGCATTCTGGTTTTACTAGGATTACTTCCCATCCTTGGTCTTGTGGAACATAACCGTTATGGCCGTTGATAAGACAGCGTGTTGTAACGTCGTCAAAGGGACGAGGGTTATGTAGTGACCCGAACTTTTCCATGTTTATATATATTAATTGAGATTGATATTTACATGATTAAATGTTTCCAACATGTTAAGCAATCAAACTTGTTAAGACTTGATTAATTGAAATATGTTTCATATAGACAATTGACCACCCAAGTTGACCGGTGATTCACGAACGTTAAAACTTGTAAAAACTATATGATGACATATATATAGATATATATATATAGTTAACATGATACTATGATAAGTAAACATATCATTAAGTATATTAACAATGAACTACATATGTAAAAACAAGACTACTAACTTAATGATTTTTAAACGAGACATATATGTAACAATTATCGTTGTAAAGACATTTAATGTATATATATCATATTAAGAGATATTCATACATGATAATATCATGATAATATAATAATTTAAAATCTCATTTGATATTATAAACATTGGGTTAACAACATTTAACAAGATCGTTAACTTAAAGGTTTCAAAACAACACTTACATGTAACGACTAACGATGACTTAACGACTCAGTTAAAATGTATATACATGTAGTGTTTTAATATGTATTTATACACTTTTTAAAGACTTCAATACACTTATCAAAATACTTCTACTTAACAAAAATGCTTACAATTACATCCTCGTTCAGTTTCATCAACAATTCTACTCGTATGCACCCGTATTCGTACTCGTACAATACACAGCTTTTAGATGTATGTACTATTGGTATATACACTCCAATGATCAGCTCTTAGCAGCACATGTGAGTCACCTAACACATGTGGGAACCATCATTTGGCAACTAGCATGAAATATCTCATAAAATTACAAAAATATGAGTAATCATTCATGACTTATTTACATGAAAACAAAATTACATATCCTTTATATCTAATCCATACACCAACGACCAAAAACACCTACAAACACTTTCATTCTTCAATTTTCTTCATCTAATTGATCTCTCTCAAGTTCTATCTTCAAGTTCTAAGTGTTCTTCATATATTATACAAGTTCTAGTTACATAAAATCAAAAATATATTCAAGTTTGCTAGCTCACTTCCAATCTTGTAAGGTGATCATCCAACCTCAAGAAATCTTTGTTTCTTACAGTAGGTTATCATTCTAATACAAGGTAATAATCATATTCAAACTTTGGTTCAATTTCTATAACTATAACAATCTTATTTCAAGTGATGATCTTACTTGAACTTGTTTTCGTGTCATGATTCTGCTTCAAGAACTTCGAGCCATCCAAGGATCCGTTGAAGCTAGATCCATTTTTCTCTTTTCCAGTAGGTTTATCCAAGGAACTTAAGGTAGTAATGATGTTCATAACATCATTCGATTTATATATATAAAGCTATCTTATTCGAAGGTTTAAACTTGTAATCACTAGAACATAGTTTAGTTAATTCTAAACTTGTTCGCAAACAAAAGTTAATCCTTCTAACTTGACTTTTAAAATCAACTAAACACATGTTCTATATCTATATGATATGCTAACTTAATGATTTAAAACCTGGAAACACGAAAAACACCGTAAAACCGGATTTACGCCGTCGTAGTAACACCGCGGGCTGTTTTGGGTTAGATAATTAAAAACTATGATAAACTTTGATTTAAAAGTTGTTATTCTGAGAAAATGAATTTTATTATGAACATGAAACTATATCCAAAAATTATGGTTAAACTCAAAGTGGAAGTATGTTTTCTAAAATGGTTATCTAGACGTCGTTCTTTCGACTGAAATGACTACCTTTACAAAAACAACTTGTAACTTATTTTTCTGACTATAAACCTATACTTTTTCTGTTTAGATTCATAAAATAGAGTTCAATATGAAACCATAGCAATTTTATTCACTCAAAACGGATTTAAAATGAAGAAGTTATGGGTAAAACAAGATTGGATAATTTTTCTCATTTTAGCTACGTGAAAATTGGTAACAAATCTATTCCAACCATAACTTAATCAACTTGTATTGTATATTATGTAATCTTGAGATACCATAGACACGTATACAATGTTTCGACCTATCATGTCTACACATCTATATATATTTCGGAACAACCATAGACACTCTATATCTGAATGTTGGAGTTAGCTATACAGGGTTGAGGTTGATTCCAAAATATATATAGTTTGAGTTGTGATCAATACTGAGATATGTATACACTGGGTCGTGGATTGATTCAAGATAATATTTATCGATTTATTTCTGTACATCTAACTGTGGACAACTAGTTGTAGGTTACTAACGAGGACAGCTGACTTAATAAACTTAAAACATCAAAATATATTAAAAGTGTTGTAAATATATTTTGAACATACTTTGATATATATGTATATATTGTTATAGGTTCGTGAATCAACCAGTAGCCAAGTCATACTTCCCGATGAAGTAAAAATCTGTGAAAGTGAGTTATAGTCCCACTTTTAAAATCTAATATTTTTGGGATGAGAATACATGCAGGTTTTATAAATGATTTACAAAATAGACACAAGTACGTGAAACTACATTCTATGGTTGAATTATCGAAATCGAATATGCCCCTTTTTATTAAGTCTGGTAATCTAAGAATTAGGAAACAGACACCCTAATTGACGCGAATCCTAAAGATAGATCTATTGGGCCTAACAAACCCCATCCAAAGTACCGGATGCTTTAGTACTTCGAAATTTATATCATATCCGAAGGGTGTCCCGGAATGATGGGGATATTCTTATATATGCATCTTGTTAATGTCGGTTACCAGGTGTTCACCATATGAATGATTTTTATCTCTATGTATGGGATGTGTATTGAAATATGAAATCTTGTGGTCTATTATTATGATTTGATATATATAGGTTAAACCTATAACTCACCAACATTTTTGTTGACGTTTTAAGCATGTTTATTCTGAGGTGATTATTAAGAGCTTCCGCTATCGCATACTTAAATAAGGACGAGATTTGGAGTCCATGCTTGTATGATATTGTGTAAAAACTGCATTCAAGAAACTTATTTTGTTGTAACATATTTGTATTGTAAACCATTATGTAATGGTCGTGTGTAAACAGGATATTTTAGATTATCATTATTTGATAATCTACGTAAAGCCCTTTAAACCCTTATCGATGAAATAAAGGTTATGGTTTGTTTTAAAATGAATGCAGTCTTTGAAAAACGTCTCATATAGAGGTCAAAACCTCGCAACGAAATCAATTAATATGGAACGTTTTTAATCAATAAGAATGGGACATTTCAGTTGGTATCCGAGCGTTGGTCTTAAAGAACCAGAATTTTGCATTAGTATGTCTTATCGAGTTTGTTAGGATGCATTAGTGAGTCTGGACTTCGACCGTGTTTACTTGAAAAATGATTGCTTAACAAATTTTGTTGGAAACTATATATTTTTAACATGTGAATATTATGTGATATATTAATCTCTTAACGCGTTTGATATTATGTGATAGATGTCTACCTCTAGAACAAGTCCCATTGACTCACCTAATAATAATGAAGAGTCAAATGTAAATTGGAATGATTCGTGGACTGATTCACAAGTTCCCGAAGAGGAACCGGAAGAAGAGTCGGAACCGGAAGAAGAATCGGAACCGGATGAAGAAATAGAACCGGTGGGGGAAATAATAAAACGGTTAAGTAAAAGAAAACCCTCAACCAACCGACCAAGGTTAATTATGGTCAATGGTGTTTCCGCCAAGGAAGCAAAATATTGGGAGGATTACCAATTCTCCGATGAATCGGATTCCGACGAGAATTCCGATGATGTTGTAGAAATTACCCCAACTGAATTTAAAAAGGCAAAAGAAAATAATAAGGGAAAGGGCATAAAAACATAGAAATCTAATTCCAACCCCGATGAACTTTATATGTATCGTCAACCCCCGAAGTCCTTAAGTTGTAACAATGACCCGGGAACCTCTAAACCACCAGGTTTTTCTAAACCAATGTGGAAAACGACGGCTAGTATTAGGGGAACATCATATATCCCTAGAAACTTGGCAAAACGAACCAAAACCGAAGAAGAAGAAACAAGCGAGTCAGAATAAGATAGTTGTATTCGTGTGGTGTAATATATGTAATATAGTGTGCTTATGCTTTATGATATATGTAAAAATTGCTTGTATTAATAAGTATTTTTTTATGAATCTAACTCTTGTCTATTTTACAGTATAAAAACACAAAATGGATAGACAACCCAATATTTTAAGAGACCTACCCGGAGACATGATTGATGAAATCTTGTCTAGAGTCGGTCAGAATTCTTCGGCACAACTATTTAAGGCGAGATCAGTTTGTAAGACATTCGAAGAACGTTCCAAGAATGCCTTGGTTTATAAAAGGCTTTCTTTCGAAAGATGGGGGATATCACATTGGGAAATCCATAAGTTACGATGTGTTTACTTTGACGCATATATTGCGGGGAACCCAAATGCTATTTTACGCAATGGGTTAAGAAATTATTTTGACTCAATATATCCGAATATTGAACTTCGTGATTTAGAAAAAGCGGCTAACATGCAACATAAAGAAGCATGTTATGCTTACGGATTAGTAATGTTCGCTTCTCACCAAAGTGAGAACAAGAACATCAGGCTACAACTATTAAACAAAACGTTCCCACAAGTGACGGAGTCGGTAATTGGGTAAGAAATGAGGTTTTTAGATTGTTACGGGACTGTTGGACATTACATAACCCTCGTCCCTTTGATGACGTTACAACACGCTGTCTTATCAACGGCCATAAGGGTTATGTTCCACAAGACCAAGGATGGGAAGTAATCCTAGTAAAACTAGAATGCATGACTTGTTTCTGGACGTATGAATTACGTGTCTTTATTGCCTTTGCTGAATGACTTGTGTACTAGCTAGAATTATCTTCACAACTATCTTGTATCAAATTTATTGTGTGCTATATTTCATGCTATATGTAAAATAAGCGGTATTGTAAGTTTGTAAAATATTGTGTAAAAGTTTGAACGCGAAATATTATTATAATCAGTTTTTCATATAGAATTGTAGTAGTTGAATTGTATATTAGCTACTAAGTATGAACTTAACGGGTAGGTACTACCCGAATTTAAACTTATAAAACGCTAATATGAAGAAAAAGCTTTTATAAATGAGTTCATATTATGCTACGAAATACTATTAACTACTCTTAATATTCTGTATGATTAACTTGTTCCATTTGACTATTTTGAAGGAAATGGCACCGACTACTCGACACATCGTGAATATGAATGAAGAGGAATTCCGTACTTTTCTAGCTTCAAACATAGCCGCAGTACAGGCTGCACTACATACCAACAATAACCTTGGATCTAGCAGTACAGGAAATCGTGTAGGATGCACCTACAAAGAATTCACTGCCTGCAAACCTTTGGAATTTGATGGAACCGAAGGACCGATCGGATTGAAACGGTGGACCGAGAAGGTCGAATCGGTGTTTGCCATAAGTAAGTGTACTGAAGAGGAAAAAGTGAAGTACGCTACGCATACCTTCACAGGTTCTGCGTTAACATGGTGGAATACCTATCTAGAGCAAGTGGGACAAGACGATGCGTACGCACTACCGTGGTTAGCATTCAAGCACTTGATGAACGAGAAGTACCGTCCCAGAACCGAGGTCAATAAGCTCAAGACAGAACTTAGAGGGTTACGAACCCAAGGATTTGATATTACCACGTATGAAAGACGATTCACAGAATTGTGCCTATTGTGTCCGGGAGCATTCGAAGATGAGGAAGAGAAGATCGACGCATTTGTGAAAGGATTACCGGAAAGAATCCAAGAAGATATAAGTTCACACGAGCCCGCCTCCATACAACAGGCATGTAGAATGGCTCACAAACTAGTGAACCAGATTGAAGAAAGAATTAAAGAACAGACTGCTGAAGAGGCCAATGTGAAGCAAGTCAAAAGAAAGTGGGAGGAAAACGGTGATAAGAATCACCAATACAACAACAACAGCAATTACAACAATAATCGCAACAATTATCCCAACAATCGCAACATCAATCGCAACTACAACAAACGGCCCAACAACAACAACAACAACAACAACAACAACAACAACAACAGCAACTACAACAATCATCCCAACAACAATAATAACCGCAACAACAACAACAACAACAACAACAATCAGAAGCAGCTATGCCAAAGGTGTGAAAAGTATCACTCGGGGTTCTGCACCAAATTTTGCAACAAGTGTAAAAGAAATGGTCATAGCGCGGCGAAGTGTGAGGTCTACGAACCAGGGGTTAATAGAACGAAAGGAACAAATGGTGTCGGAACGAGTAATGGCGGAGCAAGTAGTTTTGGAGCAAGTTATGCCAATGTAGTTTGTTATAAATGTGGAAAACCGGGCTACATTATTAGAAATTGCCCGAACCAGGAGAACACGAATGGACAAAGCCGCGAAAGAGTTTTCAATATTAATGCGGCAGAGGCACAGGAAGACCCGGAGCTTGTTACGGGTACGTTTCTTATTGATAATAAATCTGCTTACGTTTTATTTGATTCGGGTGCGGATAGAAGCTATATGAGTAGAGATTTTTGTGCTAAATTAAGTTGTCCATTGACGCCTTTGGATAGTAAATTTTTACTCGAATTAGCAAATGGTAAATTAATTTCAGCAGATAATATATGTCGGAATCGAGAAATTAAACTGGTTAGTGAAACATTTAAGATTGATTTGATACCAGTAGAGTTAGGGAGTTTTGATGTGATAATCGGTATGGACTGGTTGAAAGAAGTGAAAGCAGAGATCGTTTGTTACAAAAATACAATTCGCATTATACGAGAAAAAGGAAAACCCTTAATGGTGTACGGTGAAAAGGGCAACACGAAGCTACATCTTATTAGTAATTTGAAGGCACAAAAACTAATAAGAAAAGGTTGCTATGCTGTTCTAGCACACGTCGAGAAAGTACAAACTGAAGAAAAGAGCATCAACGATGTTCCCATTGCAAAAGAATTTCCCGATATATTTCCGAAAGAATTACCGGGATTACCCCCACATCGATCCGTTGAATTTCAAATAGATCTTGTACCAGGAGCTGCACCAATAGCTCGTGCTCCTTACAGACTCGCACTCAGCGAGATGAAAGAACTGCAAAGCCAATTACAAGAACTTTTAGAGCGTGGTTTCATTCGACCAAGCACATCACCGTGGGGAGCTCCTGTTTTGTTTGTCAAGAAGAAAGATGGTACATTCAGTTTGTGTATCGACTACTGTGAGTTGAACAAACTTACCATCAAGAACCGCTACCCACTACCAAGAATCAACGACTTATTTGATCAACTACAAGGCTCGTCTGTTTATTCAAAGATTGACTTACGTTCCGGGTATCATCAAATGCGGGTGAAAGAAGATGATATTCCAAAGACTGCTTTTAGAACATGTTACGATCATTATGAGTTTATGGTCATGCCGTTTGGTTTAACTAATGCACCAGCTGTGTTCATGGACCTTATGAACCGAGTGTGTGGACCATACCTTGACAAGTTTGTCATTGTTTTCATTGATGACATACTTATTTACGCAAAGAATGACCAAGAACACGGTGAACATTTGAGAAAGGTGTTAGAAGTATTGAGGAAGGAAGAATTGTACGCTAAGTTTTCAAAGTGTGCATTTTGGTTGGAAGAAGTTCAATTCCTCGGTCACATAGTGAACAAAAAAGGTATTAAGGTAGATCCGGCAAAGATAGAAACTGTTGAAAAGTGGGAAACCCCGAAAACTCCGAAACACATACGCCAGTTTTTAGGACTAGCTGGTTACTACAAAAGGTTCATCCAAGACTTTTCCAGAATAGCAAAACCCTTGACTGCATTAACGCATAAAGGGAAGAAATTTGAATGGAATGATGAACAAGACAAAACGTTTCAGTTATTGAAGAAAAAGCTAACTACGGCACCTATATTGCCATTGCTTGAAGGGAATGATGATTTTGTGATTTATTGTGACGCATCAAAGCAAGGTCTCGGTTGTGTATTAATGCAACGAACGAAGGTGATTGCTTATGCGTCTAGACAATTGAAGATTCACGAACAAAATTATACGACGCATGATTTGGAATTAGGCGCGGTTGTTTTTGCATTAAAGACTTGGAGGCACTACTTATATGGGGTCAAAAGTATTATATATACCGACCACAAAAGTGTTCAACACATATTTAATCAGAAACAATTGAATATGAGGCAGCGTAGGTGGATTGAATTATTGAATGATTACGACTTTGAGATTCGTTACCACCCGGGGAAGGCAAATGTGGTAGCCGATGCCTTGAGCAGGAAGGACAGAGAACCCATTCGAGTAAAATCTATGAATATAATGATTCATAATAACCTTACTACTCAAATAAAGGAGGCGCAACAAGGAGTTTTAAAAGAGGGAAATTTAAAGGATGAAATACCCAAAGGATCGGAGAAGCATCTTAATATTCGGGAAGACGAAACCCGGTATAGGGCTGAAAGGATTTGGGTACCAAAATTTGGAGATATGAGAGAAATGGTACTTAGAGAAGCTCATAAAACCAGATAATCAATACATCCTAGAACGGGGAAGATGTACAAGGATCTCAAGAAACATTTTTGGTGGCCGGGTATGAAAGCCGATGTTGCTAAATATGTAGGAGAATGTTTGACGTGTTCTAAGGTCAAAGCTGAGCATCAGAAACCATCAGGTCTACTTCAACAACCCGAAATCCCGGAATGGAAATGGGAAAACATTACCATGGATTTCATCACTAAATTGCCAAGGACAGCAAGTGGTTTTGATACTATTTGGGTAATAGTTGATCGTCTCACCAAATCAGCACATTTCCTGCGAATAAGAGAAGATGACAAGATGGAGAAGTTAGCACGACTGTATTTGAAGGAAGTCATCTCCAGACATGGAATACCAATCTCTATTATCTCTGATAGGGATGGCAGATTTATTTCAAGATTCTGGCAGACATTACAGCAAGCATTAGGAACTCGTCTAGACATGAGTACTGCCTATCATCCACAAACTGATGGGCAAAGCGAAAGGACGATACAAACGCTTGAAGACATGCTACGAGCATGTGTTATTGATTTCGAAAACAGTTGGGATCGATATCTACCGTTAGCAGAATTTTCCTACAACAACAGCTACCATTCAAGCATTGAGATGGCGCCGTTTGAAGCACTTTATGGTAGAAAGTGCAGGTCTCCGATTTGTTAGAGTGAAGTGGGGGATAGACAGATTACGGGTCCGGAGATTATACAAGAAACTACCGAGAAGATCATCCAAATTCAACAACGGTTGAAAACCGCCCAAACTCGACAAAAGAGCTACGCTGACATTAAAAGAAAAGATATAGAATTTGAAATTAGAGAGATGGTAATGCTTAAAGTTGCACCTTGGAAAGGCGTTGTTCGATTTGTTAAACGAGGGAAATTAAATCCAAGGTATATTGGACCATTCAAGATTATTGATCGTGTCGGACCAGTAGCTTACCGACTTGAGTTACCTCAACAACTCGCGGCTGTACATAACACTTTCCACGTCTCGAATTTGAAGAAATGTTTTGCTAAAGAAGATCTCACTATTCCGTTAGATGAAATCCAAATCAACGAAAAACTTCAATTCATCGAAGAACCCGTCGAAATAATGGATCGTGAGGTTAAAAGACTTAAGCAAAACAAAATACCAATTGTTAAGGTTCGATGGAATGCTCGTAGAGGACCTGAGTTCACCTGGGAGCGTGAAGATCAGATGAAGAAGAAATACCCGCATCTATTTCCAGAAGATTCGTCAACACCTTCAACAGCTTAAAATTTCGGGACGAAATTTATTTAACGGGTAGGTACTGTAGTGACCCGAACTTTTCCATGTTTATATATATTAATTGAGATTGATATTTACATGATTAAATGTTTCCAACATGTTAAGCAATCAAACTTGTTAAGACTTGATTAATTGAAATATGTTTCATATAGACAATTGACCACCCAAGTTGACCGGTGATTCACGAACGTTAAAACTTGTAAAAACTATATGATGACATATATATGGATATATATATAGTTAACATGATACTATGATAAGTAAACATATCATTAAGTATATTAACAATGAACTACATATGTAAAAACAAGACTACTAACTTAATGATTTTTAAACGAGACATATATGTAACGATTATCGTTGTAAAGACATTTAATGTATATATATCATATTAAGAGATATTCATACATGATAATATCATGATAATATAATAATTTAAAATCTCATTTGATATTATAAACATTGGGTTAACAACATTTAACAAGATCGTTAACCTAAAGGTTTGAAAACAACACTTACATGTAACGACTAACGATGACTTAACGACTCAGTTAAAATGTATATACATGTAGTGTTTTAATATGTATTTATACACTTTTGAAAGACTTCAATACACTTATCAAAATACTTCTACTTAACAAAAATGCTTACAATTACATCCTCGTTCAGTTTCATCAACAATTCTACTCGTATGCACCCGTATTCGTACTCGTACAATACACAGCTTTTAGATGTATGTACTATTGGTATATACACTCCAATGATCAGCTCTTAGCAGCCCATGTGAGTCACCTAACACATGTGGGAACCATCATTTGGCAACTAGAATGAAATATCTCATAAAATTACAAAAATATGAGTAATCATTCATGACTTATTTACATGAAAACAAAATTACATATCCTTTATATCTAATCCATACACCAACGACCAAAAACACCTAAAAACACTTTCATTCTTCAATTTTATTCATCTAATTGATCTCTCTCAAGTTCTATCTTCAAGTTCTAAGTGTTCTTCATATATTCTACAAGTTCTAGTTACATAAAATCAAGAATACTTTCAAGTTTGCTAGCTCACTTCCAATCTTGTAAGGTGATCATCCAACCTCAAGAAATCTTTGTTTCTTACAGTAGGTTATCATTCTAATACAAGGTAATAATCATATTCAAACTTTGGTTCAATTTCTATAACTATAACAATCTTATTTCAAGAGATGATCTTACTTGAACTTGTTTTCGTGTCATGATTCTGCTTCAAGAACTTCGAGCCATCCAAGGATCCATTGAAGCTAGATCCATTTTTCTCTTTTCCAGTAGGTTTATCCAAGGAACTTAAGGTAGTAATGATGTTCATAACATCATTCGATTTATATATATAAAGCTATCTTATTCGAAGGTTTAAACTTGTAATCACTAGAACATAGTTTAGTTAATTCTAAACTTGTTCGCAAACAAAAGTTAATCCTTCTAACTTGACTTTTAAAATCAACTAAACACATGTTCTATATCTATATGATATGCTAACTTAATGATTTAAAACCTGGAAACACGAAAAACACCGTAAAACCGGATTTACGCCGTCGTAGTAACACCGCGGGATGTTTTGGGTTAGTTAATTAAAAACTATGATAAAATTTGATTTAAAAGTTGTTATTCTGAGAAAATGATTTTTATTATGAACATGAAACTATATCCAAAAATTATGGTTAAACTCAAAGTGGAAGTATGTTTTCTAAAATGGTCATCTAGACGTCGTTCTTTCGACTGAAATGACTACCTTTACAAAAACAACTTGTAACTTATTTTTCCAACTATAAACCTATACTTTTTCTGTTTAGATTCATAAAATAGAGTTCAATATGAAACCATAGCAATTTGATTCACTCAAAACGGATTTAAAATGAAGAAGTTATGGGTAAAACAAGATTGGATAATTTTTCTCATTTTAGCTACGTGAAAATTGGTAACAAATCTATTCCAACCATAACTTAATCAACTTGTATTGTATATTATGTAATCTTGAGATACCATAGACACGTATACAATGTTTCGACCTATCATGTCGACACATCTATATATATTTCAGAACAACCATAGACACTCTATATGTGAATGTTGGAGTTAGCTATACAGGGTTGAGGTTGATTCCAAAATATATATAGTTTGAGTTGTGATCAATACTGAGATACGTATACACTGGGTCGTGGATTGATTCAAGATAATATTTATCGATTTATTTCTGTACATCTAACTGTGGACAACTAGTTGTAGGTTACTAACGAGGATAGCTGACTTAATAAACTTAAAACATCAAAATATATTAAAAGTGTTGTAAATATATTTTGAACATACTTTGATATATATGTATATATTGTTATAGGTTCGCGAATCAACCAGTGGCCAAGTCTTACTTTCCGACGAAGTAAAAATCTGTGAAAGTGAGTTATAGTCCCACTTTTAAAATCTAATATTTTTGGGATGAGAATACATGCAGGTTTTATAAATAATTAAAAATGTTCCATATTAATTGATTTCGTTGCGAGGTTTTGACCTCTATATGAGACGTTTTTCAAAGACTGCATTCATTTTTAAAACAAACCATAACCTTTATTTCATAGATAAAGGTTTTAAAAAGCTTTACGTAGATTATCAAATAATGATAATCTAAAATATCCTGTTTACACACGACCATTACATAATAGTTTACAATACAAATATGTTACAACAAAATAAGTTTCTTGAATGCAGTTTTTACACAATATCATACAAGCATGGACTCCAAATCTCGTCCTTATTTAAGTATGCGACAACGGAAGCTCTTAATAATCACCTGAGAATAAACATGCTTAAAACGTCAACAAAAATGTTGGTGAGTTATAGGTTTAACCTATATATATCAAATCATAATAATAGACCACAAGATTTCATATTTCAATACACATCCCATACATAGAGATAAAAATCATTCATATGGTGAACACCTGGTAACCGACATTAACAAGATGCATATATAAGAATATCCCCATCATTCCGGGACACCCTTCGGATATGATATAAATTTCGAAGTACTAAAGCATCCGGTACTTTGGATGGGGTTTGTTAGGCCCAATAGATCTATCTTTAGGATTCGCGTCAATTAGGGTGTCTGTTCCCTAATTCTTAGATTACCAGACTTAATAAAAAGGGGCATATTCGATTTCGATAATTCAACCATAGAATGTAGTTTCACGTACTTGTGTCTATTTTGTAAATTATTTATAAAACCTGCATGTATTCTCATCCCAAAAATATTAGATTTTAAAAGTGGGACTATAACTCACTTTCACAGATTTTTACTTCGTCGGGAAGTAAGACTTGGCCACTGGTTGATTCACGAACCTATAACAATATATACATATCTATCAAAGTATGTTCAAAATATATTTACAACACTTTTAATATATTTTGATGTTTTAAGTTTATTAAGTCAGCTGTCCTCGTTAGTAACCTACAACTAGTTGTCCATAGTTAGATGTACAGAAATAAATCGATAAATATTATCTTGAATCAATCCACGACCCAGTGTATACGTATCTCAGTATTGATCACAACTCAAACTATATATATTTTGGAATCAACCTCAACCCTGTATAGCTAACTCCAACATTCACATATAGAGTGTCTATGGTTGTTCCGAAATATATATAGATGTGTCGACATGATAGGTCGAAACATTGTATACGTGTCTATGGTATCTCAAGATTACATAATATACAACACAAGTTGATTAAGTTATGGTTGGAATAGATTTGTTACCAATTTTCACGTAGCTAAAATGAGAAAAATTATCCAATCTTGTTTTACCCATAACTTCTTCATTTTAAATCCGTTTTGAGTGAATCAAATTGCTATGGTTTCATATTGAACTATATTTTATGAATCTAAACAGAAAAAGTATAGGTTTATAGTCGTAAAAATAAGTTACAAGTCATTTTTGTAAAGGTAGTCATTTCAGTCGAAAGAACGACGTCTAGATAACCATTTTAGAAAACATACTTCCACTTTGAGTTTAACCATAATTTTTGGATATAGTTTCATGTTCATAATAAAAATCATTTTCTCAGAATAACAACTTTTAAATCAAAGTTTATCATAGTTTTTAATTAACTAACCCAAAACAGCCCGCGGTGTTACTACGACGGTGTAAATCCGATTTTACGGTGTTTTTCGTGTTTCCAGGTTTTAAATCATTAAGTTAGCATATCATATAGATATAGAACATGTGTTTAGTTGATTTTAAAAGTCAAGTTAGAAGGATTAACTTTTGTTTGCGAACAAGTTTAGAATTAACTAAACTATGTTCTAGTGATTACAAGTTTAAACCTTCGAATAAGATAGCTTTATATGTATGAATCGAATGATGTTATGAACATCATTACTACCTTAAGTTCCTTGGATAAACCTACTGGAAAAGAAAAAAATGGATCTAGCTTCAACGGATCCTTGGATGGCTCGAAGTTCTTGAAGCAGAATCATGACACGAAAACAAGTTCAAGTAAGATCATCACTTGAAATAAGATTGTTATAGTTATAGAAATTGAACCAAAGTTTGAATATGATTATTACCTTGTATTAGAATGATAACCTACTGTAAGAAACAAAGATTTCTTGAGGTTGGATGATCACCTTACTAGATTGGAAGTGAGCTAGCAAACTTGAAAGTATTCTTGATTTTAAGTAACTAGAACTTGTAGAATATATGAAGAACACTTAGAACTTGAAGATAGACCTTTAGAGAGATCAATTAGATGAAGAAAATTGAAGAATGAAAGTTTTTGTAGGTGTTTTTGGTCGTTGGTGTATGGATTAGATATAAAGGATATGTAATTTTGTTTTCATGTAAATAAGTCATGAATGATTACTCATATTTTTGTAATTTTATGAGATATTTCATGCTAGTTGCCAAATGATGATTCTCACATGTGTTAGGTGACTCACATGGGCTGCTAAGAGCTGATCATTGGAGTGTATATACCAATAGTACATACATCTAAAAGCTGTGTATTGTACGAGTACGAATACGGGTGCATACGAGTAGAATTGTTGATGAAACTGAACGAGGATGTAATTGTAAGCATTTTTGTTAAGTAGAAGTATTTTGATAAGTGTATTGAAGTCTTTCAAAAGTGTATAAATACATATTAAAACACTACATGTATATACATTTTAACTGAGTCGTTAAGTCATCGTTAGTCGTTACATGTAAGTGTTGTTTTGAAACCTTTAGGTTAACGATCTTGTTAAATGTTGTTAACCCAATATTTATAATAAACCCAATATTTATAATATCAAATGAGATTTTAAATTATTATATTATCATGATATTATCATGTATGAATATCTCTTAATATGATATATATACATTAAATGTCTTTACAACGATAATCGTTACATATATGTCTCGTTTAAAAATCATTAAGTTAGTAGTCTTGTTTTTACATATGTAGTTCATTGTTAATATACTTAATGATATGTTTACTTATCATAGTATCATGTTAACTATATATATATCCATATATATGTCATCATATAGTTTTTACAAGTTTTAACGTTCGTGAATCACCGGTCAACTTGGGTGGTCAATTGTCTATATGAAACATATTTCAATTAATAAAGTCTTAACAAGTTTGATTGCTTAACATGTTGGAAACATTTAATCATGTAAATATCAATCTCAATTAATATATATAAACATGGAAAAGTTCGGGTCACTACATAGTGCGCGTTGGAAAGAGAGGAAAGTTAAGTCCGAGGTATATTGGACCGTTTGAGATTATCGAAAGAATTGGACCGGTAGCATATAGATTGAAGCTACCGCAGGAACTTAGCGAGATTCACGATACTTTTCATGTTACCAATTTGAAGAGGTGCTTATCAGATGAAAGTTTGGTGATTCCTTTAGATGAAGTGCAAATTGATCCTAAGCTTAATTTCATTGAAGAGCCTGCTGAGATTATGGGTCACAAAGTTAAGCAATTAAAGCAAAGCAGAATTCCACTGGTAAAGGTTAGATGGAATGCCCGTAGAGGACCGGAATTCACGTGGGAGCGTGAAGATCAGATGAGGCTTAAGTATCCGTAACTGTTTCCCGACGAGACGACTACAGCGGATGACCACTAAAATTTCGGGACGAAATTTTTCATAACAGGTGGGTAATGTAACAACCCGAATTTTTCCGTTTACTATCGTTAATTGTCCGTTAAGTATTTAACGGTGATTACTCAGATTTGTGTGTTTAATTGACTTAAATACATACTTATTAGAGGAATGTTTGAATTAATATGTTATATTAATTTACGAACTTATTTCGGGTAGTGAAATAACTAGAAACGTTACGATTAAGTTTATCGTCTATAAAGCTTTTCAGTTTACGGAACTCAGAAAAACGACACAATAATTATTTTCGATAATTATTGACTTTAAGAAAATTATTTTTAATTTATTATTTATTTAATGAATTAAACTCGGTGATTGCGTTTCAACGACTAGTTAATGTTCCGGAGACCCGGTACGATTGACGGCACCCGAAACGGACCACGCGCGTACGAGTAATTAAGCAAAACTGAGCCCGACACCCCATAGAAGGGCCATTCGGCTGAACCCATACCCAAACCCCCTTAGTGGACTAATTTTGTTTAGTGGGTCACTAGTTGGATTAAATTAAGGCCCTAACCCGACATTTAAAAGGCTAGAGCACTTGAGAAACCCCCATTATTTTTTTTCTTGGCCGATTACTCCCTCCCCTCTCCCTCTCTTTGGCCATCAGCCACCACATCACCACCACCACTCTCAAAAGTTGATTTTTGAAGAAACCCCGTACACGAAAGACGTTCCTTTGGCCATTCTCTACACATTAGTGTGTTCGATTTAATCGTTTGAGGTATAACTAGAAACCCTAATCTTATGAATTCATTTTTTTTATCAATTACATAGTGCATTAGAGTCTAGTGCTCAATTAATGATGTCTAGTGTTGTTAATTGTTGATTGATTGTGTAATTAACGTTGTATGATCGAAAATGAATTTGTTTATTGATGATCTGATTAAATTTATATAAGGTCTGACTTCGTAATATGTTTAATTAGAAATATATCGAAAATTTATTGATTTTAGACTCCGATTTTGCGTGATTTCGTTATCGTATGCTCAAAATATGCTTAATCGAAGTTTTCGTTAGGGTTTGCATGATATCCGAATTTTCTGAGTTGCATGATTTATGTTTTAGCTTATATAAAGTGTACTATTGTATTCCTTGTGAAAAGTTATGCAATTTGGACTAAAGATTTGCGTCGAAAGGTTATGTAATGCTCCCGATATGATAAAACGAATATTTGATTTGTAAAGTATGTTGTATCAGTTTTTAAGTTAAAATAAAAATTTCTAGAATGAACTAGCAATTGATTTAGAATTTGATCTTTTGGAATACGTTATTTTATATGTTACTTGACATGTTTCATTTGTATGTGAACTTGCAAGAATGTGATTTGCCATGAGATATATGCTCGTCTAAATGATATGTCCGATTGATGGTCAAAAACTGATGAGTCTGTAATGTTTTGCAAATCTGTACGAATTGGCTAAAGTAATACTTCTGATTATTTTACCACTTAGATTTTGAGATGTTTTGAGATGACACCAATTCTCCGTTCGTCAAAATCTATTTTCTATATTTTTTGAAAAATGTTTAAAAACTGACGCGCGAGCAGAAATTTCTGTAATGAACTCAGACTTGATCCCTTTTGACTTCTGACTTTTAATCATCGTACGAGGCTTTGGCCGGACTTTTTGGAATTTATTTTAAGTCTAGTTATGATCTGTATTTAATCATAATTATATGATTTATGTGCTATGTTTTATGGATGTATCTCTTTACGACGTACGAATTTCTAGAGTATGTTACAAGATGCGGAAAATGCGATTTGCTAAACTACGAGCTATAACGTGTTATATGACTTAGGTTTGACTTATTGACCATGTTTGCATGACCTACTGATATGTTTGACTTTATTTGACCACTTTGACCGAGTTGACTTTTGGTTTGACTTTGATCGACTTTTGTTGACTTGCTTGGATTAGTTGACTTTTACTTGTTCGTTGAGTCAGTCTGAGCACTAGGACTTTGCGTACACTATGGGTTGACGAAGTTTAACCTATTAGTGTATACTTAAGATGATTTACTTGATTAGGTTGCGTTGTTCAGTCGAGAGTTTTGACAACAGTACGATTTGCTAAGATCTTTACGAGTGCTTTTGCTAAGGTGAGTCTACAGTCCCTACTACGTTTTTACAGGGATGAGATGCATGCTTTTTACAAATGTTTTACGTGTTTGGCACAAGTAACTTACTAAGAATATACATATGAGTTCAGATCAAAAATCCCTTAGCTTGATTATATTAATTACTTTGTAAGCTCGACTTATAGGGACGGTACCGTTAGGTTTGACAAACCTCACCGCAATGTTAAACATGTGATTATGTAGTTCTAACACATACACTTGATCGGTGTATCACCAGTATAGGGTAAAGTAAAGACGTGTGCTCGGCTCACGCAAAGGTTAAAGCTTTATAATCAAGTGCTCATGATAATGTATACTTTTTCAATGATGTTTTCTAAGAAAATCTTGTGGCCTAACTTAAGAAATGATTTACTAAACCTGTAGATTCACTCAACATTTTTCGTTGACATTTTTCATGTTTCATCTCAGGTACATAGAGCTAGTGCTTCCGCTTTATTTGAAGTTATTGTTGGGATTTAACAAGTTTCATAATACTTAAAACCTTTTAAGAATCATTCAAAGCGGAAGCATGTAAATAACCATTTATAGACTTGTTAATATTTAACAAATTAAAGTTAAAATCCCAATTAGGATCAAGTTATGAAATATGCTTACAAACTACAAGCAAGTAAGGAGTTAATACCTTCTCCAAGCTAGGTGGTGAGTGATGAAGATGATGATGAAGAATAGAGCTCCAAATGGATGAAACCTCAAGTAGATATACCCCAAACTTGTGCACCAACACCTAGCTTTTGGTTAGGATTTTTCTAACACTTGAATGTAGCTTAAAAAAAATAAAATGGACTCTCTCCTTCCCTCAAAAGCTCATGGCAGCAGCTGAATAAAATTAGGAGAGTGCAGTTTTTTTTTTCAAGTTCTTTTGATGTGTTAATGCATGTATGTCTTGGCCTTGCAAAATGTATTGGTTAAAATGCACATGGAATGCAAGTAACAAGGTAAAAGCAAGTCAAAAGAGCATGCCTTCTCCATACTCCCATGTCACTTCCAATTATTTTATAAACTTATTTTATAAGGCTAGATTTTATAAAACTAGTTTTTATAAAACTAGTTTTTATAAAACTAGTTTTTATAAAACTAGAGTTTATAAAATACATTTTTATAAATTTGCACATTATATATTTTACAAAACCAACTTTACAAAATGTAACATAACTTAATTAATTATTTAACCTATAAATAATTAAATCCATATTATAAGTTATGTTTACATTATTTTATAAAATGTAATTAAACTTTATTAATTATTTAACCTATAAATAATTAAATTCTTGTTATATAAATTATACCATAATTTATATACACATCAAATAATATTATTTAAGAAAACCTTTTTTCTTAAATCTCAAGTGTTGTGTAATTCAATCAATGATCCAATCGTTAAGATCAAAATACGATTAAGGTGTCGGTAAGCTTGTTATTGGGTATGCCCCGACTTGGATCAAAACATATTAGCCACATTAATTTAATATGTCTCTCGGGCATACGAAATACCTTCAATCTCCCACTTGCACGAGAAACATAAGAAATTAATGCAAGTGATGGATACCACCTAACGACCGTCCATCACCCCCAATATGCTATGACTTTGTGCCATTCAATAACATCATCCCTTTCAAGTTCCCATCTCGAATATGAACAGGTGAATCTTTCATTATTTCCTTTCGTCCTAGATGTCATGTTAAATCCAAGAGACACAGAGTGATCACTCCCTTTTAGATTTAACTTTTTCAGGCCTTAGACATCTGACTCTCAACGAATAAGAGGGACATATTCCATCTTGACTACATACGTCCTAAATATATACCTTACATTATACCTGAGCTCTTCCTTATGAACTACCATATTTTAGAATAGTGAAGGAAAGAATCAAGGTACAATACTTAGTGAATATCCGAACCCAATATGCATCTCAGGTCAGAGGATACAATGATATTCGCCTTTACTCAAGATTACATGTGATCAACCACGAAGGCTCCATTTAGTAAATCTTGAGGGCGGGTCTTCTAATATTTGTATCCCACAAATATCTATGAACCTTGGTTGCAACCTTGCCCCACATTCAACCCATGAACGTATACCAATCCGAGTTCATAATAGTCTAAACCTCACACTTGTTCCCAAAAATGTGATCGACTACGGAATTTAGAATAATTACTTATTCACGGATAAAATATGCAAAATGGGAACATGACTCAAGATTAAAATAACACCATAATTATATTAATGAGTTTGAACAATTTCGTTCCGTTACAATACTTAAAACAGATCATGACCAATCACTAGAATATCGAAGCCCTAATGCACAAACATGTCCTGTATGTTTTGATCCATGTAAGAGCTTCGTGAGAGGATCCGCTATATTAAGATCTGTGTGAACTTTGCGAATACATATCTTTCCCTTTTCAACTTCATCCCTTATGTAGTTGAATCTCCGCTCAATGTGACGGGTCTTTTGGTGAGCACGAGGTTCCTTGATTTGAGCAATCGCACCTTCGTTGTCACAAAAGATCTCAAGAGGGTCCTGAATGGAAGGGACTACTCCTAAGTCGTCGATGAATTTCTTCATCCATGCAGCTTCCTGAGCTGCCAATGAGGCGGCAATGTACTCCGATTCTGTAGTGGATAAGGCAACAACATCCTGTTTTGAACTCTTCCAAGAGACCGCACCTCTATTTAATGTAAAGACATAACCAGATTGTGATCGAGAATCATCTCGATCAGTTTGGAAACTCGCGTCCACGTAACCTTTTACAACGAGTTCCTCCTCACCAGACCCATATATTAGAAACATATCCTTAGTCCTCCTAAGGTATTTCAATATACTTTTAACAGTAATCCAATGACTGTTTCCTGGGTTATTCTGGTACCTACTTGTCAGGCTAAGAGCGCATGACACATCCGGTCTAGTGCATATCATTGCATACATGATTGACCCAATAGCAGATGCGTACGGGACTTTCTTCATTCTCTCTTGTTCATCTTTTGTAGTAGGACACTGAGATGAACTGAGAAGTATTCCTCTTTGAATAGGTACCAAACCTTTCTTAGAGTTGTCCATCTTGAACCTTTTCAAGATCTTTTCAATGTATGCACTTTGATTCAAACCTATCAGTTTCTTGGATCTATCCCTGTAGATCCCAATCCCCAAAATGTACTGTGCTTCTCCAAGATCCTTAATGGAGAAGCATTTACTTAGCCAAGTTTTAACTCCTTGCATTGCCGAGATATCATTTCCAAATAACAATATATCATCCACATATAGTACAAGGAACATGATAGTGCTCCCACTAGCTTTCTTATATACACAAGCTTCATCACCATTTTTAATGAAGCCAAATTTCTCGGCTTCCTCATTAAAACGATGATTCCACATTCTAGATGCTTGTTTCAATCCGTAGATTGACTTCTTTAACTTGCATACCTTTTTAGGATATTTCGGATCAACAAAACCTTCAGGCTGAACCATATAGACATCTTCCACAAGATATCCATTTAGGAAAGCGGTCTTGACATCCATTTGCCATATTTCATAATCATAATGAGCAGTAATGGCAAATAATATCCTAATAGACTTTAGCATTGCCACAGGCGAAAAAGTTTCATCATAGTCAACCCCTTGAGTTTGAGTGAAACCTTTTGCTACAAGTCTAGCTTTATATGTATCCAAGTTTCCATGTATGTCGGTTTTCATTTTGAAAAGCCATTTACAATCAACTAGCCTTGAGCCAGCAGGTTGTGCAACAAGTTCCCAAACTTGGTTGTCATACATGGATTGCATCTCAGCGTCCATGGCTTCCTGCCATTTATCCTTATCAATCCTTGATAAAGCATCTTGGTAGTTTGTTGGTTCATCCAAATCAACTACATAGCAACCATCCATGAGAAACCCATATCTCTCAGGAGGATTACTATACCTACTAGATCTGCAAACGTCTTGTGTATTTTGATCATCCATTTGATCATTCTCAACATTTTCATGTTGAGTGCCAGTGTCAACCAATTGTGTATCATCTACTCGATCTTGAACCTCTTCAAGATCTATCTTCCTTTCACTATTTCCTTCCATTAGGAACTTAGTTTCAAGGAATTCAGCTTTTCGAGCAACAAATACATTTTGCTCGGTTGGATCATAGAAATAATATCCCATATCATCCTTGGGGTATCCTATGAAGATACACTTCGTGGATCGAGCATTCAACTTATTAGGAACGTAACGCTTAGGATAAGCTTCACATCCCCATACCTTTAAGTATGATAGAGATGGAGGTTTTCCAAACCACATCTCATGAGGAGTTCATTCCACTTTCTTGGTTGGGGCCATATTTAAAATACGAGCCACGGAGCATAGACAATAACCCCAAAATGATAGAGGTAACGAGCTTCTAGCCATCATAGATCGAACCATATCAATTAGGGTTCGGTTCCTCCTTTCGGAAACTCCATTTAGTTGGGGTGTTCCAGGAGGAGTGAGCTGCGAGATAATCCCACAACATTTAAGATGATCTTGGAAAGCATTGCATAGGTATTCACCTCCTCTATCGGTATGAAGTACTTTGATTGTCTTATTGAGTTGATTTTGTACTTCATTTTGATACTCTTTGAATGCTTCAAAAGTTTCGTCCTTATGTCTTAACAAGTAGACATATCCGAAACGACTGAAGTCATCAATGAAAGTAACGAAGTATCTTTCATCATTCCGAGTTATGGGCTTAAAGGGTCCACATACATCCGAATGTATTAATCCCAATAAGTCCTTGGCCCTTTCGTAGGTCCCTTTGAAAGGTGCTTTAGTCATTTTGCCTTGTAAACAAGATTCATATACATCAAACGAGTCTTGTTCATTTGATTTCAAAAGGCCATTCTTTTGAAGTGTATGCATTCGATTCTTGTTTATGTGACCAAGGCGACAATGCCATAAGTAGGAATCACTCATATCCCTTTTGAGTTTCTTGGTGCTAGTATGGTATATTGAGCTACTAGATGATGTGTCATCATGAATCAATTCATAAATTCCATTTAAAGGCGAAGCCTTAAAATAGAATACATTATCTAAATAAACGTGGATATCATCATTAACAAAATTAAGATAAAAACCACATTGTTTTAAACGAGAAACTGAAATAATGTTTTGACATAAATCCGGTGCATACAAAACATTGTTCAAAATAAGTTCCAAACCACTTGGAAGCTTTAATACAAAGTCTCCTTGAGCCTTCACTTGCACTTTGGCTCCATTACCCATAAAGAGACTTGATGATCCCGTTTGCTTGCTACTTCTTTTGAACCCCTGCAAAGAATTGCAAATGTGAGTTCCACATCCAGTGTCTAATACCCATGTATTAGAAGAAGTAATACTAAGCTCTATATATACCATATATATATTACCTAAGGTTTGCGCCGCATCCCTCTTTTCCTTCAACTCCTTAAGGTAGACCGGGCAGTTGCATTTCCAGTGACCCATTTCACCGCAACCGAAGCACGGGTCTTCCTTGGGGTTTGCTTGTCCGGTAACCTTTTGCTTCTTGTTCTTGTTTTTGGTTGGGGTAACCATTCTCCCCTTTCCCTTGCCTTGATGGGCGGGTCCTTTCCTCTTAGCCACCTTTGGCTTAGAGGTGTTGTTACCTTTGGACCCACCATCGTTGATCATTAGCACGGGTGAAGCCCTCTTACCCATGCTAGTTTCCGCCGTCCTAAGCATGCCATGAAGTTCGCCAATGGTCTTATCCATCCCATTCATATTGTAATTAATTACAAATTGGTCAAATCTCTTTGACAAGGAGTTTAGGATAAGATCCGTGGCTAGCTCATTAGATATGTTGAGATTAAGACGGTTTGCGCGATCAATGAGGCTTTTCATCTTAAGGACATAAGATGAAACGGATTGGGAGTCATCCATACGACATGCATGAAGCGCTCGAACGGTCTCGAAGTGCTCGACACGTGCTTGTTGAAGGAACATCTCCTTCAATTGCATGATCATGTCGTATGCAGTATGATGCTCGAAATCCTTTTGGAGTTCGGGTATCATAGTCCCAAGCATTAGGCAAGTGACTTGCACCGAATCGGCGCAATACTTATCCCAATAAGCCATGCCTTACGTATCATCCTCGTCGGGTTGATCGGGAATGGGGTCTTCCAACACATACGCCTTATCCTCAAGTTTGAGGACAATCCTAAGATTGCGGAACCAATCCATAAAGTTCGTATGGTTGAGTTTGTCTTTCTCGAGGAGAGACCTTAACGATAGGTTGTTCAAGTTAATAGGTGTGTTTTGCATGTTGTTGTTATTGGCGGCCATCTACAACATTTAACAAAGTTCATTTAAGTATCGATTTTAAATTTAATAAACAATACCCTTTTAAATTTTAATTGACTTATTAAATATTAGAATCCAACGGTAAATCAAATTTCGGTTAGGTGACCTTTATCCCGTTATTTGATTTAGCTAGGTAGTCATTTATATGACAATTGCAATCCTTTTGCAACTTCCAAATTATGGGATCATGCAATTCTTTTGCATGGCATATTTATCCCATCAACACCTATTTATTCCTCATGCTTCGGTGACCCTAAGTTCATGATTCCCAAATCAAGTCGTCCTACTTGTGTAAACATGTAAAATTAACATACAAGTGGTTAGGTGACCTTTATCCCACAAGCATGCGAATTTTACCTTAACCATATTAGTTAGCTCATAACGGTTAGGTGACCTTTATCCCATTATGAGTTCCCTACTATGTTTAAGTATCCCACAAAAGGATGGCGTTAAACTTGTTTACCTTGTCGATTAAGGGATTTTAAGTTTTCGTTAATTCTAGTTTGAGAAAACTTTTACACCATACACCAACATGCATTTAGTGTATCGTTTGTATGAAATCCATTTTCAAGTCTTGTAATTTTAGCCAATTACATGATATAATCCATTTTATATATATGATCCTTATCATGTTTTTAATAACCGTTTATTAATGTCCTTTTAGCCGTTTTTAATTTAACCATTTAAATTGACGTTTTGCATGTCGTTTTTAATGTTTAATTTAACCAATTAAATGTCATTTTTCTTGTTGTTAACTTGTGTGATTAACTTGTAGCATACAAACATACAATCCACAATCATACAATAAACAACCAAGCATGCAAAACAATATGTTCACAATCTAGCCTTTTGGTGGACATTTGTTTAGCCGAAAACAAATGTCACCGGTAAATGGGTTATAATACAAAGTAGGAGATTTAACATCTCCCACTAAATCTTGCATCCAAATGCATGTGTTCTTCTTTTGCTCCATCTTTTGCATCTTCATACTCTTTACAAAAAATATATCCTAATATATTTTTCTCTAGAAAATGAAAATACAACCTAATCTATTTTACATACCAAATATAAAATAAATTACATAACCAAATGAATAAATAAATTACATGCCAAAAGAATAATTATTATTACATACCAAATGAATGAATACTCAACCAAACAAGCATGCAACCAAATACAAGGTCAAGGCTAAGATTGTGAACTTTAACATACAACCAAGTATGAACCAAATGGAAGAACCAAAACCCACTTTTGGAACTCCATAAATTCGGCCATATAATAAACCCACCCAAAACCATAAATTTTTTCATTTTACAATCATGCATGTACATAAAATGCAAAATATATAGTGAGTTTAATAATCATCTCGAAGCATATTTCAACAACTTCGGCTCTCGATACCATTGTTGGGATTTAACAAGTTTCATAATACTTAAAACCTTTTAAGAATCATTCAAAGCGGAAGCATGTAAATAACCATTTATAGACTTGTTAATATTAAACCAATTAAAGTTAAAATCCCAATTAGGATCAAGTTATGAAATATGCTTACAAACTACAAGCAAGTAAGGAGTTTATACCTTCTCCAAGCTAGGTAGTGAGTGATGAAGATGATGATGAAGAATAGAGCTCCAAATGGATGAAACCTCAAGTAGATATACCCCAAACTTGTGCACCAACACCTAGCTTTTGGTTAGGATTTTTCTAACACTTGAATGTAGCTTAAAAAAAATAAAATGGACTCTCTCCTTCCCTCAAAAGCTCACGGCAGCAGCTGAATAAAATTAGGAGAGTGCAGTTTTTTTTCAAGTTCTTTTGATGTGTTAATGCATGTATGTCTTGGTCTTGCAAAATGTATTGGTTAAAATGCACATGGAATGCAAGTAACAAGGTAAAAGCAAGTCAAAAGAGCATGCCTTCTCCATACTCCCATGTCACTTCCAATTATTTTATAAACTTATTTTATAAGGCTAGATTTTATAAAACTAGTTTTTATAAAACTAGTTTTTATAAAACTAGTTTTTATAAAACTAGAGTTTATAAAATACATTTTTATAAATTTGCACATTATATATTTTACAAAACTAACTTTACAAAATGTAACATAACTTAATTAATTATTTAACCTATAAATAATTAAATCCATATTATAAGTTATGTTTACATTATTTTATAAAACAAATTTTATAAAATGTAATTAAACTTTATTAATTATTTAACCTATAAATAATTAAATTCTTGTTATATAAATTATACCATAATTTATATACACATCAAATAATATTATTTAAGAAAACCTTTTTTCTTAAATCTCAAGTGTTGTGTAATTCAATCAACGATCCAATCGTTAAGATCAAAATACGATTAAGGTGTCGGTAAGCTTGTTATTAGGTATGACCCGACTTGGATCAAAACATATTAGCCACATTAATTTAATATGTCTCTCGGGCATACGAAATACCTTCAGTTATATGCTGTTTGCTGCTATAACTGGACGGCGTCCAGCATGTTTATCATTTTCATTTCAAGAACATATATTCGCATTTAAACAGTTTTCTTTTAAGATGTTTGGGTTCATTTACATTAGTCATTGACGTCAAATGTTTCCAGTTACATTCTCTTTAATAAATGACTTTGTTTTAATGATTAATGCGAATACTTTTCGAAAACGTCTCATATAGAGGGCGTGACCGCTAAACTGTGAGACCAGGAGTTAATATTCCGTTAGTGGATTCTGACGGGGTATTACAAAATGCGATAATCTGTTTTGATTGCTCTGTCGGATATTTTACTATAAATCCACCCTCTTCATTTCCTTTATATTTTGGAGTTTCATACTTTTGTTTTCTCTTCTCGACTTTAAGTCAAGCAAATAATGGTCCAGAATTCGTAGGTATGAAGTTTCGAATGAACATGACTAATGTTCTACGGGAGAAATTGTAATAGAACAATCTCGATTGGTTAAATTACCAGAATTCAAGAAAAAAGATAAAACTATTAAGAAAATATGTTCTCAATTTGTTTGAAGATTAGGTAGAATGTAAGAGTCGTGTAATATGGCACCTGATGACGGTAGGGTCTGTGAATCATCATGTTCCATTAGAAACTCAGCATGACTTACTGTAATATAATCACGTTGATCAAGTGTCATTATATTATACTAACTCATGCTTCAGTTCCCAACACTACTTCAAAAACATTCATAGTTTAAACTCGAAAGTTTACAGAATATAGAAACTAACAGTTTCTTATATGATGTAACACTGATAGCGCGAAGAAATAACTAATTTCAGATAAGAATAGTCATGAGAATATCTTCAGGAATATCGAGGGTATTTATAATGAAAGATACGATGATATCTTAGAATTTCTGATTTCAAGAATGATGAGGAAGTTTTGTCCGTAAAGATGAAGAGTTAGGAGTAAGGTATTCGTTAATGACTTCAGCAGATACTGACTCATTTGGATTCTTTGAAGGCAGGTTCAGTATTTGTGATTTGCCCACATCCTTCTTCATAGTTTGCTTAATCCATTTTTCAGTTTCAACTTTTCTGAGCTTTGCCAACATACTATTCTTTATCATCAAACTTTCTACTGTTAAAGTCGTTTACAGTTTTTGCTGCTTTATCAGCATTTTCAAAATTTGTAGTATTGATTCGTAGACTGTGTGCTTTTCAGAATTTCTGAATTGAAGATCATAATTCTAAGAGATAAGTGTTATATGTATACATATAACTGTTGATGTAGTAATGTTACGAGATTCAAAATACTGATTGCTAATTCCCGATAATTGATGTGGTAATTCTCGTTATAAAATGTGGATGAGTATATGAATAGGTTTTTAACGAACAAATATAATGATTTTTTGGAGAGACTCAAGCCAATGAGTAATGACGTTGCTGGTAAGTTTACTGTTAATGTAATGGGATATAAACAGTTCTTTGGTAACGATGATGAAGGGTAACCTGTATATCAAAGTTATAATAAGGCTTATTCGAATGAAAGGTCGATGTTGATTTGCTGGAGCTGTGACAAAATTGACTATTTTGGAAAGGAATTTTAAAGTCATTTTTGCTAATAAATGCCAAAGGGTCTGACACGGATACGTGTTAAACTATGACTTTGGTTTCAAGAGTTTTTCAGGGATAAGACTGTGGGTAATATTTGGTTGGATCATCATCTCGATTGTTCATTATTTGAAGTGTCTTCAGAAATTTTAGAGGGTTTGAACACAGATTGTAATCGTTAATATACATATGATGTTCTTACACAGTTTTGAAGTCAAAGTATAACTTTGAAAGATGTAAGGATCTAAGAGTGATGATTTTGGTTATATCTTGAGTTGAATTCTGATATTTCAAAATCAGAATATGTAATTAGATTTTGAGTGAGTATGATTGTTTTGATTTCTATAAAAGAATGTGTATCGTTGTGAAAGTAGTGAGTATAGTAGATGATTTGCTGAATCAGATTCGAAGAATGTAACATATCAATTGTGAATTTATATATCTCTCGGGTATTACCTACCCGTTAAAAAAAATTCACAATTAATATTTTTTACAAAAGAATTTTATTGCAGTCTTTATGAAAATATATATGTGTATATTTTCTTTAGATGTAACATAAATTTAATGAGTTAAACTTATTTGATTTACAGTTGAAACTAGAATTGAGTAATCCCTAAAACTTTAGAAATCACATAAGTATTTCTTCAATGATATTATGAGTCAATACTTTGTTATTTGTTGATGCATAATGTTGGTTTTCGTGAAATTCTTGTGAACTTCGCAAGGTACGAATGAGGTTCTTTGAAAAGTTTTGAGTACATCGATGATGAAAGTGTAAAATCAAACATATATTTGATTAATACACATGTTTTATTATGAGATGAAATTCATTGAATTAAAAACAGAGATTGTAGTTAACGATGGTTAAGTTGCTGACGAAGGACGTACATCATTGCATATTTGTAATATGAATTAACCGAGTAGTTAAGATTCACACACAATAGCTTAGTACGGAAAGATTTATTTTGATCTCAAAACTTATATATATATATATATATATATATATATATATATATATATATATATATATATATATATATATATATACACATATAATTTCTTCAGAGGGAATGAGTTAATACTTCATAACTCGTTGATACAATATACGCGTTATTGATTCGTAGTGATGTCCACAGTGATTCTTGAACTGACGGAGTTTGTGATTTTATAGGTGCTGCTGATTCTGATGATACTGACGGCACTGACTGTGCTGGTGATGTTGACGGTACTGATGATGTTGTTGGTAAAACAAGTCTAGCTTGTAAATCACGCACCATTCTTGTCAGGATTTTTATTCTTCCTCCTATCATTTTGGTTCATTTATCTGATTTATGGTTAGGGCTAGAATAGATAATCTCTAAGACTTTGGAGGTTACCTAATTGCCGCGGAGTGTTTCTCCAATGAAGTTATGAATCAATACTTCATCGTTTGTTGTTGTTGGTATTCCTTGGTATCTATAGGGCGTATAACATTGGTGCTTGTGGAATATAGGTTGTGATGTTGAAGTGTGGGATACGGATGTTACTATTGGTGGCGGTGATGGTATTGTTGGTGTTGCTAATGGTGGTACTGGTTATGCTGATGCTGGTGTTTGTAACCTTTGCACCATATTCTCCAAAGTCACTACCTGAGCGCGAAGCTCGTTGACTTCTTCTATTACACCGGGGTGATTGTCGGTTTGGACGAGCGGATAAATAAAATCTAGAATTTGATGTAGTATATAATCATGACGAGATACTCTGGAAATGAGAGAGAAAATGGTGTTTCGGACAGGTTCGCCGGTAAGTGCTTCCAGTTCTTCGCCAAGAGGGTAATGTGGTGGATGGAAGGGATCACCTTCTTCTTGTCTCCAATGATTGAGGAGACTATGAACCCATCCCTAATTCATCCAGAATAGATGATGGCTGATTGGTTGATCCATTCCGGTCACACTGCTTTCGGAGCTTGAGTGGGATTCCATTTCGGAATCCGAGGGACTTGAACTGATGATGAATTCCATTTCTACGATTGGATAAAGGACTTTTCGATACGAAATGATTTTTCGGCTATCGGGTGGTATTCTAATTACATAGAATATCTATATATATAGATCAAAAGATTTCGTAGATTACGGAGGAATTTACGGAATATGTCAGGCAAAGTTTGCAGTAATAGATACGATGAGATATGATTTAACAGATACGCTAAGATATGAATTTTGTCTATACACTATTCATGCAATCAATGAAGCAAGACGTGTCTAGACTAAGAATGATAAGCAGGTAATTTCCTAAGGATGATAAGTAGGTAATTTTCAACACAAAATGATAAGCAAAACTTTTGACATGCAGACACGGTCTAAGTCCAGACTCACTAATGCATCTAAACAACTATTAGTTAGACACATTAATGCAAGACCTGGTTCGCTAAGACCACCGCTCTGATACCACATGTCACGACCCATCCTAATTCATCAGGATGAATAAAATAACATATGGATACATTGCTAGGTATTTGTGAAGGTATTTCATATGCCCGAGAGACATAATTAATTATTGTGGCCAATATGTTATGATCCAAGTCGGGTCATACCCAATAACAAACCGTCAACACTTTTATGTATTTATTTTAATGAGTGGATCTTTAAAATAAATACTTGACACTTAGACTTTAGAAATTGGTTTTCTAAAGACATAATGCAAGAAATAATTATTTGGATAATTATATATACACAAGTTTAATTATTTGATTAAAATTAAATGGGTGTTATATTTTATAAATGGTTTATAAAGTATAATTTTATAAAAGGTTTATAAAATTATAAAAGTAAAATGCATGCAAGTAATCACTAGTTTTATAAATTTTAGCAAAAAAAAAAAAAAAAAAAAAGGGTGGACGGTTTTGGGAGTCCCAAAAACTCCACCCATGCTTGCTTTAACTAGTGTTTTACTCTACCTACTTGCATTGATTTTTTGCTTCTACCAAAACACACACTTGAACTTGCATTTTGAATTAGCAAAAAGCTCCTCCTTTCCTCCCCATTGTTGGCCGAATTTTAGGAGCAAGAACAAGGGTTCATCTATTGATTTTTGCTAGTTAATAAGTGTATAAGATCCTAACCAAGAAGAAGGGTGTTGATTCAAGGTTTGTGGGTATCAAAGTCTTGAGGTTTCAAGTTAGAAACTTGCTATTCTTCATCTTCATCTTCATCTTGCTTCAACCTCCATTTTAGGAGAAGGTATAAACCCTAACTAGCTCTATTTACATTTTAGTATATTTTCAAGACTAGATCCAAAATGGAATTCGAATTTAAAAGGTTTATATTCACATGCAACTTAAAATTGCTTCCGCTTGCTACATATATATACATACTAAATGGGTTTTGCAACTTGTTAACATGTGTTGAATTCCATCAATGGTATCTAGAGCCAAAGTCTTGTTAATATGCTTCTTGTTTTTGGCTAGTAAACTCATTTATTTTACAATCTACCAACATGCATGAAAGTAGAATGTGAAAATCTTGAGTTTTGGTGGGTTTGATGGCTTGGCCGAATTTTTGGGCTTCCAAAATGGGTTTGGAGCTTCAAGTTTGGCCAAGATTTGTTATTGTTTTGGTTCACAATCATGCCTTGACCTTGTGGTTGGATTTGTGTGTGATTTGGTTGATTATTCATTCTTATGGTTTGTAATAATTATTCATTCATTTTGGTTTGTAATAAGTTGTAATTATTCTTGTAATTTTGATGTAATTTATTCTATTTTGGTTTGTAAAATAGAATAGGTTGTTATTTCATTTTCTAGAAAAGAATTGTATTAGGATATAATTTTGTAAAGAGAAATGAAGATTCATGAAGAAGATTACAAGATGGAACTTTGAAGATTACAAGATTTAGTGGGAGATTTTGCTTAAAATCTTTTACTTGTTTAACCCTTTAGGTAACACTTGTTTTGGCTAAACAAGTGCTTACCACTTTGGCATGATTGTGGACTTTTATTTTGCATGCTTGTATGGTTTTGTGTATGTGTTTGGTTGCTACAACAATTTCACATGTTTACAACTTGTAAAATACATTATAAATGGTTATAATAAAAATAACAAATGACACTAATAATTGGTTATTAGACCTAAATAAAATGGTTTATTTAAAAGGTAATGAAATGGTTTATAACTAGTAATTGGTTTACTAAAAGGACATGAAAATAGGTTTTTCATAAAACACTACACACCAAATGCATGTTGGTGTATAGCATTTTGTTTTCTAAAACTAGAATGTAGAAAACATAAAATCCCTTTAACTAAAACAAGGTAAACAAGTTAAATGCCATCCTTTTGTGGAAACACTTAGACATATTAGGAATCTCTTGATGGGATAAAGGTCACCTAACCGTCATAAGTGAACTAATATGAATAAGGTACACTTCGCATAAATGTGGGATAAAGGTCACCTAACCACTTGTATGTAAAGTCTACATGTTTACACAAGTAGGACGACTTGATTTGGAAATCATGAACTTAGGGTCACCGAAGCATGAGGAACAAATAGGCGTTGATGGGATTAATATGCCATGCAAAAGGATTGCATGATCCCATAACTTAGAAGTTGCAAAAGGATTGCAATTGTCATTATGACTACCTAGTTAAATCAAATGACGGGATAAAGGTCACCTAACCGAAATTTGATTTACCGTTTAATTCTAATATTTAATAAAACAAATTAAAAGGGTATTGTTTATTAAATTTAAAATCGATACTTAAAAGGACTTTGTTGAATTTTGTAGATGGCCGCCAATAACAACAACAACAACTTGCAAAACGTACCACTTAACATGAACAACCTATCGTTACGGTCTCTCTTAGAGAAAGACAAACTCAATCATACCAACTTTATGGATTGGTTCCGCAATCTTCGGATTGTCCTCAAACAAGAGGATAAAGCGTATGTACTTGAGGACCCCATTCCCGATCAACCGGATGAGAATGATGTGGAGGCAATGGCCTCTTACGATAAGTATTGCCACGACTCCCTTCAAGTCTCATGCTTAATGCTTGGGACTATGATACCCGAACTCCAAAAGGATTTCGAGCATCATAGTGCATACGACATGATAACGCAATTGAAGGAGATGTTCCTCCAACAAGCGCGTGTCGAGCGCTTCGAAACGGTTCGGGCGCTACATGCTTGTCGTATGGACGATACCCAATCGGTTTCATCTTATGTACTTAAGATGAAAAGCCTTATCGATCGTGCTAACCGTCTTAACCTAAACATATCTAATGAGTTAGCTACCAATCTTATCCTTAACTCCCTATCAAAAAGGTTTGATCAATTTGTAATAAATTACAATATGAATGGGATGGATAAGAGCATAGGTGAGCTTCACGGTATGCTTAGAACGGCGGAAACTAGCATGGGTAAAAGGGCTTTACCCGTGTTAGCAATCGATCAAGGTGGATCCAAAGGTAACACCTCTAAGCCAAAGGTGGCTAAGAGAAAAGGGCCCGCCCATCAAGGCAAAGGGAAGGGGAAGATGGTTACCCCAACCATCAACAAGGCTAAGAAGCAAAAGGTAGCCGAGAAGGCAAACCCCAAGGAAGACCCATGTTTCGGTTGCGGTGAGATGGGTCATTGGAAACGAAACTGTCCGGTCTATCTTAAGGAGTTGAAGGTCAAGAGGGATGCAGGGCAAACCTCAGGTAATATATATATGGTATATATAGAGCTTAATATTACTTCTTCTAATACATGGGTATTAGACACGGGATGTGGAACTCATATTTGCAATTCTTTGCAGGGGTTCAAAAGAAGTGATCATAAGGCGAGAACATCAAGTCTCTATATGGGCAATGGTGCAAAGGTGCATGTTAAAGCTCAAGGAGATTTTGTTTTAAAGCTTCCAAGCGGATTGGAACTTATATTAAAAAATGTTTTGTATGCTCCGGATTTGTGTAGAAACATTATTTCTATTTCTCGCTTAAAACAATGTGGTTACTTTGTTAATTTTATTGATGATGATATTCATGTTTCTAAAAATAATGTTTTCTATTTCAAGGCTTCGCCTTCAAATGGAATTTATGAATTGGTTCATGATGACGCATCATCGAGCTCTATATACCATACTAGCACCAAGAAACTCAAAAGGGATTTGAGTGATTCCTATTTATGGCATTGTCACCTTGGTCACATAAACAAGAACCGAATGCATACACTTCAAAGGAATGGACTTTTAAAATCAAATGAAATGGATTCGTTTGATGTATGCAAATCTTGTTTACAAGGCAAGATGACTAAAGCACCTTTCAAAGGGACTTATGAAAGAGCTAAAGATTTATTGGGATTAATACATTCGGATGTATGTGGACCCTTTAAACCCATGACTAGGAATGGTGAAAGATACTTTGTTACTTTCATTGATGACTTTAGTCGTTTCGGATATGTCTACTTATTAAGACACAAGGACGAAACGTTTGAAGCATTCAAAGAATATCAAAACGAAGTACAAAATCAACTCAATAGGACAATTAAGGTACTTCGTACCGATAGAGGAGGTGAATACCTAAGCGATGCCTTCCAAGATCATCTTAGGAGTTGTGGGATTATCTCACAACTTACTCCACCCGGAACACCCCAACTTAATGGAGTTTCCGAAAGGAGGAACCGAACCCTAATGGATATGGTTCGATCTATGATGGCAAGAAGCTCGTTATCTCTATCATTTTGGGGTTATTGTCTAAGCTCCGCGGCTCGTATTTTAAATATGGCCCCAACTAAGAAAGTGGAACGAACTCCTCATGAGATGTGGTTTGGAAAACCTCCTTCTCTTTTATACTTAAAAGTATGGGGATGTGAAGCTTATCCTAAGCGTTATGTAGCTAATAAGCTGCATGCTCGATCCACAAAGTGTATCTTCATAGGATATCCCAAAGATGACATGGGATATTACTTCTATGATCCATCCAAGCAAACGGTATTTGTTGCTCGAAAAGCGGAATTCCTTGAAACCAAGTTCCTTATGGAAGGTGATGGTGAAAGGAAGATAGATCTTGTAGAGGTACAAGATCAAGCCGATGATACACAATTGGTTGGCACTAGTACTCAACATGAGGATGTTGAAAATGATCAAGTGGATGATCAAGGTACACAAGACGTTCGAAGATCTAGTAGGATTAGTAATCCTCCCGAGAGATATGGGTTTCTCGTGGATGGTTGCTATATGGTTGATTTGGATGAACCGACAAACTACGAAGATGCTTTATCAAGGATTGATAAAGATAAATGGCAGGAAGCCATGAACGCCGAGATGCAATCCATGTATGAAAACCAAGTTTGGGAACTTGTTGTGCAACCTCCTAGCTCCAAGCTAGTTGATTGCAAATGGCTTTTCAAGAAGAAAACCGACATACATGGAAACTTGGATACATACAAAGCTAGACTTGTAGCAAAAGGTTTCACTCAAACTCAAGGGGTTGATTATGATGAAACTTTCTCGCCAGTGGCAATGCTAAAGTCTATTAGGATATTATTTGCCATTGCTGCTCACTATGACTATGAAATATGGCAAATGGATGTCAAAACCGCTTTCCTAAATGGATATCTTGAGGAAGATGTCTATATGGTACAGCTCGAAGGTTTTGTTGATCCGAAAAATCCTAAAAAGGTATGCAAGTTAAAGAAATCAATCTACGGATTGAAACAAGCATCTAGAATGTGGAATCATCGCTTTAATGAAGAGGCAAAGAAATTTGGCTTCATTAAAAATGGTGATGAAGCTTGTGTGTACAAGAAGGCTAGTGGGAGCTCTATAATGTTCCTTGTGCTATATGTGGATGATATATTATTGTTTGGGAATGATATTACCACAATGCAAGGAGTCAAAACTTGGCTAAAGAGTTGCTTCTCTATTAAGGATCTTGGAGAAGCACAATACATATTGGGGATTGGGATCTATAGGAATAGATCCAAGAGATTAATAGGTTTAAGTCAAAGTGCATACATTGATAAAATCTTGAAAAGGTTCAAGATGAAAAACTCTAAGAAAGGTTTGGTACCTATTTAAAAGGGAACCATTCTCAGTTCATCTCAATGTCCTACCACGAAAGATGAGCAAGAGAGAATGAAGAAAGTCCCATACGCATCTGCTATTGGGTCTATCATGTATGCAATGATATGTACTAGACCGGATGTGTCATGCGCCCTAAGCTTGACAAGTAGATACCAGAATAACCCGGGAAATAGTCATTGGACTGCGGTTAAATGTATATTGAAATACCTTAGAAGGACTAAGGATATGTTTCTAATATATGGGTCTGGTGAGGAGGAACTCGCTGTAAAAGGTTACGTGGACGCGAGCTTCCAAACTGATCGAGATGACTCTCGATCACAATCCGGTTATGTCTTCATGTTAAATGGTGGTGCAGTCTCTTGGAAGAGCTCTAAACAGGAAGTTGTTGCGTTATCCACTACAGAGTCGGAGTACATTTCTGCCTCACTGGCAGCTCAGGAAGCTGCATGGATGAAGAAATTCATCGACGACTTAGGAGTGGTCCCTTCCATTCAGGACCCTCTTGAGATCTTTTGTGACAACGAGGGTGCGATTGCTCAAATCAAGGAACCTCGTACTCATCAAAAGACTCGTCACATTGAGCGGAGATTCAACTACATCAGGGATGAGGTTGAAAAGGGAAAGATATGTATTCACAAAGTTCACACAGATCAAAATGTTGCGGATCCACTCACGAAGCTTTTACACGAGCCAAAACATGAGGGACATGTTTGTGCATTAGGGCTTCGATATTCTAGTGATTGGAATTGATCTATTTTATGTATTGTATCGGGACGAATTAGTTCAAACTCATTAATATAATTATGGTATTAATTTAATTATGAGTCATGTTCCAATTTTGCATATTTTATCTATGAATAAACTATTATTCTAAATTCCGTAGTTGATCACATTTGTGGGAACAAGTGTGAGGTCTAGACTATTATGAACTTGGATTGGTTAACATTCAAATGGTGAATGTGGGGCAAGGTTGCAACCAAGGTTCATAGATATTTGTGGGACACAAATATTGGAAGACCCGCTCTCAAGATATACTATATGGAGCCTTTGTGGTTGATCACATGTAATCTTGAGTAAAGGGGAATATCATTATATCCTCTAACCTGAGACACATATTGGGTTCAGACATTCACCGAATATTGTGCCTTGATTCTTTCCTTCGCTATTCTGAAACATGGTAGTACATAAGGGAGGCTTCAGGTATGCTACGAAGTGTAGTGTCTAGGATGTATGTAGTCAAGATGGAATTTGTCCCTCTTATTCGTTGAGAGTCGGATGTCTAAGGCCTGATAAAGTTAGATCTATAAGAGAGTGATCACTCTATGTCTCTTGGATTTGACATGACATCTAGGACGAAAGGATATATTGAAAGATTCACCTAAAATCATATTCGAGATGGGAACTCGAAAGGGATGATGTTATTGAATGGCACTAAGTCATAACACATTGGGGGTGATGGACGGTCGTTAGGTGGTATCCGTCACTTGCATTAATTCCTTATGTTTCTCGTGCAAGTGGGAGATTGAAGGTATTTCATATGCCCGAGAGACATAATTAATTATTGTGGCCAATATGTTATGATCCAAGTCGGGTCATACCCAATAACAAACCGTCAACACTTTTATGTATTTATTTTAATGAGTGGATCTTTAAAATAAATACTTGACACTTAGACTTTTGAAATTGGTTTTCTAAAGACATAATGCAAGAAATAATTATTTGGATAATTATATATACACAAGTTTAATTATTTGATTAAAATTAAATGGGTGTTATATTTTATAAATGGTTTATAAAGTATAATTTTATAAAAGGTTTATAAAATTATAAAAGTAAAATGCATGCAAGTAATCACTAGTTTTATAAAGTTTAGCAAAAAAAAAAAAAAAAAAAAAAAGAAAAAGGGTGGACGGTTTTGGGAGTCCCAAAAACTCCACCCATGCTTGCTTTAACTAGTGTTTTACTCTACCTACTTGCATTGATTTTTTGCTTCTACCAAAACACACACTTGAACTTGCATTTTGAATTAGCAAAAAGCTCCTCCTTTCCTCCCCATTGTTGGCCGAATTTTAGGAGCAAGAACAAGGGTTCATCTATTGATTTTTGCTAGTTAATAAGTGTACAAGATCCTAACCAAGAAGAAGGGTGTTGATTCAAGGTTTGTGGGTATCAAAGTCTTGAGGTTTCAAGTTAGAAACTTGCTATTCTTCATCTTCATATTCATCTTGCTTCAACCTCCATTTTAGGAGAAGGTATAAACCCTAACTAGCTCTATTTACATTTTAGTATATTTTCAAGACTAGATCCAAAATGGAATTCGAATTTAAAAGGTTTATATTCACATGCAACTTAAAATTGCTTCCGCTTGCTACATATATATACATACTAAATGGGTTTTGCAACTTGTTAACATGTGTTGAATTCCATCAATTTGACCTCTAAATGATACATTTTACAAACATTGCATTCATTTTTAAAAGACAACCTTCATTACATCGAAAGTTAAACAGGCATGCATACCATTTCCTAATATATCAATCTATCAATGACTTCTTATCAATCTTGATGAACTTAATGACTCGAATGCAATGTCTTTTGAAATATGCCATGAATGACTCCAAGTAATATCTCTAAAATGAGCAATTTGCACAGCGGAAGATTTCTTTCAAACCTGAGAATAAACATGCTTTCAAGTGTCAACCAAAAGGTTGGTGAGTTCATTAGTTTATCATAACAATCATTTCCATTAATTTAATAGACCACAAGATTTTCATTTCATTTTTCATAAACATCATCTCATATCAGGCATTTCGCAAACTGCATAGAGATAAAAAATCATTCATATGGTGAACGCTTGATAACCGAAATAACAGGGTGCATATAGAATATCTCCATCATTCCGGGACTCTCATCGGACATGATAATCGAAGTACTAAAGCATTCGTAACCCGAATGGGACGTGTCAAGGTCCATAGATCTATCTTTAGGATTCACGTCAATTAGGGGCCATTTCCCTAATTCTTAGGCTACCAAGCTAAAAAGGGGCATATTCGATTTCGATAATCCAACCATAGAATGTAGTTTCGATTACTTGTGTCTATTTCGTCAATCATTTATAAAACAGCGCATGTATTCTCAGTCCCAAAAATATATATTGCAAAAGCATTTAAAAAGGGAGCAAATGAAACTCACTATACTGTATTTTGTAGTAAAAATACATATGACGACATTTGAACAATGCAGGGTTAGCCTCGGATTCACGAACCTATATCAAGTATATATATTAACACATATAATCACATAATTCCTCCTACATAATATTTATATATTAAGTGTTATAGTTATATATACTTTATTTATATTCTATGTCTTCAGTTATATTTTATATATAGTTATTTTGTAAATAATCAATATTCATACATATAGTTATATTACAATATATATATATATATATATATATATATATATATATATATATATATATATATATATATATATATATATATATATATATATATATATATATATTTGTAGTTGGTATTATATCAAAAATTAGTAATTTGTTATATGTAATATTTATATAATAATGTTATTATGTTTGTAGTAATAATAATAATATTGTAATAATAATAATACTAATGATAATAATAGTGATAATAAAAATAATGTAAATAAAATTATATATAAAAATTATGTTAATGAAATTAATAATAATAATAATGATAGTAATAATGATAATAATAACGATGGTTATAATTTTAATTAAAAATGTTAATTTTAATGTTAATAATAATAATAATAATAATAATAATAATAATAATAATAATAATAATAATAATAATAATAATAATAATAATAATAATAATAATAATAATAATAATAATAATGAGTAATAAATAAACTACCTCAACGAAGTAGTTCTAAAAAAAATGCCTAAGTCCAGGTTTGAACCCGCGACCTCCCGCTAACCCAATAACACCACAAACCATCCAAGCTATTTTCATTTTTCTGAAATTGTATCCCTTAATTTATTTAAAACCCGACGATGACTGTTCTTCATCTTCTTTTATTTATGATCATAATCATCATCATCATAGCCTAATTATCATCATCAATAATCATCACTCGTCATCATATTATCCTTCACGTATATCATCATCATACACCTTCCATGATCACGATCATCATCATCCTTTAAATCATCTTCATCTTCAACATACATCATAACCGTACTCATCAACGAGTCATCCGTCATCATCATTCTACAGCATCATCATCATATCGAATCTCCATCTCCTAATCTTAAACGATTATCATCATCATCCTAACTCTCATTGCATAAACATCATCTTATCGTATATCAACATCTTATACGTTCTTCCATCATCATCGTTATTTTACACACCACCTTCATAAGTCTTCGGCCCACATGGAGACTGGATCACCTCAGCTCAACTAGTTTCTCAAGCCCGTTTCCTAATTAATGACCCAAATATCATATTAAGTGTACGGCAAGTATTATGATATTTAGAATTTGTAAAAGCAACCTAATATGTAGCTGTAAAGTGTCGTCCAAAAGAAAGAAACAAATATATAATGCTGTCCCACTTTACAGCCCATAGCTGATTACAAATTGGAAGATTTAAAATTCCTTGTGGGGTTTATCTTCAATTAAGAATATAAATAAACAACCAACTTCACTCATCATTCACCTATATTCCTCCTTATTCATTTTTTTTATCGGAAACAAATAGAAGTAGTCAACAGTGATGGCGGTAGGAAGATTGTGGTTATGGTGGAGTATCATGATGGATCATGGTGTTTGTACATCAAGAACAATAAGTAAATGATATGGCTGTTTGCAGAAGGAGTATAGTAGCAAATTTCATGATTTTGTGGTGATCTTCGAGTAGAGAGAGAGAAGAGAAAAATAGTTTGAAGGTGGCGGTTTAGGTGGGTTCGTGATGTAGTGATTTAACAGAAACTGAACATGAAGAACACAAAGGAAAGTTTAATGGCTATGGTTGTGTTTTATTATGGTTTAATTGAATAGCAGTAGAAGAAAATTAGCAGCATCGTAGCTGTGATAATGGTGGTGTTGAATTGGTGTCGTGAAGGTGTTATTTGAAACAGAATATAGAGATGTTAGTGATCGAATCATCATAGTTGCGGGTTTTCTGAGGAGATGGTTTGGTTTGTCTCACGAATGAGAGAACAAGGGAAGAAAGGAGAGATTTATGGATGTATCTGCTATAATTGATCATACTGTTAAGTGAAGTCGACGTATAACAAAATCAGATAATAAGGATATGAATTTCAAATCACAAAGGACAGAAGTATATATATAAAAATAAATAAATCGGGGTTGATTCTAACAGAATTTTGTATTTTGTCTGTGATTAGATCGACCAGCTGTAATTGTAATTAGGAAGAATAATTTTTAAGAAAGCAGATAAGGACTATTAACAAACTTGTACAATTTATTGATACTTTAATTAATATTAATAATAATTAATAATAAGTATATTAATAATAATATTAATAATAAATATAAATAATTAATAATAATAATAATAATAATAATAATAATAGAACTATTAATGATACTAATAATAATATTGTAAATGATATAAATTATATTAATGTTATTAATAATAATAATTTATTTAATAATAGTAACAATAATTAATTATAATAATGATATTAATAATAATGATATTTAATAATAGAATGATAATTATTATTTTAGTAATGATAATAATCATAATATTAATTTTGATGATAACAATATTATTAGTAATATTAATAATATAACAAATTATATAAAACAAATTTATTATCTATATGTTATATATTTAATATAATGATATTAACAATACTAATGTTGATATTAATATTAAAAGTGATAATAATATTACTTTAGTCACTATATTTTACTTTATCATTTGATTTAATATCTTAATATTATTTATTATTAATTATGTAATATAATATATTATATATAGTAGCATATACAGAACATTTAATATTTACACATTTTATATATACATATTAGTATATAATTGTGTTGATATATTAATTACATCATATATTATACATGTAATATGAATGCATTAATAATGTTTTATATATATAATTATTATATATCTATTTACTATATTATATTATTTCATAATAGAAATAGATATTATAGATTTCAACACATAATATTTATATCTTATATATATATATATTATAATTTGTTTATACTTATTAGTAGAAATCATATATAGATTCATATATATATATTTATATATAACAGTAACTTATTTATTCTATTTGTTATTTTACATATTAAATTCTAATGATTCAATTATATTTTTATTATTTCCACTACTTACATTTATATTTATATATATTTATTTATTTATAACAATTGTTCGTGAATCGTCGAAATCAGTCATAGGTTAAATGAATTTATGTAAACAGTTCAAAATTTTTGAGACTCAACTTTACAGACTTTACTTATTGTGTTGAAATTATATAAGAATAAAGTTTAAATTTGGTCGGAAATTTTCGGGTCGTCACACTAGCCACAAATCCTTACATGTTTTTCGACATCTTGGTTTAATAGTTCAATTATTTATTGGCACTTTTTGATATCTCAATTCATAACTCTATTATTGTTTTTGTTTTAAAATTTCATATTGAATGTGAATATATTTGACGATAGTTTCATTTAGATAATAATTCATGGCCGCAGAACACATTTGTTAAACACATTACACAGGGGCGGATCTACGGTATGTTGAGTGGTTGCACAGGACACCAGTGAAATATGCCCGTGTAGTGGAAAAAAAATTGCTTTTTAACTAGTGACACCAGCGGATACGAGCGGATCTAGCTTCGGGCAACTGAAGACAGGTGCCCCGGCAGTTAAATTTATATACTTATGAAGTTTTATGTATTTTTAAGGAAGAAATTGCTTAAAAGACGTATAAGTTTGAAGTTTAGATGGTAAAAGATGCAGGAGGTTTGGAGAAGATTGATAGCATGTGAACATCGGAAAGCCACGCATGTGAGAGAAATATGTATCTGTGATTGACCCATTAGTACTCCTTTATTTTCTTTTTATTTCTTTTTTTTTTTCATTTAGAGTCTATAGACCTCACATGTCAATTTAATTAATTAGTCACATAAAGAACATAAGGGAGTATATATATTTTATTATGGAGTAGTAGATTAATAATATGTAGTTTTAACTCAAGTTTATAAAATTACTGTTTGTATTTCTGTAGGGGAAAATTTGTAAAAATTCGTTTTTTAGCTATTATGGACAATATTTTTTTTATTGATGTGTATTCAGAATTTTACTAATATGTTACTACGTAATATTTTAATATAATTATTTAAATATTTTCTTTAGAAATTTTCTTTGCCCCGTACAAAATAAATTTGGATCCGTTATTAAAACAAGTCCTCTAGTAAAAAAGTTTTCAATGTTTTAACCAATGACACCACTGACTACAATTCCTAGATCCGCCACTGACATTACGTGTGCCACATAATTATGCTGAATTGTGTGGCACATGTGATAAAACAATTTTGGTTGAAGATTGGATCCATTTTCGCACGATGACTAGAGATAGGCACTACGAGCAAGACTTCCTAAAGAGTACATGCCATTCGAAATAGTTTCAATGCCGAAAAAGTTGTTTTGCTATATTTAAAAGGTGAATTTTGAACATTCATATTTTACGATAATTATTACATTTGCATTTGAATTTTTATGCATATTTTAATACCATTTTGATACTTGTTATTTATGTAACATTGTATTTAGGTACATTGAGCATGTTTTTAAGGTTAATATCACCCTGCTAGCCACAAATCCTTACACATTTTGCGACATCTTGATTTAAGGTTAATACTCAGACCCTCACGATCCACACCACTTCGTGTCCTTATTCTATAAATTAAAGTATGTTAGAACACGATAAAAGACATGCCAAAACACTTATCAACCCATCTTGCTTGATGCTCATCGTACTTCATTCATTTGACACGACGTGCACCCATACTAATGGTGGCCAATCATTAATACACTTGCGCATCCTATCAAACTCCTTGGTTCAACGTCCATCTCACTTGATGTAAACCACATGCACATAAACAAAAAACCACAAGCACTAGAGTGTCTACAACAATTCCGTGGTCCCTTAACCCGACAAGTCATGCATAAAATGCCCGTTCAACCTAAGTCTAGGCTCCCATCTCAAGGCAACCTAGATCCCTTAGGTCATGCTCTGATACCACTTGAAACGATCCACAAACCAATATAACGTTTTACTTGTAAAAGTGTGACACGTTTTTTTAAAAATCATTGATGATAACCACAACCACGATTGAATTACAACCATTGTTCAAATACTAGTACAAGTTTAGACAATACATCAAGTTAAATGTTTAGAACACCGGGCACACAAGACCCTTAAGTTTTAATCAAAACACCCTTTTAATGAGCATGACCGTCGGGACCATTACCAAAAGTGTCTTCCAAAAATCCGCCACAAGCAAGCTAGGCCAAACTCTTACCCTTGTCCTTTGAAGTACCACAATCTAAAAAGTAAACAACGAAAGGAGTAACTACAATGCTTAGTGAGTGTAATACTTATATGCATACATACATAAACCACTTACTTGCGCAACTTACACGTATCCGCATACAAAATAGCATCACTGACTCAAATAACACAACCAAGTATAAGCAAGCATGTTAAATTACATAAAGAAGAACATAACACGCTATACACCCCGAATACAACATACAACGCAAAAATGGTTAACTATTCCCAAAAGTGCCAATCATCAAATGAAAAGCACCAACAACTCGTGTACACGGCCAACGAAGGCGCCTCCCGGATGGCACCACCATGTACACCCGAATGTGGTCACCGAAAAGTGTGGTCTCAATTGGTAACACTTCCCACATCCTTATAAGTGGCCAACGAAGAGTGGACTTTAAAGTAATCACACTCACCACTTTTCCCCAAATACAATGTGTCCAACGAAGAGCAAGTCTTATATTTGAGACATCACTCACCACAATGCAAAGTGGCCAACAAAGAGTAAAATCCTTCACATTTGGATAGTACTCGTCACTAATCCCGCAAGCAAACAATCTATATACACACACATATAAATACTCCACTCACCTTGAACAACTAGATGAGTCTAATGAATGGGCTAGGTCTTCAAGATTGCTTTAAAAGCTAATTACCTAGCATAGATAACAATATCAAGCTATAATTACTAGTAGCTTGTCCCAAAATCCATAAGTGCAACTTTGACCCAAATGGCACCCAAATTCACCAACTTGGTCAAACAAGACCCAAACTTCCCAAATCACTAAAAGCTAGTGATTTGGTCCCAACCTCAACCCAATACATATTATGGTCAAGGGTTAAAAGCACTACATGACCCAAATTGACCAAAGACCCAATTTGGGTTTACACCTACAATCGCACTACCAAGAACACCCATTTAGGTTCCATTCATCAACAACATCTCCAATACTTGTGATTATGCCAAATTTGCAAGCCTACATATGACCAAACATTCTCTAACCCAAAACCCACCAAAAAAGGTCAATCATCACCCATAAAACACCAATTTATGAGTTAGATGAGTTAAATCAAGAACATGCAAATCTCAAAACCTAACCTCAAATCGAAAAAAAATTGGAATTAGGACTTACCACAAGTACCAAAAGACATCTAGAAATGAGATGAACAAGATTAACACTCGCAATTTGGTGAGATTCAACCTCCTTCTCCTCCAAATCAATCTTTCTCTCTCTAAAAGGTGGGCTTCTCACTCTAGAATGTTAGAGAGTGTTTAAGTAGGTAAAAGATGAAATTAAGATGGATCTAGAACTGATCCTTAGACTAATAGGCCGTTCCTAAGTGAAAAGACAAGATTGCCCCCACTTAAAACCTTTTAAAAATCAAAATTCAGCTTTTTGCCCCGCAGATAGACGCGTCGCGGCTCCTAAGCCCGCGGCGTGGCTCACAGAGTAAACTGGCACCAGTAGGTTCCACAAAACAAACCATCAGCTCAAAGCAAAAGGCGCGGCGCGACCCCAACTGCCCGCGGCGCGGCTCGAGGAGTATTTTGACATCAGTAGCTTTTCATCAAACTAACCATCAGACATGACGTATAGCCGCGGCGCAGCCTGGTGCCACGCGGCACGGCTCCCCCTGGTATCAATTTTTGGGGTGTTACTGTTAACCACTCGCCATATGCCTCAGCCCAAATGTGGCCAACAAAGAGTTAACCCTTCTAGATTTCACTCGCCACCTAACGCACCCAATATAGTCAACGAAGAGTTATCCATACGGATATCACTCACCATATTTCACAACCCAATTGTGGCCTACGAAAAGCGTATCCTACCGGATAACACTTGCCACTTTGCACGCAAGCAACCAATTATATACACACACGTATAAATATTTCACTCACCTCAGTTACTTGAAAGGACAATCCCGCTTGAGCTCATATTCGTCCAAATGTAAATCACCTAAGTAATTCACAAACAAATAAGCTAAACACTCTAGCTTATACCCAAAACACCATAAGTGCAATTTTGACCCATTTGCACTTACTTCCATTTTGACCAAGTTAAATCTCGTCTAAATCACCCATAATCACAATTAACTAGTGATTATGTTCCAATACCACATTTTACTCAATGTTTAATCATCAAAACACTTACTTGCATCATTTTGACACAAAACTCATTTTGACTTAATCTCAAGTCAAAACACCAAATTGCAAGTTTACACACCCAATCACTAACAATCCAAGTCAACTAGTGATTTCGTCAACAAATTAAGTTTACAAACTAGCAATATCATCATCCAACCCTAAACCCACCAATATTAGAGTTCTTACACCAAAACTTGACCCATTTACCCCAAACTTCCAAGAAATGGGGTTTACACCCACTTTAACACAAACCCTAGCTTCATAAACGAATTAACACAACTAAATCCGAATTAGGGTTTTACCTTTTGAAGAAAACGAAGCTAGAACAACAACAACACAAGAAATAGGCTTCAATTTGATGAACGCAAGCTTCTTCTTCTTCAATCCAAGTTTCCTCTCTCTTGTTTTTCTCTCTAGAGTTGGAGGTCGAAGTTGAGAGGATAAGGATAAGATTGTGGATTTGAATGAGTCCACAAATCTGCCTTTTGTGGCCTAAAATCGACCCTAATGTGAAATTACTAAAATGCCCATTTTTATCTTTTAAATAAAACAAATGGGTGCTGATCAGTCGACACCCGCGGCGCGGCCTACACCCCCGCGGCGCAGCTCCAAGGCCATTTCGAAATCAGAATATTTTTCAGCTTTTGAGGTTCAGGGACTGAAGTTGTCTGATTCTGTTTCTGATGTAAATTCTTAAAATGCATAAATATAAGAAGACTTTTCCTGACACTTTCTGATGACACTTTCTGATGCATAAAATTCAGGGTCTTACAACTTATCATCCACGTGATATATCCATTATCACCCGAAATACATCTATGTATACATATATAGGTACTAAAATATATGCATATACATATACATATCGATATATATATATATATATATATATATATATATATATATATATATATATATATATATATATATATATATATATATATATATATATATATATATATATATATATATATATATATATATATATATATATATATAACCTACAAGTTCTTAAATTGTTAACGAAAATTAGGGTTGTGATAGTCACAATTATTAAATTGTTACTAGCAATATTCAAAGTTACTTATTTAGTTTAGTTTAAACGTATATTTACTTATATTATAACGTATTTTTCTCAATTAAATTCATAATCAGCGACAAATTACAATCAAAACATGTGTAACAAATAAAAAACATAAAGATTAAATATTTACATTTGTTATAGTCTATATTAAATTGATAAATTCGTTGTTAGATTAACATTTCATTTGATATCCAATGGATATCCATTAACCCGCTTCATCCATCGGATATGGATATGGACGGATGAAATGAAATTAAATGGATATGGATATGGATGAGCAAAATTAAATGGATATGGATATGGCTATGGCATCATTCGATCCATATCCGATCCATTGTCATCCCTAACTGTAGCTACAATTATAAAACCAATTTGTTACATTATCAAACTAAATTTTTGAATTTACTGAATAAATGTATGCATACAAATAATTTTGGACCATCTAATGTAAGCAATGCCCGAATGAAGAAGGAAAAAAAAAATAAAAAAAATAAAAAATAAATAAAAAAACCTACACCAAATGACATTAATCAACACACGAATATGTAAGTTGCAAAAAGGTGTTTAGCAAATAATTTACCATCTTTAGACCAGTGAATTTTCCACCAGCTGCACATACTTAGAAGATATGATGCTAATGATCAGGCGAATGAGTTAGACTTGAAACCTAAGACAACTCACATGAAACTTGATACCAATTGGAATGCTAGGCGCCAAGTGAACAGAAACGAAAAGCTAGAAGCAAATTTATATATGTATGGCATGTTTATTAATCCAAATGTGGTATGACATGTTTATAGGTAAACCTAATACAATGTTAAAAAGGGATTAGATGAAACATTTACATATATAAACATGTAATCGTATATGCTATACTGAATTTAAATTTGAACATCAAAACATAAAATTTGATCCCTAGAAATTGAAACACCACAACATATAATAAGAGAAAATAAATGATGAAATATTAAGAGAAAAGAAACGGTGAACACGATGTGAAGCAATTGATAAAGAAGAAAAGGAAGATTGAGATTGCTTGAGTGCAGGCGAAGCCAGTTGAATTCAAAACGGTTGTGAAGCTCTTCATCTGCGTCAATAAAGAATCTTGCATTCGAGCACCATCTTTAGAAGTGAAAGGTTGCGCCAATGAGTAAAACGTATTGACTTTTCAAAAGCTGGCAATAAAAGTTGGTAGGGCTTGTATCTAGAACACAGTTTCTTTCAAATGCAATACATGTATATGTATATTGAGATTTGATTTTGAAATTCAAATTCAAATTCAGTATGGATGCAATTGACAGGTTGAAAGTTTCTGTACACACGGCTCAAGGGACAAAATCTTTATATTTTCCAGGCACACTAATAAATAAATAAACATAATAATAATCATACGTTTAAATTTAAAGTTTTACAGAGATTTGATGTGAGAATTGACCAATGAGTCAAAGCTTCTAAAGAAAGTTTTATTTATGATATTTATAATCGTAAAAGTTATTTAAATAAATATATAAATATATTAAATATATAATATTATAATTATGACATCATCAAAAACAATCTCACAATGACATTAAGCATCATTGAAAGATTATCTAAGCTAATTGAGAAATCATATACTGTATAAGTTAGATATATGCCAAGTAAGATATAAGATATATACTGAATAGATAGATAGAAAGAGAAGAATAGAATATTTGCGTGCAATTGTTTAATCTGAGGGGTTGTATTAGAAACTTTACAAAAGATGAAGGATAGTGTATTTAAATTACAAAGAGCTTCCTAATTCTATATTTCTAGGGCTTGAACAGGTTCTAACCTTTTCGCTCTCATTCTGTACACAAAAATACACACTAAAACTCGCATTACTATTTCGAATTAAAGATGTTGACGGCAGATATACCACCAAATCAAACAATTTACGTCAAGAATCTCAACGAAAAAGTGAAGAAGGAAGGTGACGATTTATTATTTTTACCTAAATCTGTTATAAGTTTGTAATCTGTGAAATTGAAGCAGTTTGAGTTAAGTTCATTTTTCTGAAAGAAGTTAAACGGAGATTATTGATGTCGTTTTAGGTATGATGAACTTTACTGGATATAAGTGTTAAATATGTATAATTGTATCTATAGGTTGTCAAATGTATTGTAGAAGGTAATGTTGATGCTGGTATATTCTATAATAGTGATGTACTTAGCTTAGGAAGTTACTATTATAGTTAATTCTTTTGAAAATTGAGTCAGTGTGATACGGAGTGGTTTAATGGTTGATGATTTTTTGGAGTGCTTATTATCGTGTGATGTGATTATTGAAGTATTTAGTTAAAAATGTCATTGTTATGTTTAATGAGTATAAGATGTTTGTTGGAGGTGTCATTTTTAGTTTCGGGTGATAGATAATACTGGTTTTGAAATTGAAGTGTAATGAAAACAATGAGAGTGCAACTAGATTTTTGTGGCTAAATGTAATAAAATAGAGCTTTGGTTAGGTTCTCTCGTACCTTGATATTGATAATGAATTTCGTGTTCGTGGATAAATGGAGGATATACGGTTTATTGATTAAGTTGTCAATATTCGGTTTTCTTTTTTTAGGATTCCAACTTTGAGTGCTCTGAAAGGTCGGGAATCAAAATTTTAGTTGTTGGTAAAGAGGAAGATCATGGTGAAGACTGGAACTTTAGGAAAACTAGTAAAATTTGTAGTTTAGGGGTTATAAATAGCTAGCTTAAAAGTTTGTTATCAATATGGTATTTCTTTGTTGGTACAAAAGCAGTTTATGAAGAGAATAACTTAAGATGTGAGTTGTGTGATAAAGGATAGAAAAGTAGCTACGCTTGGATGTGTTGTTTGAACAATTATTAGTTTTCATCATCACGGTTTTATGACACTATTGTTAATATTCGACTAAAGATCAGAAGTGTGCTAGTGGCAGGACTAATGTGCAAAAGCAACAAAATTGTAGGGTTTGGGGCCAAAAAATAGTAATTCTCTATACTACTGAACTTTTCTAAGTTGGTACAGTTGTTCGACTATGAGATATAACTGTTCAAGACTTGTAAATTTATTGAGGATCGCATTTTTCAAATTGATTAGTTGCATTGACTCTTTTCTTACTCAAGTAGTGGAACTTTGCATTTTAACTTGATATGAATACTTGTACTTGGTGCTTAACAGTATCCCGCGTTAGACAAAAGTATATGCATAAGTGTGATAGGATAATATGTTAATATTATTATCCAAACTTTTACGCTATAAAATTATGTGTATAGTAAACCTTGACAAACGTATGAGTTTCTATAGTAACGAGCAATGGTCTATATAAAGAACAGTAGCACAAATGAATGTTACCACTGCAATAATGTTGATGGCTAGCTTCTGCACATATGTGTTAGAACCCGTTTATTGCATTGGTTGTGTGATACTCTTCATTTGTCCTTGCCACCTTTATGTATTGAGTTGAAGAGAGCCGTGGAATGAACTTTTGAGTATTTGACTTTGACTTTCTCAATATTGATATCACATTCATACCACATTCATCGATATTCATAGATTTAGGGAATTTCAATATGAATGCATGCACTTAGTTTTCTATTATTATTATCTCTATATAGATATAGATATAGATATAGATATAGAAGTGGACACCTTGCTTATTAATCTTGTCATGCTTATCACATGTTGTTTTGGTAATCAGAGTTGAAAAGGTCTCTCTATGCTTTGTTCTCCCAATATGGGCGAATTCTGGATGTTGTTGCTTTGAAGACGACAAAACTTCGAGGGCAAGCATGGATTGTTTTCAGTGAAGTTACTGCTGCAAGTAATGCAGTTCGACAGATGCAAAACTTTCCTTTCTATGACAAACCTATGGTGAGTTTACCGTCTGTAATTATTGTTAATGGTAAGTTTTGAAGGTCATCATTTTCGCTGTAAATATATTTGCATCATAGTTAATATACTGAACAAACATATAAGGTGATCTAGTGAAAAATTATATTGCTTTTGTTTCTGATGTATATTCAGTTGTATACTAACTTTTTAACATTAACCTGGTGAATGTAGCGTATTCAATATGCTAAAGGCAAATCAGATTGTATTGCAAAAGCAGATAATACATTTGTTCCAAAAGAAAAGAGAAAGAAACAGGAGGAAAAATGTAAGTCACAGTCTTGTTGAATTTTTTCTTGTTCTATAAGTTTATATAGACAGATTTTAAGTTAACATTTTAAGCTTTTGTTGACTTTATTCATTTAAACATACTAGATAACGTAATTTTCTCTGGACTGAAAGGTATTTTATTTGTTGAAAAATTATCAAAACACAAATGATAAACTAAGTAATCAGGAAAAAATGTTAGTGTTTTCTTGAGTTTCTGCAAGAAAGATTGAATTGCTGTTCTTATTGTCTTAACTTATTAAGATTATCTGTTGTTTGTATTTTCATCTTAATTAATCTTTGTGTATACAGCTGAAAATAAGAAAGATGCCCCCCAAGCTACAAACGGTGTAAGAACAGACAACGGTACCCCTGCTGTAAGTTTCTTAGCACTGAACTCGCCCAAAGTGTATTTTTTTTTTTTTAATGCATATAACCTCCCTAATCATTTCAATTCAAAGATTTAGTTTATAATTGTGGTAATAATATCCTTTCTGTTATAATAATAATAATAATATAGATATGGATAGTCAATTTTGGTGTATACATATAGTCAATTTTGGTACACAAAGTATGTATTTTTATATTGAGATTTTAGGCTATAAATACTCATGAATGCAAGCATTAAACTTGCACCATTTCACACACTTACAAAGTGTTTCTTTCTTTCTCCATTATCATCTTTGTTCTTACACTTCATTATTAGTATTCTTAATCAAGAATCAAATCACTAAAGGTAGTTATAAGCCTACTGAATTATAACATCAAGAATCAAACCACTAAAGGTAGTTATAAGCCTACTGAATTATAACACGTTATCAGCACGATAATCTTAATACTAAATATGGTTGGCTCTGCCACCAAAATGATATATGGTCGGTTATACCACCAAAATGATATATGGTCGGTTATACCACCAAAATGATATATGGTCGGTTATACCACCAGAATGATATAGGTCGGTTATACCACCTGAAAAAATATATGGTCGACACTGTCGCCAAATTTTCATTTATGTTTACTAATATTTATATTTTTGTTATATAACATTTATTTATGATTGCTTACACATGGTCGACACTGTCACCTACTTATCATTTATGTTATATTAAATTTATGTTTAATGTTTATATACTTATGAATATAAATTGACTCTAATTTATCATGATGTTTGTTTTAATTTTTGATAATAGAAAATGTCGAATCTGGAAAAGCTTAAATTTACTCCTTTAGAATCAACTGGAAACAACTACATGCCATGGGTTATAAAAGTAAAAATGCATCTTAAATCAATGGGCATTCTTGAAACCATAAATGAAAACAACACTTGTTCTGAAAAAGAACAAGCTACGGCATGTTGCTTTATTCATCAACATATTGATGAATGCTTACAAAATAATTATGTGACTGTAGAAGATCCCCATGTTTTATGGGAAGGTCTCAAAAGCAGATTCAATAATCAAAGAGAAATTTTACTTCCAGCTGCAATGGAACAATGGAGAACATTAAGGTTCCAAGACTTTAAGAAAGTAAATGAATACAGCTCAGCTCTGTATAATACATGTTCACAACTTAAATTCTGTGGACATGAAATTAGTGATGCAGACATGATGGAGAAAACTTTCTCCACAATGAATGCTGCAAACATCACAGTGCAAAGAAATTTGAGAATGCTAAAGTTCAAAACATATCCTGAACTTAATTCATATTTCTTAGTTGCAGAGCAAAATGATGAGCTATTAATGAAAAATCAGCAATCCCGTCCTACTGGTACACTTGCAATCCCTGAAGCAAATACTGCAAATAATTATAAACAGGGACAAGGACGCGGGCAAGGTCGTGGTTATAATAACCATCACCATCATCATGCCAAAAGCCATAACTATGGTAGAAACCATCCTTATGGTAATGGTAATGGGCGTGGACGTGGTCGTGGTCGTGGCCGTGGTGGTCAAAGAAATAGTAATCCACGAAAATATAAATATCAACCACAAAACAAGCCCATTAAACAAGATGTTGAAGAAAATTCTTCTAAAAATTCTGAAGAATCTTGCTACAGATGTGGTAGAATGGGCCACTGGGCTAATACTTGCCGAACATCTAAACATCTTGTTAAGATGTATCAGGATTCGCTGAAAGATAAAGAAAAGGAAGTAAACTTTGTGGATAACGTCGATCCAACAGTCACCGAGAAACCATCTGATTTATATGAAGATTTCTTGAATGTTTAAGTTGTGTGTCTTTCGAAAAATAAACGATTTAATATCGTCTGTCTTTGTCATTATGTTTGCTAAATGTTTCAGTACTATCTATTTGCGTTTAAAATATTGTGTAATATTAATGTACTCACTATTTATTTCTTATATATGAAGTTCAATATGAATTTTGCTGGAATACAACATCAATCAAGTGGTGGAGATCTCTGTATAGCAGACAGTGGAACTACACACACTATACTTAAATCCGAGAAATATTTTATTGATCTAAAACCAACGGAAGGAACTATACATACAATATCAGGACCTGCTAACTTGATAAAAGGGATAGGAAAGGCAAATTTCATACTACCAAATGGTACAAAATTTTTAATAAATGATGCCTTATTTTCTCCCAAGTCAAGCAGAAATTTATTGAGTTTCTCCGACATATACCTTAACGGGTATGATTATCAGTCAGTGACAACAGAAAATGAGAAATATTTAAGTATCACTGACAAGAGTCATGTGGTTGAAAAACTGCCAAGACTTAGTTCTGGATTACATTATACACATATAAATGTACCAGAAATACATATGGTAGTTAACGAAAAATATATTGATCCTGGTGTATTCAGTTTATGGCATAACAGATTAGGCCATCCAGGATCAACAATGATGAAAAGGATTATTGAATGTACTCATGGACATCCACTAAAGGATAGAAAAATCCATCATGATACAATGGTTCCATGTACATCTTGCTCTCTTGGAAAATTGATAACTAGACCCTCACCACTTAAGGTTGAGAAAGAATCACCAATGTTTCTTGAAAGAATTCAAGGTGATATATGTGGACCAATTCATCCACCATGTGGACCATTTAGATATTTCATGGTTCTAATAGACGCATCTAGCAGATGGTCTCATGTTTGTCTGTTATCAAGCCGTAATGTGGCATTTGCAAAATTTCTTGCCCAAATTATTAAATTGAGAGCTCATTTTCCTGATTACACCATTAAAAGGGTGAGACTTGATAATGCTGGTGAATTTACATCTCAAGCATTTAATGACTATTGCATGTCTATAGGAATTGTTGTTGAACATTCTGTTGCTCATGTGCATACACAAAATGGTTTAGCCGAGTCATTGATTAAACGTTTACAGTTAATCGCTAGACCATTGATAATGAGAACAAAACTCCCTGTATCTATATGGGGTCATGCAATTTTACATGCTGCTGCATTGATTCGCATCAGACCAAGTGCAAGTCATAAATATTCCCCCCTACAACTTGCTTTTGGTCAAGAGCCAAATATTTCCCATCTTAGAACATTTGGTTGTGCAGTGTATGTTCCAATTGCGACACCACAACGTACAAAAATGGGTCCTCAAAGGAGGTTGGGAATATATGTTGGATATGAAACATCTTCAATATTAAGGTATATTGAACCTATGACAGGTGACGTTTTTACAGCACGTTTTGCTGATTGTCATTTTAATGAAACATTGTTCCCTAGATTAGGGGGAGAAATGAAAAATAAAGAAAATGATGTTTCATGGTGTGAACCTCAATTAAAGTATCTTGATCCTCGCACAAAAGAATGCGAGACAGAAGTTCAAAAGATAATGCATATACAAGAACTTGCAAATCAATTGCCTGATGCATTTACAGATACAAAAACGGTGACAAAATCATATATACCAGCAGTAAATACTCCAACTCGAATTGAAATTCCAAAAGCTGGCAATAACGTCACTCATGAATCTTTGCCACGTCAGAAACGTGGAAGACCAATTGGTTCAAAGGATAAAAATCCTCGAAAAAGAAAATCAGCTGATAATGAAGTAAAAGAAAGTGTTCAAGAAGAACCACAAATCAGTACTCCTACTGCAGAGGAGATTGATGATGTCAATACAGAAATTGCAATCAATTATGCATATTCAAAAATATTATGGAACCGAAATGAAATGAAAAATCTTGATGAGAAATTTTCATTTAATGTTGCGTATGACATCATGAATAATGATGATGATCCAGAACCAACATCTATGGTTGAATGTCAAAATAGACATGATTGGGCTCAATGGAAAGAAGCAATACGAGCTGAATTAGAATCACTCAATAAAAGAAAGGTTTTCGGATCCATCATTCTCACTCCTAAAGATGTGAAACCTGTAGGATACAGATGGATTTTTATCCGAAAAAGAAATGAGAAAAATGAAGTTACAAGGTATAAAGCTAGACTTGTAGCTCAAGGTTTTTCTCAAAGACCAGGAATTGATTATGAAGAAACTTATTCCCCTGTTATGGATGCAATTACTTTTAGATACTTAATCAGCCTGGCAGTTTCTAAAAATTTAGAAATGCATCTCATGGATGTTGTGACTGCTTATCTATATGGATCACTTGATAGTGATATATATATGAAGATACCTGAAGGATTTAAGGTACCAGAAGCATCAAATGCAAAACCCAAAGAAATGTATTCGATTAAATTACAAAGATCTTTATATGGGTTAAAACAATCGGGACGTATGTGGTATAACCGATTAAGTGATTACTTGATAAGCAAAGGGTATACAAATAATCTTACTTGCCCTTGTGTTTTCATTAAGAAAACAACATCCGGATATGTGATCATAGCTGTTTATGTTGATGATCTTAACATCATAGGTACAAATAAAGAGATCCATGAAGCCATTCAACTTCTAAAGAAAGAATTTGAAATGAAAGATCTCGGAAAAACCAAGTATTGCCTTGGTTTACAAATTGAGCATATGCCTAATGGTTTACTTGTACATCAAACAACATATACTGAAAAGATTTTGAAACGTTTCAATATGGACAAGGCAAAACCATTAAGTACTCCTATGGTTGTTAGATCACTCAATGTTGAAGCTGATCCATTTCGTCCATGTGAAGATCAAGAAGACATTCTTGGACCAGAAGTACCATATCTTAGTGCAATTGGAGCTCTTATGTATCTTACAAATTGTACAAGACCTGACATTTCTTTTGCAGTTAATTTGTTGGCAAGGTTCAGCTCTGCTCCTACCAAAAGACACTGGAATGGGATCAAACACATATTTCGATACCTTCGAGGAACTACTGATTTAGGATTATTTTATTCTAACGAATCAAAACAAGATTTGGTTGGTTATGCAGATGCAGGTTATTTATCTGATCCACATAAAGCTAAATCTCAAACTGGATATGTATTCCTAAATGGAGGTACTGCAATATCATGGCGTTCTCAAAAACAAACACTTGTTGCTACATCGTCAAATCATGCCGAAGTGATTGCATTACATGAAGCTACTCGGGAATGTTTTTGGTTGAGATCAATGACACAAATCATTACTGATTCTTGTGGACTAGAACGCGATAAAAGTCCAACAATTATCTATGAAGATAATGCAGCTTGCATAGCACAGATGAAAGAAGGGTATATCAAAAGTGACCGAACCAAACACATACCTCCTAGATTCTTCTCATACACTCAAAATCTCATTAAGGACAACGAGATTGAAATGAGATATGTTCAATCCAGCAAAAACTCTGCTGATCTTTTCACGAAAGCACTTCCAACTGCTATTTTCAGAACACACGTTCATAACATTGGCATGAGACATGTTCAAAAGATGTAACAGCTGAAGCGATGTCTACTTCAGGGGGAGTCAACTCCATGCTGCACTCTTTTTCCCTTAGCTAAAGTTTTTTCCCACTGGGTTTTCTTTAGCAAGGTTTTTAACGAGGCAGTAATTTATAGTTGATCTTCAACAAAATAAAATTGCTATCCAAGGGGGAGTGTTATAATAATAATAATAATATAGATATGGATAGTCAATTTTGGTGTATACATATAGTCAATTTTGGTACACAAAGTATGTATTTTTATATTGAGATTTTAGGCTATAAATACTCATGAATGCAAGCATTAAACTTGCACCATTTCACACACTTACAAAGTGTTTCTTTCTTTCTCCATTATCATCTTTGTTCTTACACTTCATTATTAGTATTCTTAATCAAGAATCAAATCACTAAAGGTAGTTATAAGCCTACTGAATTATAACATCAAGAATCAAACCACTAAAGGTAGTTATAAGCCTACTGAATTATAACACTTTCCTTTTAGTTATCAAATTAATACATTAAATATTGAAAAAAGTGCTTGTAAGTCAATGGAACTCTTCATCAAGTTTGTAATTGCCCAATTACTCATGAATGGGTTAATTCTACATAGCCCAATATAACGACCCGTCAAAATCGCTATTGACGCGGCACGTTAATCATTGATTCCACAGTGAGGTTTTGACCTCTATATGATACGTTTTGATAAAATATTGCATTCATTAAAATAAGTGACTTTCTAAACATAGAAAGTTATAAACATGTGGGCGAGTGCTTAGGTATAAGCAAAACCCCGAAATACATAAGTCTTTAATTTACAGGTTGACATCACAGTCCAATTATTTATTACACAACGCAGTTTTATTTTGAATGCAATAAACTTTGTACAAAGCATGAGAGACTCCATGCAGGCAACAAGCACATCACAGCGGAAGCATTCTAAGGACCTGAGAATAAAACATGCTAAAAAGTCAACACGAATGTTGGTGAGTTATAGGTTTAATTGCTCGAGTCATAAACATGTATAAAGATAGACCACAAGATTTCATCAAAAGTTTATCAATAGATTCTACGTAACAGAGCACCCTGGTAACTAAACTTAACGCTATAGTGATAATTACCCCATTCGTTTTAATACACGCAAACCAACGTGTCTTAAACTCAAATAACATACGTCCGTTAAAAGGCTAGCGCTCTAGCTCGGACGGGGATGTCAAGCCCTATGGATCCATATACAATTATTCGCGCCCACCAGTCCATATCCTATGTACTGGCAGCTACTAGTTACCAAAGCTAAGGGATTTTCGGTTTAACTCAGTGTAGAATTTAGTATGTACTTGTGTCATATTGCGTTTAAAATAAATTGCATGTATTCTCAGCCCAAAAATATTTAAAGCATTTAAAAAGGGAGACTATAACTCACAGTTCAATATTGAGACTCAATATTGTTGGCAAATTGCGTAGACGTAATGATGGTAGACGACTGTATGGTTGGCCTTGGATTCAAGAACAATACCCCGAACAATACCCAATATTTCCTTAGCTTGCAGCGGTTTGAAACCCGAATTAAAACACCCTCGAATATACTTTATTATTATTAAACTTAAATTATAATTATAATTATAAATTAAAATTTAAGTTACAGAAATAATTATGAAAAATTTCGTCGAGCAAAACTGACCTTTTATAGTACTTTTCGATTTACTGTACCTCATGCGATCGCATGAGTTTTCAGTGTTTTTGCCATGCGATCGCATGGCCGCCTTTTCTGTTTTTGTTTGCTAGTTCGTCGACATCAAATAGTGTTTACTGTAGCAAATAGTGTACTGTAGCAAATAGTGTTTACTTTAGCAAATAGTGGTTTACTGTAGCAATCACTGTAGCAAAATAGTGTTCAATGTAGCACTGTAGCAAATAGTGGGTTACTGTAGCAAATCACTGTAGCAAAGTAATTTTTACTGTAGCAAATAGGGTTTTACTGTAGGAAAGTCGTTTTTACTTGTACATATATATATATACATACATATAATTGTTCATGAATCGTCGAGAGTAATCAAAGGTAATTGTATATATGAAACAGTTCTAAAATTTTGAGACTCAATCTAACAGACTTTGTTTAGCGTGTTAAAATAATAAATCGTATAGAGAATTGGTTTAAATAAGTCAAAAATTTTCGGGTCATCACAGTACCTCCCCCTTAAAGAAAATTTCGTCCCGAAATTTTGAGTAGTACCTGTTTCATGAGCGATATCAGTGAACAAATGTGGATACTTTTGCTTCATCTGATCTTCACGTTCCCAAGTAAACTCGGGTCCTCGTCTTGCGTTCCAACGAACCCTAACTATCGGTATTTTGCTTTGTTTTAATTGTTTGACCTCACGGTCCATGATTTCAACAGGTTCTTCGATAAAATGGAGTTTATCATTGATTTGTATTTCGTCAAGAGGAATTACGACATCCTCTTCAGCTAAACATTTCTTCAAATTTGACACGTGAAATGTGTTGTGAACACTACTAAGTTCTTGCGGTAGCTTTAATCGATAAGCAACTTGCGGTAGCTTTAATCGATAAGCAACTGTTCCAATTCTTTCGGTGATTTCAAAGGGTCCTACGTACCTAGGACTTAGCTTTCCTCGTTTACCGAATCGTACAACGCCTTTCCAGGGTGACACTTTCAAAACTTATCTTTATAACATCATGAATCTGATGGTTTACAAACATGTGCAGGCTGCTTCATACAGGAATGGAAAGTCAAACACGCAAGAAACAGCACAACCCCCAAATAACATCCTCTTTATACAGAACTTGACACACGATACAACAGAGGACATGTTACAGCTTCTGTTCAAACAATTCCCAGGTTTCAAAGAAGTACGAATGATTGCTGCAAAACCAGGTATTGCGTTTGTAGAGTTTGATGATGACAATCAGTCTTCAACTGCAATGCAGTCATTGCAAGGTTTCAAAATCACTCCTCAAAACTCAATCACAATCAGTTATGCCAAAAAGTAAGCTAATAGTGTTTCCGAAATTGTGTTGCGGTGGGTGGATGGTTCATTTGACTTAGTTGTGCGCGTTAGTTTGTAAGGAATTTTGGTTGTTTCAAATTCACTTTTGTGAAGAAATTGTAGAAACTATCTTAAGGTCAATTGGGACGTCATTTTATACTTGCAACGCAAACATGTTGAATTGCATTAAGCTGATTTAATTTCCTGCAAAATAATATTTATTGTTTCTATGATATGATTAATTATTATGGCGGACGGACAAGTAAATATATATGCCGAACTGGATTTAGTTTCTGGTTAAGGATAAAGGTGATATATTTGAGAATATGTCCGTATCATATATTTTTAGGGTCAACCTCCTACCCATCTTCATCTTTGAAAATATGATTAGTAAACAAAGGGTCTAATGCTACTTTTGGCTCATGAAGCTGTTGTAAGTGTGTTTGCCATGTCTTTCATAGCTCTCGCCAGGGAGGTTTATTTAAAAAAAATTGCAGTTTCGGAAATAAAAAAAAAAAAGGGTATCTTCATCGTAAAAAATGTGATTAGTAAACATTGTGTTGTAGATTATGTGGTAGTGGTCTGCCTCTCTTAGCGAGAGGTCAGGAGTTCGACTCCCGTGGGGTACAGCATTGCACACAATGTTGTTCCTTTACCCTTGAATTCCACCCAAGGGTGCCTTTCGCACATCGCGTTACGGGCACATTGGGGGAGGGGGGTTACCAGTTCCCATGCTCTCGAATTGGGCCGAGTTTCCTCCTGGACAGCAGTTGAGGGTGGGTTATGCAACTGCAGAGAGATGAACACGTGGTTGGTTAAGTCCCCCTAGATGATCTCGTAGTTAAAAAAAAAATGTGATTAGTGAACAAAGGGTCTAATTCTTTTGGTGAATTTACGTTTTACAAGTCATAGTCCTACTATGTCTTGTTGATAGAAAGTGCAAGCATCACGGTCGGTGTAGGGTAAACTGAGATTGAGCCATATTCGCTAGTCGACCTGTAAGTTCTATACCATATTTCCTAATATCATCCGGATGATCATTGTTGTACCATCATTTGCTCTCTTATACTCAATGGACGAGGTAGTACTTTAGTAGCAAATCCAGCCATTACTATCAAAGCTATGTTTGCACTTTCTATATTCGGCTCTATTTTTGAGTCAACAGCAAGTGTCGATTTATTGGCATCTTGACTGCCGTTTAGAGCCTAAATTGAATTCCAGACATGATTTAAAACCCATGAAAATTTGATTCTACCATTTTTTTTGCGTCCATATATTTAATTTTTTTTTTACTAATTTTTTTTTTAAATCCCACTTATTAGCCGGAGGTCCACTCAGAAGCAATCTCTTTATCCGTCAAATAGAGAGAGGGATGACTCTCTACTTTTGAGAGTATTTCACTCTGTGTGGAAAAATGACTTGCTTTTATTCTCGGATATGGAAGGATTGTCTACATCTCACCTCTCCATACACCACTCATGTGGTATTGCGTTTTGTTGTTATACTATCAAAGCTATTCGCTAGCCGACCTATCAGTTCTATATAGTATGAAGCTCTTTCCTTGTATTGGGTTCAAGAATTCATGCTCGGAGGTAAAAGAGACTAAAGAAAAAGGAACATAAATAGTCTCACTCCCTATGTGCCAATCGCTGGTACAGCCAAGGCCCCGACGCTGGCGTGAAACACTTACGTGGGCTAGCCTCCTTCCTTCTTAATTGACTTACAATTCGACTCTTTTTTTCTTGAATTTGAATCGTAAGTTCTTCTTCATCGATTCAAGGAAGTCGATAAAAAGGTGATCCAATCATCATGATTGGTATTTGGTAGTAATATCAATAACATAAGCAACACGTAAGATGCAAAATGGTTTGTGCGTTTTGTGTTTTGCGTGATGTGTGCTCAGAGAGCAAATATATAATGATCTGAAAAACGATAAAACGTATGTACATTTATAAAAGGACAAATTCCATAAAAATGTAACATATTTATCCCATTTTTCTGTCTCGGTAATCTATTTCGTTCTGCCATAAAATTGATTCTTTTTTCAAAAGTTAATCAAAAAGAGGAGACGTCGTGTACTTTCTCTGTTAAAAGCCAACGAGGCATTTCACAACACCTGTTGTCGTTCACTTAGTGTACTAGCCATATAAAAAAACCCAAGGAGATATGGCCAGACAATTATTAATTTTAATACATCTTGATCTACCGTCCCGACAAATCGCGTCTCTCTGAAAATTGTCAACGAGGACAGAATTAGTAAGAAATTCTACAAGAAAAAAAAGTAGTTAAACAACCGGAGTTAAACAACCTGAGAGAGTGCAAACGCGCACCAACAATGGAAGAGGCCATAGACACAAATAAAAAGTCGAATGTCGGGCGATAATCAATCGGGGATCATCATCGTAACTTGTGCAAAGTCCTGTGACTAACCACATAAAAAAGTATAGAGACCATCTTAGTAATCTAGGATAATAAACGAAAACTAGCCGCTTAATTTTTTCTATACAACCTTTTGATAAAACTTCTTACGTGTAAAACTGTAAATTAAGTTATAACGTTAAACGTAGTCTTTAGATAAATGATTGTCTACATCTCACTTCTTTCATCACGTATGTGGATTGAGTATTGTTGTTGTCGTTTTGCTAAACGTAATCCTTAAGATTAAGCTTAAAATTATAATGTATATAAATTTATATACTTAGTTTAATTAATTACAAATTTTAGATATTTATTTTTATTATATATTATAATTTAGTTGGTATTTCTCTTGTATTTAATAATTTAGTTGGTATTTCTCTTAAATTTGATAATGTAGTTGGTATTCCACTGGATTTACATCAATTACACAGACATGAACGTCTTACATTCTTAAGTACGTAAATTAAAAAATATGGTTGATGGTTGATATGTATTCAATAATTAGTACTTTCTTACCTATATATTACTTCCAAGAGAGAGATAGAACAACCGTAGACCATATTATAACAGTCAATAAAATTTACTCATGAATCATAAAGAAAAAATTTTCTACCTCTTTATTTTCTTCATTTCACTTTGTTATTTGCTTACTCCAACCTACGCACAATGTGGGCTAAGGTTACATTGGACTATTTACATTACAAATAAAATACCGGTTGACGATATCATCGTTCATCTTAACTCAACTGATAATGACCTCGGAAATTTTACAATAGCGTCTAATACAATGTTTAACTGGGGTTTCTGCCAAAAAATAATCGGTACACATTTCCATGGTTATTTTTGGTGGGGATCAAATTATCAAGATTTAGCTTTGGCTGATCGAAAAATTTTAAATTTTTGCGATAAGCCCGTGTTTATTGGTAGTCATGATACTTGTTATTGGTTAGTGATGCCTGATGGATTCTATGTTTCTAAATCAAATCATACGTTTCCGGAAGGTTGGGTGAAAAAGAAGTCATGGCCAGAAAGTAAAATTTTATAGAATGTAGTGAAGCCTTCATTAATTTTAAATATACAGAGTAATAAAGTAATTTTAAATTGTGTTTGGAACTCTATTACTTCCTTGCATTGTTATTTTTACGAAAATACTAATAACAACTCTCAGTGTTAGAATTGGCAACGCAACATTTCAAAAGGGGAGCACGATCCATATACTTAGGAATGACAATCAATTCGATATACATTGGAAGATGTCATATATATCCACATTCATATTCATATTCATTTAATTCTTCTAATTCAAATATATAACCATTTAATTTCAATTCATCTAACCATATTCATACTCGTTTAATTAATCGGATTAATGAATATTCATCAACATCGATATCCACAGCAGTTTGTAATATGTTGTACAATTAAAAGTGAGGTTATACATTTTACGATCAAAAGTCATAGCGTTTAATACTGTATACAACCTAAAGTCGCAGCTCTTATTAATTTGTACAAACAAAAGTCAATAGATTAATTTGTACAAACAAAAGTCAATAGATAACAGGTTAAAATTTTAAATGCATTGATCGTATGCTCGATGCTCACTTTATTGGTTACATGAAAAAAAAAAAAAAAAAAAAAAAAAACTATTAGTAATCCTTCTTAATGGAGAAACACTAACGATCATTAGTAATCCTTCTTACTGGAGAAACACTAACGACCATCAGTGTTAGAGTCTCAATTGAAACGACCGGAAACTTCAAGGTTATCCATATCAAATTTCAAAAAAATTGTCATATGTGTAGTCTTTAAAGAACTTTAGGGACTAACGGCTGAATTATGTCAATAGAGTAATTTAAATATTTACAACCTTTAATCTGTGTTATCCATTAAAAGGTATTACGGAGTACTTAGGTATCTATGGAAGTCTGCTTACCACCTCATAAACAAGTGCTTTTGATTAATTAACTAAATTCAATTTGATTTTGATTTCTAGACTTTAAGGTTAAAAATGTAATTTTGATTTGGGATAAAGGTAGAGATGAAAGTGATGAAGGGGATTGAAAATATACATATATACCCTCTAGAAATGGCAATGACTACCTGATCTAGTTGATATCTACCTAATCTAGTGAATATCCATCTGATCTACTCGCTTCATTGTGGATATGGATGAACCTAAATAGATATGGATACGAATATTGATATGAATATGGACATGGATGGAAAGTTTCATCCACGAATATATATCTGTTAAAACCCTAAATATATACTTGATTACCCGAGGTTTTACTTTCTATGAGAAAGTCAATGTGCTCATTCATAGGAGGGTTTCCTCGCTTACCAAAAAAATACACAAATATAGATATATGCTTAAATATTTACTATTACAAATACATTTACCATTAGATATACATTTTTCTTTCAACTTTATAATGAAATACCTATGATATAATATAGTAAAACATGTATATCCAACAAAATAAACATACAAAATTTATATTTAATTTTGCATAATCTATGTTTAGTAGTTAATTTAACAAATTGTATTATATCTTTGATAAATATTACACATTCTTTTGGATTGAAACAACCCAACCCGTACTCCGTACGATAATTTTTTTTTTTTTTTTTATATAATACACATTTACGCGCCAATTAAATATGTAACCCATTCCACACGATTCGTCAAAACATACTACGAGTTTAATGTTTACAAAAAGGCACAAAGGCCATTAACGAATGTGATACAAGTTTGACCAACAACAAATGATAGTTTATAATCCAAACGACACTCGAGCATGGTTTGGGACTAAACTACCCAAAACGTTCGGTCACTTCAAAAGCCAACACCAAAAGCACCCCCGACAACATAAGCGGGAGACCACTAGTCCAAACGTATGCCCTTACCCTTGTCCAAGCCGGAACCTATAAAAATGGTAAACAACGAGAGGGTAAGCAATGCTTAGTGAATGCAATAGTTATGCATACATATATATAACCCATCTATTTGCAATCACAAATTCCAAATACCTCGTACGAACATGTAACTCACATAGCAAGTCAATCATACCCGAAATACAAACAAGTCGTACATTGACACAAAATCTCATTAGCATATACTCAACACCGTATATATATAATGCTAAACTAATCACAACACAATATGGTTAACCATAACGCTATGGTGCTACCGGCACGTGGTTCACACCATACGCATTTGAGTCTCACTCTTTTATAGTGCTACCGGCACATGGTTCACACTTTGACGCTACCGGCATGTGGTTCACGCCTCATTTTATAGTGCTACCGGCACGTGGTTCACACTCGATGCTACCGGCACGTGGTTCACATCCTATATCCGTCCCATACATGTTATGGCACTACCGGCACATGGTTCATACCATAACATTCACAGATAAACACGCCATATACATGAACGTATAATTATTCCACTCACCTTGTCACAAGGATGATTTAGCACTTTCGAGCTTCAACGCAATGTACCTAAATCATTAAGTGCACATTCAATTTTACCACTAGTGGGATTAACCACAATACACCCACTTGAGCATTTAATGACCCAATTTGCATTAAATGACTCAACTACATACAACCGCCCATAAATGGCCAAGACTCGACTTTAATCACTAAGACTAGTGAACTAAAGTCTATTAACTTCAATTAACGCAAAACGTAGGGTAATCCATACCCATTTCATCTAATTAGGTCAACTAGTACATTTTGACCCATTTTATTTTACTTAAACTCACAATCAAGTCAAACCTACCCATTAACACTTCTTTCATAAATTTTAAAGTGCATTAGTGACCAACAACACCCATTGACACTTAAAATTCTCATTTTGCAAGACCAAACCCTAGATTACATCTATTTAGGGTTTCCTTTCATCACATAACCCAAGTCCACCCATTTCAACCCCAAATGGGTCATACAAGTCTCTAGTAACCCAAAACCCTAGCCATAAACCAATTAAAACCCAAAACATAAGGTTAAGACTTACCAAGACCACCAAAATGTAGCTAGAGACACAAGGAACAACTTTACAACTCGAGTTCGGGCAAGATTCAACCTTCCTCTTCACTAAAACAAGCTTTCTCACTCTTAAAGTATCACTCTCTCTCTAACTTTGTTTTTATTTAATTGGAAATGAATTAAATGAGAAAGAGATAAGGTTGGATCAGCATTTACTCCCCCAAAACTGGCCCTATGTGAAAAGACATCAATACCCTCAAAAGATTCCATTTAAAATGGACAAAAAAGTAAAACAGCGACCTCAGTCGCGTTTCGCGACACCTTGTCGCGTTTTGCGACACTCAAACGCGATAAACAAGTTTCAAACGCGATAACCTTGACAGGACGGGGGTTCTGGAGCTGTCGCGTTCCAGCCCACTCTGTCGCGTTTCGCGACGCACCAGGACGCGATGAAACCTACTCAAACGCGACATATGACCTGGTCAAACCATTTTTCCAATATTTTCACACCTTAAACTAAAATAAACAATCATAGATGCAATAACAAATGTACACGAGGTTAATTACGCACCTTAAGTCATTTTCGAGGAAAACGGGATGTTACAACTCTCCCCCACTTGAATCGGAGCGCGTCCTCGCGATCCAAGCCGCATGACAAGAAGGAAGATAAACCAACACAAACTCTTCGGGCTCCCAAGTAAACTCGGAACCCATACTTCGACGCCATTGAACTTTAAAAGTCCTAACCTCTTTATGTCTCAACCTTTTGACCTTCTCATCAAGTATGGCAATCGGTTCCTCGATATACTCTAACCTATTATTTAGCTCAATCTCGTCTAATGGCACCCAAGATGAATCATCCGCAAGACACTTCCGGAGATGGGAAACATGAAATGTATTATGGATCCCCGCAAGCTCTTCGGGTAATTCCAAACGATACGCAACTTCACCAACACGAGCTAAAACTTTAAATGGTCCAATAAACCGAGGAGCTAACTTTCCCCGTTTTCGAAATCGAATAATACCTTTCCATGGCGAAACCTTAAGCATCACCATGTCACCTTCTTGAAATTTGATCATTCGTCTACGTTTGTCGGCATACGACTTTTGCCTATCTTGAGCCTTCTTCAAATGCTCTCGAATCACATCAATCATGTCCACCATTACCTTCACCCCCTTCGCCTCGAGGATAAATGTTTCTAGCCTCTAAAGCCTCCTCTATTGCGGCTTTCATTCGATCGTTGATCATTTCGGTCACTTGTCCATCGACCGACTCTTGGAAGACCTTCCGGACATCGTCAAGAAAATCCTTCTTTAACTTTTTAAAGATGGCCTCAACCTTGGCCATGAGTTCAACATCCTCACTCATACCACCGTTATCATTATCGTGTCCGTTTCTCGTCTTCATTCTATAAAACGGAAAGGATTTAAACAAAGAACGAAAAGACTTAACATGTAAGTATATACATATACACCACACTACTCCATCTCGCTCGAAAATCGTCGTACATTACTTGTTTGACACGATTTGCACCCGTAACAACGGTAGCTAATCGTTGTTACGCGAGCACGTCGCATTAACTCGCTAGTACAACGTCCGTCTTGCTTGATGATTGCTAAACACAACACAAAACAATTAGCACAAGGTTAGCTCACATAAACCAAAGCACTAACAATTCCCGATTAGACCCAAAGTCCTACAAGTCCCGCATAAAGCGCTCACAAAATAAAGTCCAAGTCTAGGCACCTATCTCAAGTCGCCTAAATCCTTTAGACCATGCTCTGATACCACTTGAAACAACCCAACCCGTACTCCGTACGATAAATTTTATTTATTTATATATAATACACATTTACGCGCCAATTAAATATGTAACCCATTCCACACGATTCGTCAAAACATACTACGAGTTTAATGTTTACAAAAAGGCACAAAGGCCATTAACGAATGTGATACAAGTTTGACCAACAACAAATGATAGTTTATAATCCAAACGACACTCGAGCATGGTTTGGGACTAAACTACCCAAAACGTTCGGTCACTTCAAAAGCCAACATCAAAAGCACCCCCGACAACATAAGCGGAAGACCACTAGTCCAAACGTATGCCCTTACCCTTGTCCAAGCCGGAACCTATAAAAATGGTAAACAACGAGAGGGTAAGCAATGCTTAGTGAATGCAATAGTTATACATACATATATATAACCCATCTATTTTCAATCACAAATTCCAAATACCTCGTACGAACATGTAACTCACATAGCAAGTCAATCATACCCGAAATACCAACAAGTCGTACATTGACACAAAATCTCATTAGCATATACTCAACACCGTATATATATAATGCTAAACTAATCACAACACAATATGGTTAACCATAACGCTATGGTGCTACCGGCACGTGGTTCACACCATACGCATTTGAGTCTCACTCTTTTATAGTGCTACCGGCACATGGTTCACACTTTGACGCTACCGGCACGTGGTTCACGCCTCATTTTATAGTGCTACCGGCACGTGGGTCACACTCGATGCTACCGGCACGTGGTTCACATCCTATATCTGTCCCATACATGTTATGGCACTACCGGCACATGGTTCATACCATAACATTCACAAATAAACACGCCATATACATGAACGTATAATTATTCCACTCACCTTGTCACAAGGATGATTTAGCACTTCCGAGCTTCAACGCAATGTACCTAAATCATTAAGTGCACATTCAATTTTACCACTAGTGGGATTAACCACAATACACCCACTTGAGCATTTAATGACCCAGTTTGCATTAAATGACTCAACTACATACAACCGCCCATAAATGGCCAAGACTCGACTTTAATCACTAAGACTAGTGAATTAAAGTCTATTAACTTCAATTAACGCAAAACTTAGGGTAATCCATACCCATTTAATCTAATTAGGTCAACTAGTACATTTTGACCCATTTTATTTTACTTAAACTCACAATCAAGTCAAACCTACCCATTAACACTTCTTTCATAAATTTTAAAGTGCATTAGTGACCAACAACACCCATTGACATTTAAAATTCTCATTTTACAAGACCAAACCCTAGATTACATCTATTTAGGGTTTCCTTTCATCACATAATCCAAGTCCACCCATTTCAACCCCAAATAGGTCATACAAGTCTCTAGTAACCCAAAACCCTAGCCATAAACCAATTAAAACCCAAAACATAAGGTTAAGACTTACCAAGACCACCAAAATGTAGCTAGAGACACAAGGAACAACTTTACAACTCGGGTTCGGGCAAGATTCAACCTTCCTCTTCACTAAAACAAGCTTTCTCACTCTTAAAGTATCACTCTCTCTCTAACTTTGTTTTTATTTAATTGGAAATGAATTAAATGAGAAAGAGATAAGGTTGGATCAGCATTTACTCCCCCAAAACTGGCCCTATGTGAAAAGACATCAATACCCTCAAAAGATTCCATTTAAAATGGACAAAAAAGTAAAACAGCGACCTCAGTCGCGTTTCGCGACACCTTGTTGCGTTTCGCGACACTCAAACGCGATAAACAAGTTTCAAACGCGATAACCTTGACAGGACGGGGGTTCTGGAGCTGTCGCGTTCCAGCCCACTCTGTCGCGTTTCGCGACGCACCAGGACGCGATGAAACCTACTCAAACGCGACAGATGACCTGGTTAAACCATTTTTCCAATATTTTCACACCTTAAACTAAAATAAACGATCATAGATGCAATAACAAACGTACACGAGGTTAATTACGCACCTTAAGTCATTTTCGAGGAAAACGGGATGTTACATGGATATATTTTAGTTACGTCATGTTATTTATTTTTGCTATCCTATGTTTTTATTTTAATCGCATAATAGAAAATTTTATGATTTTTTTTTTATATTCAACGGATATTCATTTACCCATTTAATCCAATAGATATGAATGGATAAAATTACCTTAAATGATTATGGATATGAATATGGATGAACAAAAAACAAATGGATATGGATATGAATGCGACATCGCCCGATCCATTGACATTCCTAATACTCTCACATGACAAGCACACGTAAGCATTTAACGTAATCTGACTAACGGTCGTTAATGAGTTGGACAATAAGGCCACTCCCTATCGTTCACCTCTTTCACTTAACTTCTCTCCTCTACATTAGCGCCACATCAACACAACACCTTTAACATTCCTTTCACCTCTTTCACTTAACTTCTCTCCTCCACATCAGCGCCACATCAACACAACACATTTAACATTCCTTTCACGAATCTCTCCCTATCATTAACTCCTTTATCCAATTTTAACCCATTTAAATTATTATTTACATACATCACATAAACAAAAATAACACTTAAAAAGGCACAAAGTACAAGAGGGTCCCACCTTTAAATGTTAAAGCATCGTTGCAGGCCTAACCGGCGGTGCTTTTGACGATTTGGTGCTGGTGGGCGTCACTTGCTGACGATTAAAAAAGCTTTAACAAGGCAGTGGCGGAACCAGGATTCGTTTTCACTGGGGGCAAAAAAAAAAAAAAAAAACCGTAGCAATTTTTTAGGCAAAATATGGAGGTTTTTGGCAAAATTTGAAGGTTTTTGGGGAAAATTTGAAGGTTTTGGAGCAAAATTTAGAGATTTTTGGGCAAAATTGAAGGTTTTGGGGCAAAATATATAGGTTTTAGGGCAAAATTTGAATATTTTTAGGCAGAATGTGAAAGTTTTAGGGCAAAATATATAAGTTTTGGGGCAAAATATATAGATTTTGGGGTAAAAAAAATTCTCCCAGAGCAAAGTCAAAAAATCCAAAAATCTTCCACAAAATCTGCCCCTGAACAAGGCTCACGAGCCATAAGCTATGGCCTAACACCTCAAATTTACACTTTTTGATATCATAACTTTTATAATGACAAAATTGAAATAATTGATACTTTTCGTGTATCAGCAAAAGTGATATTATATTTACAATCAATTTGAATAACTTATACTATTCCGTCCCAATTTAATTTAAGGCTTGTTTTTTTTTATGATGTTTCAAATTAATAATTCATTTTTAAAAGTAGATTAGAACAATATATATGTTAAACAAAAAAATAGATAAAAAATAAAAAGTTAAATAAGAAAGTTAAACAAAAAGTACAAGGTAATAATAATACCTTATATATTTTTGTCAAAAGATTATTAATTTGAGACAAGAAAGTATTACTTTTTTCGGAGAATTTGACCCGTTCATTATATTGAACATCCCTTAATTCTTTCACTTTCCAAAAAAGTGTTTCTAATCAGAAGATATTGATCGAATCACAAGGCCCAAAACTGGTAAATTGTGTATTATTGTAAGTGTTAGTGTTATAGCGTTATGTTATGTACTAGACATATTTTATAGGCCCACTTGGCAATGTTTCAACATTGAACTTTGAAGTAGGCCGAATGCTGGGCCCAAATACAAAAACGTTTACATCTTTATATAGTTATGTTTTTTAAAACTAGTATATAAGTTATATTGTAAGGTACCAACAATGATGATTCACTACATAAGCTTTCAAGTCAGTTTTATTTTGCTTCAAACGGGTCAGACAAAATTTAGCAACAAACCAGTAAATCACAAAAACATATCTAACATACCTTTCTTTTGTATCACTTCTACTCTATACAGAGGATTCATTCCCTATTAATGATCACTAGTATCGCGAATTCTACACTTAGAACTCACTAATCGGGCTAGCCCGAGTACACTTTTAGCCCGAAAACTTGACCCGAAACTATGTTTACTACCACCATTGATGAACAAAAACACCTTTCTCCCTTAAGAAAGTAAACAGTTCAGTACATTCACTGTACACCTTTTGAAACTTTGTAGTCCTTTCACCATTACAACATCTTTGAAATCTATTATAATGACATTCAAGAAACATTTCATCAATCAAACAAATCGACCCGGTTTCAACCATTCTCTTGATCAAATCGAATTCCGTCCCTTCAACATCCATTTTCATCACAACAAAATCTTTCTCAACAAAAATACTCCTGACCCTCGTATCATATTTGGGTCCCTGATGAAATTAGTTGATGTTTGGGCCGATTGAATCCGACCCATTCCTTGTATTTTTTCATTATACGTGTTATTCGGGTCTCGATTGATCTCAAAAAATAAGGACTCGTTTCTCACCCAAGCCGCGTATGGTAAAAGGGTTATCTTTTTCTTAGACTCGTATTCTTGATGAAAGCGTTTGTCTGCTTCGATTGCAAAAATTTCGAAACTTTTGTTCTGTTTCGGATAAAGCTTCTTAAACCAACTTCCAATACTCGATTCGTAGTTTCGGGCTCCCACATCAATGTACACATATCGCGTTTTAAAGCTGATATCCGCCATTTTACTAAGATATTTCATCTTCTTGATATTTTTCTTGAAATCAATCCATGGTTTCAGTGGTTCATCAACTATCAAAGGCTCCAATTTTCGAATCAATTCTTTTTTGTACGCCGGAACAGAACAACTTCCGGCTAGATTTTTCCGGCGAAGAACACGATTCTTTTTTTGTAGCAAAATTTCTCGAAGGTCCGGAACAGACCAATGGTAAGAAGTGATTTCTTTCGATTGAATCAGTTTAAACGAATCGAACAAATCCAATAACGAATTCAAACTGTATGAATCTTCCGATTCCGTGTGTATTACCAAATATCCTTCTTGTTTCAAAGTTCTTGATAACTCCGACGCGAATCGGCCCGGGTCAACGGAAGAATCAAGACCCGTGTGAGACGAAAACTGAATATCGAATGAATCGTCTTTAAACGGAAGATAAACGTTGTTTTTAGTTGATTTCTTATTCCACACACCTAATTCTTTCAATGCTGCTCTGTATTCGTGAAATTGGGTTCCGATTGTTAGGGTTTTGGAATCAGTAGTGAGATAACCGTCAAAAATCAAATCTTGGAATATATTGAAGTAATAATTCACGAGGTATTCGTCGGATTTGTGTTTGGTGTGGTGGTTTCCGGTGGCGCTGGTGGTGTAGATGAGGTAAAATTGTCTAGCAAGAAAGAAAAGGACGCCCAAAATAAGAAGATTTCGTACGGCGGCGGAAATGGAAAATGGTGGCCGGGGAGAAGATTGTGTCGTCGGTGATGACATGGCAATTTTTGTGAACTTTTGAGTGAAAATTGGAAAGAAAAATGAGAAGTTTGTTGGTAGGTTTATTGTTATATTGTTATATATGTGAGTGAAGAAGTTGAGTTTGAAGGACGTTAGAACTCGCGGGAGTTTGTGTATTTTACGAAATTACCCCTAACGGTTTTGGAAGTTTGTTAGTGAGTGAAAAGTGGGCTGTTAATGGGCTTTTGGATTTAGCGATAATGGGTCGAGGGTTAGGAAAATCGATTAGAAACACTTTTTTGGAAAGTGAAAGAATTAAGGGATGTTCAATATAATGAACGGGTCAAATTCTCCGAAAAAAGTAATACTTTCTTGTCTCAAATTAATAATCTTTTGACAAAAATATATAAGGTATTATAATTACCTTGTACTTTTTGTTTAACATTCTTATTTAACTTTTTATTTTTTATCTATTTTTTTGTTTAACATATATATTGTTCTAATCTACTTTTAAAAATGAATTATTAATTTGAAACATCATAAAAAAAAACAAGCCTTAAATTAAATTGGGACGGAATAGTATAAGTTATTCAAATTGACTGTAAATATAATATCACTTTTGCTGATACACGAAAAGTATCAATTATTTCAATTTTGTCATTATAAAAGTTATGATATCAAAAAGTGTAAATTTGAGGTGTTAGGCCATAGCTTATGGCTCGTGAGCCTTGTTCAGGGGCAGATTTTGTGGAAGATTTTTGGATTTTTCGACTTTGCTCTGGGAGAATTTTTTTTACCCCAAAATCTATATATTTTGCTCCAAAACTTATATATTTTGCCCTAAAACTTTCACATTCTGCCTAAAAATATTCAAATTTTGCCCTAAAACCTATATATTTTGCTCCAAAACCTTCAATTTTGCCCAAAAATCTCTAAATTTTGCTCCAAAACCTTCAAATTTTCCCCAAAAACCTTCAAATTTTGCCAAAAACCTCCATATTTTGCCTAAAAAATTGCTACGGTTTTTTTTTTTTTTGCCCCCAGTGAAAACGAATCCTGGTTCCGCCACTGCCTTGTTAAAGCTTTTTTAATCGTCAGCAAGTGACGCCCACCAGCACCAAATCGTCAAAAGCACCGCCGGTTAGGCCTGCAACGATGCTTTAACATTTCAAGGTGGGACCCTCTTGTACTTTGTGCCTTTTTAAGTGTTATTTTTGTTTATGTGATGTATGTAAATAATAATTTAAATGGGTTAAAATTGGATAATGGAGTTAATGATAGGGAGAGATTCGTGAAAGGAATGTTAAATGTGTTGTGTTGATGTGGCGCTGATGTGGAGGAGAGAAGTTAAGTGAAAGAGGTGAAAGGAATGTTAAAGGTGTTGTGTTGATGTGGCGCTAATGTAGAGGAGAGAAGTTAAGTGAAAGAGGTGAACGATAGGGAGTGGCCTTATTGTCCAACTCATTAACGACCGTTAGTCAGATTACGTTAAATGCTTACGTGTGCTTGTCATGTGAGAGTATTAGGAATGTCAATGGATCGGGCGATGTCGCATTCATATCCATATCCATTTGTTTTTTGTTCATCCATATTCATATCCATAATCATTTAAGGTAATTTTATCCATTCATATCTATTGGATTAAATGGGTAAATGAATATCCGTTGAATATAAAAAAAAAATCATAAAATTTTCTATTATGCGATTAAAATAAAAACATAGGATAGCAAAAATAAATAACATGACGTAACTAAAATATATCCATGTAACATCCCGTTTTCCTCGAAAATGACTTAAGGTGCGTAATTAACCTCGTGTACGTTTGTTATTGCATCTATGATCGTTTATTTTAGTTTAAGGTGTGAAAATATTGGAAAAATGGTTTGACCAGGTCATCTGTCGCGTTTGAGTAGGTTTCATCGCGTCCTGGTGCGTCGCGAAACGCGACAGAGTGGGCTGGAACGCGACAGCTCCAGAACCCCCGTCCTGTCAAGGTTATCGCGTTTGAAACTTGTTTATCGCGTTTGAGTGTCGCGAAACGCAACAAGGTGTCGCGAAAAGCGACTGAGGTCGCTGTTTTACTTTTTTGTCCATTTTAAATGGAATCTTTTGAGGGTATTGATGTCTTTTCACATAGGGCCAGTTTTGGGGGAGTAAATGCTGATCCAACCTTATCTCTTTCTCATTTAATTCATTTCCAATTAAATAAAAGCAAAGTTAGAGAGAGAGTGATACTTTAAGAGTGAGAAAGCTTGTTTTAGTGAAGAGGAAGGTTGAATCTTGCCCGAACCCGAGTTGTAAAGTTGTTCCTTATGTCTCTAGCTACATTTTGGTGGTCTTGGTAAGTCTTAACCTTATGTTTTGGGTTTTAATTGGTTTATGGCTAGGGTTTTGGGTTACTAGAGACTTGTATGACCTATTTGGGGTTGAAATGGGTGGACTTGGGCTATGTGATGAAAGGAAACCCTAAATAGATGTAATCTAGGGTTTGGTCTTGCAAAATGAGAATTTTAAATGTCAATGGTTGTTGTTGGTCACTAATGCACTTTAAAATTTATGAAAGAAGTGTTAATGGGTAGGTTTGACTTGATTGTGAGTTTAAGTAAAATAAAATGGGTCAAAATGTACTAGTTGACCTAATTAGATTAAATGGGTATGGATTACCCTAAGTTTTGCGTTAATTGAAGTTAATAGACTTTAATTCACTAGTCTTAGTGATTAAAGTCGAGTCTTGGCCATTTATGGGCGGTTGTATGTAGTTGAGTCATTTAATGCAAATTGGGTCATTAAATGCTCAAGTGGGTGTATTGTGGTTAATCCCACTAGTGGTAAAATTGAATGTGCACTTAATGATTTAGGTACATTGCGTTGAAGCTCGGAAGTGCTAAATCATCCTTGTGACAAGGTGAGTGGAATAATTATACGTTCATGTATATGGCGTGTTTATTTGTGAATGTTATGGTATGAACCATGTGCCGGTAGTGCCATAACATGTATGGGACAGATATAGGATGTGAACCACGTGCCGGTAGCATCGAGTGTGACCCACGTGCCGGTAGCACTATAAAATGAGGCGTGAACCACGTGCCGGTAGCGTCAAAGTGTGAACCATGTGCCGGTAGCACTATAAAAGAGTGAGACTCAAATGCGTATGGTGTGAACCACGTGCCGGTAGCACCATAGCGTTATGGTTAACCATATTGTGTTGTGATTAGTTTAGCATTATATATATACGGTGTTGAGTATATGCTAATGAGATTTTGTGTCAATGTACGACTTGTTGGTATTTCGGGTATGATTGACTTGCTATGTGAGTTACATGTTCGTACGAGGTATTTGGAATTTGTGATTGCAAATAGATGGGTTATATATATGTATGTATAACTATTGCATTCACTAAGCATTGCTTACCCTCTCGTTGTTTACCATTTTTATAGGTTCCGGCTTGGACAAGGGTAAGGGCATACGTTTGGACTAGTGGTCTTCCGCTTATGTTGTCGGGGGTGCTTTTGATGTTGGCTTTTGAAGTGACCGAACGTTTTGGGTAGTTTAGTCCCAAACCATGCTCGAGTGTCGTTTGGATTATAAACTATCATTTGTTGTTGGTCAAACTTGTATCACATTCGTTAATGGCCTTTATGCCTTTTTGTAAACATTAAACTCGTAGTATGTTTTGACGAATCGTGTGGAATGGGTTACATATTTAATTGGCGCGTAAATGTGTATTATATATAAATAAATAAAATTTATCGTACGGAGTACGGGTCGGGTTGTTTCAAGTGGTATCAGAGCATGGTCTAAAGGATTTAGGCGACTTAAGATAGGTGCCTAGACTTGGACTTTATTTTGTGAGCGCTTTATGCGGGACTTGTAGGACTTTGGGTCTAATCGGGAATTGTCAGTGCTTTGGTTTATGTGAGCTAACCTTGTGCTAATTGTTTTGTGTTGTGTTTAGCAATCATCAAGCAAGACGGACGTTGTACTAGCGAGTTAATGCGACGTGCTCGCGTAACAACGATTAGCTACCGTTGTTACGGGTGCAAATCGTGTCAAACAAGTAATGTACGACGATTTTCGAGCGAGATGGAGTAGTGTGGTGTACATGTATATACTTACATGTTAAGCCTTTTCGTTCTTTGTTTAAATCCTTTCCGTTTTATAGAATGAAGACGAGAAACGGACACGATAATGATAACGGTGGTATGAGTGAGGATGTTGAACTCATGGCCAAGGTTGAGGCCATCTTTAAAAAGTTAAAGAAGGATTTTCTTGACGATGTCCGGAAGGTCTTCCAAGAGTCGGTCGATGGACAAGTGACCGAAATGATCAACGATCGAATGAAAGCCGCAATAGAGGAGGCTTTAGAGGCTAGAAACATTTATCCTCGAGGCGAAGGGGGTGAAGGTAATGGTGGGGGTGGAAGGCGGGACTTCCACTACAAGAATTTCAAGGATACTCAACCTGCGATGTTTAATGGGGTGAGGGATCCATTGAAAAGCACTTGTTGGATTTCCGATATCGAGGGAGCTTTCCGTACCGCGGAATGTCCTCCCGAGAAGAAGACGAGATATGGGTCTAGCATGTTACGTGAAGAAGGCAAGTTGTGGTGGGACGATAAAATCAATTTATATGGTGAAGAGTAATGCATGAGCTTGACATGGGAGGAGTTTAAGAAGGAATTCTTCCAAGAATACCGAACTTCTTCCGACCTTGATAGAATCCGGGACGAGTTGCATCATTTGCAACAAGGTTTGATGGACTTGGTTACTCTCAAGTCTACCTTTTTGGCAAAGACTCGTTTTTTCCCGGAATACGTTGGTGACGATCACAAGCTAATGAAAGATTTCTACCGTACCTTGAACGATGAGTTAAAGGGTAAGATTAGTCGGGGAATGGCTAAGACTTTTGAAGAGCTATTCGAGTTGGCTCGGGGTTTTGAACCGAAGGTTCCGAGGAAGAGTGATTTCACTTTTTCAAAGAGAAAGTTTGAAGGTTCGAGTCATTCGAACTTTTCAAATAAAAAGAATAAGAAAGGCTCCGAAAGCGTAAATAGTGTGAAGAAGGGTGCTTCCAGGGGTTTCGGGCCTACGTGTTTTAATTGTAAATAAAGGGGACACATGGCCCGTGATTGTACCAATGGCCCGAACAAATTCACTTGCTATAATTGTGGTAAGGAAGGACACCGAAAGTTAGAGTGTCCCGATTTGAACAACGATAATGTTAAAAGGCTAGAGAAGGCAGTGGGTACGGCTCGAGGGCGAAACTATTTGATGACGAACGACGAAGCCAAGCAATCCCACGATGTTGTCTCAGGTACTTTTATGGTTAACTCTAATCCGGCAAGGGTTTTATTTGATAGCGGTGCAAACTTGTCGTTTGTATCTCCAAAATTTGTGCCTAAACTTGATAGACCGTTAGCTAAGTTAAGTCGTCCGATAGAGGTCGAAATAGCAGATGGCAAGACAGTGCTAGTGGTTGATGTGTGTAAGAATTGTGATGTCGTTTTTGGTGCCGAAAACTTTAAAATTGATCTTATCCCTATGACTTTGGGCGATTTTGATATCGTTGTTGTTATGGATTGGCTCGATCGAAATAGAGCCGATATTGCGTGCCATGAAAAGTTTATACGTGTGAAGACCCCAAGTGGGGGAGAGTTAATTATTCATGGTGATAAACGAAGAAGACTTGTGCCGATATGCACTTTTGCACGGGCACGTCATTTTCTTGTTAGTGGTGGCATGGCTTTTCTTGCCCATGTTGTCGATACTCGTGACAAGCCACCACCTATTCATGAAATTCCGGTGGTTAGTGAATTCGAAGACGTTTTTCCGAACGAGTTACCGGGTGTTCCGGCGGAAAGACAAGTTGAATTTCGCATTGAGTTAGTTCCGGGAGCTACTCCCATTGCTAAAACTCCTTATCGTTTAGCACCAACGGAAATGCAAGAGTTGTTAAATCAAACCCAAGAGTTGCTTGAGAAGGGTTTTATTCGACCGAGTGCTTCGCCATGGGGCGCTCCGGTTTTATTCGTGAAAAAGAAGGATGGTAGTATGCGGATGTGCATCGATTACCGGGAGTTGAATAAAGTGATGATCAAGAATCGTTATCCATTGCCTCAGATTGACGATTTGTTCGACCAACTCCAAGGTGCGACGTATTTCTCTAAGATCGACCTACGGTCCGGCTATCACCAAATGCGGGTCCGTGAGGAAGATATTGAGAAAACGGCTTTTCGAACGCGTTATGGGCATTTTGAGTTCGTAGTTATGCCTTTTGGTCTTACGAATGCACCGGCGGCATTCATGGATCTTATGAACCGAGTGTGCCAACCTATGTTAGACAAGTCGGTAATTGTGTTCATCGACGACATACTTGTCTACTCGAAAAGTATGAACGAGCATGAACGTCATTTGCGTGAAGTATTGAAGACGTTACGAAAGGAGAAGTTGTATGCTAAGTTCTCCAAATGTGAATTTTGGCTAAGGGAGGTTCAATTCCTTGGCCACATTGTGAACAAAGACGGTATTCAAGTGGATCCGGGGAAGATAGAGACGGTGAAGAGTTGGAGACAACCGACTACGCCTACGGAGGTCCGAAGTTTTCTCGGATTGGCCGGTTATTATCGTCGGTTTATCCAAGACTTTTCTAAGATCGCTTCTTCATTGACAAAATTGACGAGGAAGAACGTGAGGTTTGTTTGGGAGAACGAGCAAGAAATTGCTTTTCAAGTGTTAAAGGAGAAGTTGTGTCAAGCTCCGGTGTTAGTTTTGCCGGAAGGGGTGGAAGACATGACTGTTTATTGTGATGCTTCGTTAAATGGACTCGGGTGTGTTCTAATGCAAGGAGGTAAAGTCATAGCTTATGCCTCTCGACAATTAAAAGAACACGAGACGAGATATCCGACTCATGATCTTGAGTTGGCGGCGGTTGTGCATGCGTTGAAAATTTGGCGCCATTACTTGTATGGTGTCAAGTGTACGATTTATTCGGATCATAAGAGTTTGAAACACCTCTTTAATCAACGAGATTTGAATTATCGTCAATGTAGGTGGATGGACGTGGTAAAAGACTATGATTGTGAAATACTTTATCATCCGGGCAAGGCGAATGTGGTCGCGGATGCGTTAAGTCGAAAGAGTCATCAACCGGCGTTACGATTGGGATTGCTACGTATGATTATTACTAACGATTTTCTTGAAAAACTTGGTGTGATTCAAATAGAGGCTTACATTCACAACAAGCATGCGGAGCGAATTGTGGGACAATCGGAATTCATTACAATGGGTTCGCGTGGTTTGTTGTCTTTTCAAGGAAGAGTGTGGGTGCCTAAGATGGGTGATTATCGAAAAGTGCTACTTGATGAAGCACATAAGTCAAAGTATTCCATTCACCCGAGCGCGACGAAAATGTATCATGATTTAAGGAAATATTATTGGTGGCCGTGCATGAAACGTGATGTTGTGAAGTATGTTGAGCAATGCGTCACGTCACGTGTTTGCAAGTTAAGGCCGAACACCAAAAGCCGTATGGTAAGTTACAACCGTTAGAAATCCCGAAATGGAAATGGGAGCACATTACCATGGATTTCATTACAAAGTTACCTAAAACGGCGAGAACCCAGTTTGATTCGATTTGGGTTATAGTTGATCGACTGACAAAGAGTGCTTTGTTTCTTCCCATTAAGGAAGCAATATCGTCGGAGACCTTGGCTAAGTTGTTTATCAAGGAAGTCATCTCTCGACACGGTGTTCCTATATCTATTATTTCGGATCGAGATACTCGTTTTACATCTCAGTTTTGGGAAAGGTTTTATGAAGATATGGGTACGCAATTGAAGTTGAGCACGGCGTATCATCCTCAAACGGACGGTCAAACCGAACGTACGAATCAAACTTTGGAGGATATGTTACGGGCTTGTATTATCGATTTTGGTGGTAGTTGGGACGAGCATTTTCCTTTGGTGGAATTTTCGTACAATAATAGTTATCATACTAGTATCGGGATGCCACCTTATGAGATGCTTTATGGGCGTAGATGTCGAACCCCGATTTGTTGGGGTGAAGTGAGACAAAAGGAAATCGGGAGTACCGATTTGGTGTTAGAGATGAATAGCAAGATTGATGTGATTCGAGAGCATTTGAAGAAGGCTCAAGATAGGCAAAAGTCGTATGCCGACAAACGTAGACGAATGATCAAATTTCAAGAAGGTGACATGGTGATGCTTAAGGTTTCGCCATGGAAAGGTATTATTCGATTTCGAAAACGGGGAAAGTTAGCTCCTCGGTTTATTGGACCATTTAAAGTTTTAGCTCGTGTTGGTGAAGTTGCGTATCGTTTGGAATTACCCGAAGAGCTTGCGGGGATCCATAATACATTTCATGTTTCCCATCTCCGGAAGTGTCTTGCGGATGATTCATCTTGGGTGCCATTAGACGAGATTGAGCTAAATAATAGGTTAGAGTATATCGAGGAACCGATTGCCATACTTGATGAGAAGGTCAAAAGGTTGAGACATAAAGAGGTTAGGACTTTTAAAGTTCAATGGCGTCGAAGTATGGGTTCCGAGTTTACTTGGGAGCCCGAAGAGTTTGTGTTGGTTTATCTTCCTTCTTGTCATGTGTAGTGACCCGAACTTTTCCATGTTTATATATATTAATTGAGATTGATATTTACATGATTAAATGTTTCCAACATGTTAAGCAATCAAACTTGTTAAGACTTGATTAATTGAAATATGTTTCATATAGACAATTGACCACCCAAGTTGACCGGTGATTCACGAACGTTAAAACTTGTAAAAACTATATGATGACATATATATGGATATATATATAGTTAACATGATACTATGATAATTAAACATATCATTAAGTATATTAACAATGAACTACATATGTAAAAACAAAACTACTAACTTAATGATTTTTAAACGAGACATATATGTAACGATTATCGTTGTAAAGACATTTAATGTATATATATCATATTAAGAGATATTCATACATGATAATATCATGATAATATAATAATTTAAAATCTCATTTGATATTATAAACATTGGGTTAACAACATTTAACAAGATCGTTAACCTAAAGGTTTCAAAACAACACTTACATGTAACGACTAACGATGACTTAACGACTCAGTTAAAATGTATATACATGTAGTGTTTTAATATGTATTTATACACTTTTGAAAGACTTCAATACACTTATCAAAATACTTCTACTTAACAAAAATGCTTACAATTACATCCTCGTTCAGTTTCATCAACAATTCTACTCGTATGCACCCGTATTCGTACTCGTACAATACACAGCTTTTAGATGTATGTACTATTGGTATATACACTCCAATGATCAGTTCTTAGCAGCCCATGTGAGTCACCTAACACATGTGGGAACCATCATTTGGCAACTAGCATGAAATATCTCATAAAATTACAAAAATATGAGTAATCATTCATGACTTATTTACATGAAAACAAAATTACATATCCTTTATATCTAATCCATACACCAATGACCAAAAACACCTACAAACACTTTCATTCTTCAATTTTCTTCATCTAATTGATCTCTCTCAAGTTCTATCTTCAAGTTCTAAGTGTTCTTCATAAATTCCAAAAGTTCTAGTTTCATAAAATCAAGAATACTTTCAAGTTTGCTAGCTCACTTCTAATCTTGTAAGGTGATCATCCAACCTCAAGAAATCTTTGTTTCTTACAGTATGTTATCATTCTAATACAAGGTAATAATCATATTCAAACTTTGGTTCAATTTCTATAACTATAACAATCTTATTTCAAGTGATGATCTTACTTGAACTTGTTTTCGTGTCATGATTCTGCTTCAAGAACTTCGAGCCATCCAAGGATCCATTGAAGCTAGATCCATTTTTCTCTTTTCCAGTAGGTTTATCCAAGGAACTTAAGGTAGTAATGATGTTCATAACATCATTCGATTCATACATATAAAGCTATCTTATTCGAAGGTTTAAACTTGTAATCACTAGAACATAGTTTAGTTAATTCTAAACTTGTTCGCAAACAAAAGTTAATCCTTCTAACTTGACTTTTAAAATCAACTAAACACATGTTCTATATCTATATGATATGCTAACTTAATGATTTAAAACCTGGAAACACGAAAAACACCGTAAAACCGGATTTACGCCGTCGTAGTAACACCGCGGGCTGTTTTGGGTTAGTTAATTAAAAACTATGATAAACTTTGATTTAAAAGTTGTTATTCTGAGAAAATGATTTTTATTATGAACATGAAACTATATCCAAAAATTATGGTTAAACTCAAAGTGGAAGTATGTTTTCTAAAATGGTCATCTAGACGTCGTTCTTTCGACTGAAATGACTACCTTTACAAAAACGACTTGTAACTTATTTTTCCGACTATAAAATTATACTTTTTCTATTTAGATTCATAAAATAGAGTTCAATATGAAACCATAGCAATTTGATTCACTCAAAACGGATTTAAAATGAAGAAGTTATGGGTAAAACAAGATTGGATAATTTTTCTCATTTTAGCTACGTGAAAATTGGTAACAAATCTATTCCAACCATAACTTAATCAACTTGTATTGTATATTATGTAATCTTGAGATACCATAGACACGTATACAATGTTTCGACCTATCATGTCGACACATCTATATATATTTCGGAACAACCATAGACACTCTATATGTGAATGTTGGAGTTAGCTATACAGGGTTGAGGTTGATTCCAAAATATATATAGTTTGAGTTGTGATCAATACTGAGATACGTATACACTGGGTCGTGGATTGATTCAAGATAATATTTATCGATTTATTTCTGTACATCTAACTGTGGACAACTAGTTGTAGGTTACTAACGAGGACAGCTGACTTAATAAACTTAAAACATCAAAATATATTAAAAGTGTTGTAAATATATTTTGAACATACTTTGATATATATGTATATATTGTTATAGGTTCGTGAATCAACCAGTGGCCAAGTCTTACTTCCCGACGAAGTAAAAATCTGTGAAAGTGAGTTATAGTCCCACTTTTAAAATCTAATATTTTTGGGATGAGAATACATGCAAGTTTTATAAATGATTTACAAAATAGACACAAGTACGTGAAACTACATTCTATGGTTGAATTATCGAAATTGAATATGCCCCTTTTTATTAAGTCTGGTAATCTAAGAATTAGGGAACAGACACCCTAATTGACGCGAATCCTAAAGATAGATCTATTGGGCCTAACAAACCCCATCCAAAGTACCGGATGCTTTAGTACTTCGAAATTTATATCATATCCGAAGGGTGTCCCGGAATGATGGGGATATTCTTATATATGCATCTTGTTAATGTCGGTTACCAGGTGTTCACCATATGAATGATTTTTATCTCTATGTATGGGATGTGTATTGAAATATGAAATCTTGTGGTCTATTGTTACGATTTGATATATATAGGTTAAACCTATAACTCACCAACATTTTTGTTGACGTTTTAAGCATGTTTATTCTCAGGTGATTATTAAGAGCTTCCGCTGTCTCATACTTAAATAAGGACGAGATTTGGAGTCCATGCTTGTATGATATTGTGTAAAAACTGCATTCAAGAAACTTATTTTGTTGTAACATATTTGTATTGTAAACCATTATGTAATGGTCGTGTGTAAACAGGATATTTTAGATTATCATTATTTGATAATCTACGTAAAGCTTTTTAAAACCTTTATCTATGAAATAAAGGTTATGGTTTGTTTTAAAAATGAATGCAGTCTTTGAAAAACGTCTCATATAGAGGTCAAAACCTCGCAACGAAATCAATTAATATGGAACGTTTTTAATCAATAAGAACAGGACATTTCAGTTGGTATCCGAGCGTTGGTCTTAGAGAACCGGAATTTTGCATTTGTGTGTCTTATCGAGTTTGTTAGGATGCATTAGTGAGTCTGGACTTCGACCGTGTTTTCTTGAAAAATGATTGCTTAACAAATTTTGTTGGAAACTATATATTTTTAACATGTGAATATTATGTGATATATTAATCTCTTAACGCGTTTGATATTATGTGATAGATGTCTACCTCTAGAACAAGTCCCATTAACTCACCTAATAATAATGAAGAGTCAAATGTAAATTGGAATGATTCGTGGACTGATTCACAAGTTCCCGAAGAGGAACCGGAAGAAGAGTCGGAACCGGAAGAAGAATCGGAACCGGAAGAAGAATCGGAAACGGATGAAGAAATAGAACCGGTGGGGGAAATAATAAAACGGTTAAGTAAAAGAAAATCCTCAATCAACCGACCAAGGTTAATTATGGTCAATAGTGTTTCCGCCAAGGAAGCAAAATATTGGGAGGATTACCAATTCTCCGATGAATCGGATTTCGACGAGAATTCCGATGATGTTATAGAAATTACCCCAACTGAATTTAAAAAGGCAAAAGAAAATAATAAGGGAAAGGGTATAAAAATAGAGAAATCTAATTCCAACCCCGATGAACTTTATATGTATCGTCAACCCCCGAAGTCCTTAAGTTGTAACAATGACCCGGGAACCTCTAAACCACCAGGTTTTTCTAAACCAATGTGGAAAACGACGGCTCGTATTAGGGGAACATCATATATCCCTAGAAACTTGGCAAAACGAACCAAAACCGAAGAAGAAGAAACAAGCGAGTCGGAATAAGATAGTTGTATTCATGTGGTGTAATATATGTAATATAGTATGCTTATGCTTTATGATATATGTAAAAACTGCTTGTATTAATAAGTATTTTTTTTTATGAATCTAACTCTTGTCTATTTTACAGTATAAAAACACAAAATGGATAGACAACCCAATATTTTAAGAGACCTACCCGGAGACATGATTGATGAAATCTTGTCTAGAGTCGGTCAGAATTCTTCGGCACAACTATTTAAGGCGAGATCAGTTTGTAAGACATTCGAAGAACGTTCCAAGAATGTCTTGGTTTATAAGAGACTTTCGTTTGAAAGATGGGGGATATCACATTGGGAAACCAATAAGTTACGATGTGTTTACTTTGACGCATATATTGCGGGGAACCCAAATGCTATTTTACGCAATGGGTTAAGAAATTATTTTGACTCAATATATCCGAATATTGGACTTCGTGATTTAGAAAAAGCGGCTAACATGCAACATAAAGAAGTATGTTATGCTTACGGATTAGTAATGTTCGCTTCTCACCAAAGTGAGAACAAGAACATCGGGCTACAACTATTAAACAAAACGTTCCCACAAGTGACGGAGTCGGTAATTGGGGTAAGAAATGAGGTTTTTAGATTGTTACGGGACTGTTGGACATTACGTAACCCTCGTCCCTTTGACGACGTTACAACACGCTGTCTTATCAACGGCCATAACGGTTATGTTCCACAAGACCAAGGATGGGAAGTAATCCTAGTAAAACCAGAATGCATGACTTGTTTCTGGACGTATGAATTACGTGTCTTTATTGCCTTTGCTGAACGACTTGTGTACTAGCTAGAATTATCTTCACAACCATCTTGTATCAAATTTATTGTGTGCTATATTTCATGCTATATGTAAGATAAGCGGTATTGTAAGTTTGTAAAATATTGTGTAAAAGTTTGAACGCGAAAATATTATTATAATCAGTTTTTCATATAGAATTGTAGTAGTTGAATTGTATATTAGCTACTAAGTATGAACTTAACGGATAGGTACTACCCGAATTTAAACTTATAAAATGCTAATATGAAGAAAAAGCTTTTATAAATGAGTTCATATTATGCTACGAAATACTATTAACTACTCTTAATATTCTGTATGATTAACTTGTTCCATTTGACTATTTTGAAGGAAATGGCACCGACTACTCGACACACCGTGAATATGAATGAAGAGGAATTCCGTACTTTTCTAGCTTCAAACATAGCCGCAGTACAGGCTGCGCTACATACCAACAATAACCTTGGATCTAGCAGTACAGGAAATCGTGTAGGATGCACCTACAAAGAATTCACTGCCTGCAAACCTTTGGAATTTGATGGAACCGAAGGACCGATCGGATTGAAACGGTGGACCGAGAAGGTCGAATCGGTGTTTGCCATAAGTAAGTGTAATGAAGAGGACAAAGTAAAGTACGCTACGCATACCTTCATAGGTTCTGCGTTAACATGGTGGAATACCTATCTAGAGCAAGTGGGACAAGATGATGCGTACGCACTACCGTGGTCAGTATTCAAGCACTTGATGAACGAGAAGTACCGTCCCAGAACCGAGGTCAATAAGCTCAAGACAGAACTTAGAGGGTTACGAACCCAAGGATTTGATATTACCACGTACGAAAGACGATTCACAGAATTGTGCCTATTGTGTCCGGGAGCATTCGAAGATGAGGAAGAGAAGATCGACGCGTTTGTGAAAGGATTACCGGAAAGAATCCAAGAAGATATAAGTTCACACGAGCCCGCCTCCATACAACAGGCATGTAGAATGGCTCACAAACTAGTGAACCAGATTGAAGAAAGAATTAAAGAACAGACTGCTGAAGAGGCCAATGTGAAGCAAGTCAAAAGAAAGTGGGAGGAAAACGGTGATAAGAATCACCAATACAACAACAACAGCAATTACAACAATAATCGCAACAATTATCCCAACAATCGCAACATCAATCGCAACTACAACAAACGGCCCAACAACAACAACAACAACAACAACAACAACAACAACAACAGCAACTACAACAATCATCCCAACAACAATAATAACCGCAACAACAACAACAATCAGAAGCAGCTATGCCAAAGGTGTGAAAAGAATCACTCGGGGTTCTGCACCAAATTTTGCAACAAGTGTAAAAGAAATGGTCATAGCGCGGCGAAGTGTGAGGTCTACGGACCAGGGGTTAATAGAACGAAAGGAACAAATGGTGTCGGAACGAGTAATGGCGGAGCAAGTAGTGTCGGAGCAAGTTATGCCAATGTAGTTTGTTATAAATGTGGAAAACCGGGCCACATTATTAGAAATTGCCCGAACCAGGAGAACACGAATGGACAAGGCCGCAGAAGAGTTTTCAATATTAATGCGGCAGAGGCACATGAAGACCCGGAGCTTGTTACGGGTACGTTTCTTATTGACAATAAATCTGCTTACGTTTTATTTGATTCGGGTGCGGATAGAAGCTATATGAGTAGAGATTTTTGTGCTAAATTAAGTTGTCCATTGACGCCTTTGGATAGTAAATTTTTACTCGAATTAGCAAATGGTAAATTAATTTCAGCAGATAATATATGTCGGAATCGAGAAATTAAACTGGTTAGCGAAACATTTAAGATTGATTTGATACCAGTAGAGTTAGGGAGTTTTGATGTGATAATCGGTATGGACTGGTTGAAAGAAGTGAAAGCAGAGATCGTTTGTTACAAAAATGCAATTCGCATTATACGAGAAAAAGGAAAACCCTTAATGGTGTACGGAGAAAAGGGCAACACGAAGCTACATCTTATTAGTAATTTGAAGGCACAAAAACTAATAAGAAAAGGTTGCTATGCTGTTCTAGCACACGTCGAGAAAGTACAAACTGAAGAAAAGAGCATCAATGATGTTCCCGTCGCAAAAGAATTTCCCGATGTATTTCCGAAAGAATTACCGGGATTACCCCCACATCGATCCGTTGAATTTCAAATAGATCTTGTACCAGGAGCTGCACCAATAGCTCGTGCTCCTTACAGACTCGCACCCAGCGAGATGAAAGAACTGCAAAGCCAATTACAAGAACTTTTAGAGCGTGGTTTCATTCGACCAAGCACATCACCATGGGGAGCTCCTGTTTTGTTTGTCAAGAAGAAAGATGGTACATTCAGGTTGTGTATCGACTACCGAGAGTTGAACAAACTTACCATCAAGAACTGCTACCCACTACCGAGAATCGACGACTTATTTGATCAACTACAAGGCTCGTCTGTTTATTCAAAGATTGACTTACGTTCCGGGTATCATCAAATGCGGGTGAAAGAAGATGATATTCCAAAGACTGCTTTCAGAACACGTTACGGTCATTACGAGTTTATGGTCATGCCATTTGGTTTAACTAATGCACCAGCTGTGTTCATGGACCTTATGAACCGAGTGTGTGGACCATACCTTGACAAGTTTGTCATTGTTTTCATTGATGACATACTTATTTACTCAAAGAATGACCAAGAACACGGTGAACATTTGAGAAAGGTGTTAGAAGTATTGAGGAAGGAAGAATTGTACGCTAAGTTTTCAAAGTGTGCATTTTGGTTGGAAGAAGTTCAATTCCTCGGTCACATAGTGAACAAAGAAGGTATTAAGGTGGATCCGGCAAAGATAGAAACTGTTGAAAAGTGGGAAACCCCGAAAACTCCGAAACACATACGCCAGTTTTTAGGACTAGCTGGTTACTACAGAAGGTTCATCCAAGACTTTTCCAGAATAGCAAAACCCTTGACTGCATTAACGCATAAAGGGAAGAAATTTGAATGGAATGATGAACAAGAGAAAGCGTTTCAGTTATTGAAGAAAAAACTAACTACGGCACCTATATTGTCATTGCCTGAAGGGAATGATGATTTTGTGATTTATTGTGATGCATCAAAGCAAGGTCTCGGTTGTGTATTAATGCAACGAACGAAGGTGATTGCTTATGCGTCTAGACAATTGAAGATTCACGAACAAAATTATACGACGCATGATTTGGAATTAGGCGCGGTTGTTTTTGCATTAAAGACTTGGAGGCACTACTTATATGGGGTCAAAAGTATTATATATACCGACCACAAAAGTTTTCAACACATATTTAATCAGAAACAACTGAATATGAGGTAGCGTAGGTGGATTGAATTATTGAATGATTACGACTTTGAGATTCGTTACCACCCGGGGAAGGCAAATGTGGTAGCCGATGCCTTGAGCAGGAAGGACAGAGAACCCATTCGAGTAAAATCTATGAATATAATGATTCATAATAACCTTACTACTCAAATAAAGGAGGCGCAACAAGGAGTTTTAAAAGAGGGAAATTTAAAGGATGAAATACCCAAAGGATCGGAGAAGCATCTTAATATTCGGGAAGACGGAACCCGGTATAGGGCTGAAAGAATTTGGGTACCAAAATTTGGAGATATGAGAGAAATGGTACTTAGAGAAGCTCATAAAACCAGATACTCAATACATCCTGGAACGGGGAAGATGTACAAGGATCTCAAGAAACATTTTTGGTGGCCGGGTATGAAAGCTGATGTTGCTAAATACGTAGGAGAATGTTTGACGTGTTCTAAGGTCAAAGCTGAGCATCAGAAACCATCAGGTCTACTTCAACAACCCGAAATCCCAGAATGGAAATGGGAAAACATTACCATGGATTTCATCACTAAATTGCCAAGGACTGCAAGTGGTTTTGATACTATTTGGGTAATAGTTGATCGTCTCACCAAATCAGCACACTTCCTGCCAATAAGAGAAGATGACAAGATGGAGAAGTTAGCACGACTGTATTTGAAGGAAGTCGTCTCCAGACATGGAATACCAATCTCTATTATCTCTGATAGGGATGGCAGATTTATTTCAAGATTCTGGCAGACATTACAGCAAGCATTAGGAACTCGTCTAGACATGAGTACTGCCTATCATCCACAAACTGATGGGCAGAGCGAAAGGATGATACAAACGCTTGAAGACATGCTACGAGCATGTGTTATTGATTTCGGAAACAGTTGGGATCGACATCTACCGTTAGCAGAATTTTTCTACAACAACAGCTACCATTCAAGCATTGAGATGGCGCCGTTTGAAGCACTTTATGGTAGAAAGTGCAGGTCTCCGATTTGTTGGAGTGAAGTGGGGGATAGACAGATTACGGGTCCGGAGATTATACAAGAAACTACCGAGAAGATCATCCAAATTCAACAACGGTTGAAAACCGCCCAAAGTCGACAAAAGAGCTACGCTGACATTAAAAGAAAAGATATAGAATTTGAAATTGGAGAGATGGTCATGCTTAAAGTTGCACCTTGGAAAGGCGTTGTTCGATTTGGTAAACGAGGGAAATTAAATCCAAGGTATATTGGACCATTCAAGATTATTGATCGTGTAGGACCAGTAGCTTACCGACTAGAGTTACCTCAACAACTCGCGGCTGTACATAACACTTTCCACGTCTCGAATTTGAAGAAATGTTTTGCTAAAGAAGATCTCACTATTCCGTTAGATGAAATCCAAATCAACGAAAAACTTCAATTCATCGAAGAACCCATCGAAATAATGGATCGTGAGGTTAAAAGACTTAAGCAAAACAAGATACCAATTGTTAAGGTTCGATGGAATGCTCGTAGAGGACCCGAGTTCACCTGGGAGCGTGAAGATCAGATGAAGAAGAAATACCCGCATCTATTTCCAGAAGATTCGCCAACACCTTCAACAGCTTAAAATTTCGGGACGAAATTTATTTAACGGGTAGGTACTGTAGTGACCCGAACTTTTCCATGTTTATATATATTAATTGAGATTGATATTTACATGATTAAATATTTCCAACATGTTAAGCAATCAAACTTGTTAAGACTTGATTAATTGAAATATGTTTCATATAGACAATTGACCACCCAAGTTGACCGGTGATTCACGAACGTTAAAACTCGTAAAAACTATATGATGACATATATATGGATATATATATAGTTAACATGATACTATGATAATTAAACATATCATTAAGTATATTAACAATGAACTACATATGTAAAAACAAAACTACTAACTTAATGATTTTTAAACGAGACATATATGTAACGATTATCGTTGTAAAGACATTTAATGTATATATATCATATTAAGAGATATTCATACATGATAATATCATGATAATATAATAATTTAAAATCTCATTTGATATTATAAACATTGGGTTAACAACATTTAACAAGATCGTTAACCTAAAGGTTTCAAAACAACACTTACATGTAACGACTAACGATGACTTAACGACTCAGTTAAAATGTATATACATGTAGTGTTTTAATATGTATTTATACACTTTTGAAAGACTTCAATACACTTATCAAAATACTTCTACTTAACAAAAATGCTTACAATTACATCCTCGTTCAGTTTCATCAACAATTCTACTCGTATGCACCCGTATTCGTACTCGTACAATACACAGCTTTTAGATGTATGTACTATTGGTATATACACTCCAATGATCAGCTCTTAGCAGCCCATGTGAGTCACCTAACACATGTGGGAACCATCATTTGGCAACTAGCATGAAATATCTCATAAAATTACAAAAATATGAGTAATCATTCATGACTTATTTACATGAAAACAAAATTACATATCCTTTATATCTAATCCATACACCAACGACCAAAAACACCTACAAACACTTTAATTCTTCAATTTTCTTCATCTAATTGATCTCTCTCAAGTTCTATCTTCAAGTTCTAAGTGTTCTTCATAAATTCCAAAAGTTCTAGTTTCATAAAATCAAGAATACTTTCAAGTTTGCTAGCTCACTTCCAATCTTGTAAGGTGATCATCCAACCTCAAGAAATCTTTGTTTCTTACAGTATGTTATCATTCTAATACAAGGTAATAATCATATTCAAACTTTGGTTCAATTTCTATAACTATAACAATCTTATTTCAAGTGATGATCTTACTTGAACTTGTTTTCGTGTCATGATTCTGCTTCAAGAACTTCGAGCCATCCAAGGATCCATTGAAGCTAGATCCATTTTTCTCTTTTCCAGTAGGTTTATCCAAGGAACTTAAGGTAGTAATGATGTTCATAACATCATTCGATTCATACATATAAAGCTATCTTATTCGAAGGTTTAAACTTGTAATCACTAGAACATAGTTTAGTTAATTCTAAACTTGTTCGCAAACAAAAGTTAATCCTTCTAACTTGACTTTTAAAATCAACTAAACACATGTTCTATATCTATATTATATGCTAACTTAATGATTTAAAACCTGGAAACACGAAAAACACCGTAAAACCGGATTTACGCCGTCGTAGTAACACCGCGGGCTGTTTTGGGTTAGTTAATTAAAAACTATGATAAACTTTGATTTAAAATTTGTTATTCTGAGAAAATGATTTTTATTATGAACATGAAACTATATCCAAAAATTATGGTTAAACTCAAAGTGGAAGTATGTTTTCTAAAATGGTCATCTAGACGTCGTTCTTTCGACTGAAATGACTACCTTTACAAAAACGACTTGTAACTTATTTTTCCGACTATAAACCTATACTTTTTCTATTTAGATTCATAAAATAAAGTTCAATATGAAACCATAGCAATTTGATTCACTCAAAACGGATTTAAAATGAAGAAGTTATGGGTAAAACAAGATTGGATAATTTTTCTCATTTTAGCTACGTGAAAATTGGTAACAAATCTATTCCAACCATAACTTAATCAACTTGTATTGTATATTATGTAATCTTGAGATACCATAGACACGTATACAATGTTTCGACCTATCATGTCGACACATCTATATATATTTCGGAACAACCATAGACACTCTATATGTGAATGTTGGAGTTAGCTATACAGGGTTGAGGTTGATTCCAAAATATATATAGTTTGAGTTGTGATCAATACTGAGATACGTATACACTGGGTCGTGGATTGATTCAAGATAATATTTATCGATTTATTTCTGTACATCTAACTGTGGACAACTAGTTGTAGGTTACTAACGAGGACAGCTGACTTAATAAACTTAAAACATCAAAATATATTAAAAGTGTTGTAAATATATTTTGAACATACTTTGATATATATGTATATATTGTTATAGGTTCGTGAATCAACCAGTGGCCAAGTCTTACTTCCCGACGAAGTAAAAATCTGTGAAAGTGAGTTATAGTCCCACTTTTAAAATCTAATATTTTTGGGATGAGAATACATGCAAGTTTTATAAATGATTTACAAAATAGACACAAGTACGTGAAACTACATTCTATGGTTGAATTATCGAAATCGAATATGCCCCTTTTTATTAAGTCTGGTAATCTAAGAATTAGGGAACATACACCCTAATTGACGCGAATCCTAAAGATAGATCTATTGGGCCTAACAAACCCCATCCAAAGTACCGGATGCTTTAGTACTTCGAAATTTATATCATATCCGAAGGGTGTCCCGGAATGATGGGGATATTCTTATATATGCATCTTGTTAATGTCGGTTACCAGGTGTTCATCATATGAATGATTTTTATCTCTATGTATGGGATGTGTATTGAAATATGAAATCTTGTGGTCTATTGTTACGATTTGATATATATAGGTTAAACCTATAACTCACCAACATTTTTGTTGACGTTTTAAGCATGTTTATTCTCAGGTGATTATTAAGAGCTTCCGCTGTCGCATACTTAAATAAGGACGAGATTTGGAGTCCATGCTTGTATGATATTGTGTAAAAACTGCATTCAAGAAACTTATTTTGTTGTAACATATTTGTATTGTAAACCATTATGTAATGGTCGTGTGTAAACAGGATATTTTAGATTATCATTATTTGATAATCTACGTAAAGCTTTTTAAAACCTTTATCTATGAAATAAAGGTTATGGTTTGTTTTAAAAATGAATGCAGTCTTTGAAAAACGTCTCATATAGAGGTCAAAACCTCGCAACGAAATCAATTAATATGGAACGTTTTTAATCAATAAGAACGGGACATTTCATCATGCGGCTTGGATCGCGAGGACGCGCTCCGATTCAAGTGGGGGAGAGTTGTAACATCCCGTTTTCCTCGAAAATGACTTAAGGTGCGTAATTAACCTCGTGTACATTTGTTATTGCATCTATGATTGTTTATTTTAGTTTAAGGTGTGAAAATATTGGAAAAATGGTTTGACCAGGTCATCTGTCGCGTTTGAGTAGGTTTCATCGCGTCCTGGTGCGTCGCGAAACGCGACAGAGTGGGCTGGAACGCGACAGCTCCAGAACCCCCGTCCTGTCAAGGTTATCGCGTTTGAAACTTGTTTATCGCGTTTGAGTGTCGCAAAACGCGACTGAGGTCGCTGTTTTACTTTTTTGTCCATTTTAAATGGAATCTTTTGAGGGTATTGATGTCTTTGCACATAGGGCCAGTTTTGGGGGAGTAAATGCTGATCCAACCTTATCTCTTTCTCATTTAATTCATTTCCAATTAAATAAAAACAAAGTTAGAGAGAGAGTGATACTTTAAGAGTGAGAAAGCTTGTTTTAGTGAAGAGGAAGGTTGAATCTTGCCCGAACCCGAGTTGTAAAGTTGTTCCTTATGTCTCTAGCTACATTTTGGTGGTCTTGGTAAGTCTTAACCTTATGTTTTGGGTTTTAATTGGTTTATGGCTAGGGTTTTGGGTTACTAGAGACTTGTATGACCCATTTGGGGTTGAAATGGGTGGACTTGGGTTATGTGATGAAAGGAAACCCTAAATAGATGTAATCTAGGGTTTGGTCTTGCAAAATGAGAATTTTAAGTGTCAATGGGTGTTGTTGGTCACTAATGCACTTTAAAATTTATGAAAGAAGTGTTAATGGGTAGGTTTGACTTGATTGTGAATTTAAGTAAAATAAAATGGGTCAAAATGTACTAGTTGACCTAATTAGATGAAATGGGTATGGATTACCCTAAGTTTTGCGTTAATTGAAGTTAATAGACTTTAGTTCACTAGTCTTAGTGATTAAAGTCGAGTCTTGGCCATTTATGGGCGGTTGTATGTAGTTGAGTCATTTAATGCAAATTGGGTCATTAAATGCTCAAGTGGGTGTATTGTGGTTAATCCCACTAGTGGTAAAATTGAATGTGCACTTAATGATTTAGGTACATTGCGTTGAAGCTCGGAAGTGCTAAATCATCCTTGTGACAAGGTGAGTGGAATAATTATACGTTCATGTATATGGCGTGTTTATTTGTGAATGTTATGGTATGAACCATGTGCCGGTAGTGCCATAACATGTATGGGACGGATATAGGATGTGAACCACGTGCCGGTAGCATCGAGTGTGAACCACGTGCCGGTAGCACTATAAAATGAGGCGTGAACCACATGCCGGTAGCGTCAAAGTGTGAACCATGTGCCGGTAGCACTATAAAAGAGTGAGACTCAAATGCGTATGGTGTGAACCACGTGCCGGTAGCACCATAGCGTTATGGTTAACCATATTGTGTTGTGATTAGTTTAGCATTATATATATACGGTGTTGAGTATATGCTAATGAGATTTTGTGTCAATGTACGACTTGTTTGTATTTCGGGTATGATTGACTTGCTATGTGAGTTACATGTTCGTACGAGGTATTTGGAATTTGTGATTGCAAATAGATGGGTTATATATATGTATGTATAACTATTGCATTCACTAAGCATTGCTTACCCTCTCGTTGTTTACCATTTTTATAGGTTCCTGCTTGGACAAGGGTAAGGGCATACGTTTGGACTAGTGGTCTCCCGCTTATGTTGTCGGGGGTGCCTTTGGTGTTGGCTTTTGAAGTGACCGAACGTTTTGAGTAGTTTAGTCCCAAACCATGCTCGAGTGTCGTTTGGATTATAAACTATCATTTGTTGTTGGTCAAACTTGTATCACATTCGTTAATGGCCTTTGTGCCTTTTTGTAAACATTAAACTCGTAGTATGTTTTGACGAATCGTGTGGAATGGGTTACATATTTAATTGGCGCGTAAATGTGTATTATATAAAAAAAAAAAAATTATCGTACGGAGTACGGGTTGGGTTGTTTCAATCCAAAAGAATGTGTAATATTTATCAAAGATATAATACAATTTGTTAAATTAACTACTAAACATAGATTATGCAAAATTAAATATAAATTTTGTATGTTTATTTTGTTGGATATACATGTTTTACTATATTATATCATAGGTATTTCATTATAAAGTTGAAAGAAAAATGTATATCTAATGGTAAATGTATTTGTAATAGTAAATATTTAAGCATATATCTATATTTGTGTATTTTTTTAGTAAGCGAGGAAACCCTCCTATAAATGAGCACATTGACTTTCTCATAGAAAGTAAAACCTCGGGTAATCAAGTATATATTTAGGGTTTTAACAGATATATATTCGTGGATGAAACTTTCCATCCATGTCCATATTCATATCAATATTCGTATCCATATCTATTTAGGTTCATCCATATCCACAATGAAGCGAGTAGATCAGATGGATATTCACTAGATTAGGTAGATATCAACTAGATCAGGTAGTCATTGCCATTTCTAGAGGGTATATATGTATATTTTCAATCCCCTTCATCACTTTCATCTCTACCTTTATCCCAAATCAAAATTACATTTTTAACCTTAAAGTCTAGAAATCAAAATCAAATTGAATTTAGTTAATTAATCAAAAGCACTTGTTTATGAGGTGGTAAGCAGACTTCCATAGATACCTAAGTACTCCGTAATACCTTTTAATGGATAACACAGATTAAAGGTTGTAAATATTTAAATTACTCTATTGACATAATTCAGCCGTTAGTCCCTAAAGTTCTTTAAAGACTACACATATGACAATTTTTTTGAAATTTGATATGGATAACCTTGAAGTTTCCAGTCGTTTCAATTGAGACTCTAACACTGATGGTCGTTAGTGTTTCTCCAGTAAGAAGGATTACTAATGATCGTTAGTGTTTCTCCATTAAGAAGGATTACTAATAGTTTTTTTTTTTTTTTTTTTTTTTTTTTTTTTTTTTTTTTTTCATGTAACCAATAAAGTGAGCATCGAGCATACGATCAATGCATTTAAAATTTTAACCTGTTATCTATTGACTTTTGTTTGTACAAATTAATCTATTGACTTTTGTTTGTACAAATTAATAAGAGCTGCGACTTTAGGTTGTATACAGTATTAAACGCTATGACTTTTGATCGTAAAATGTATAACCTCACTTTTAATTGTACAACATATTACAAACTGCTGTGGATATCGATGTTGATGAATATTCATTAATCCGATTAATTAAACGAGTATGAATATGGTTAGATGAATTGAAATTAAATGGTTATATATTTGAATTAGAAGAATTAAATGAATATGAATATGAATGTGGATATATATGACATCTTCCAATGTATATCGAATTGATTGTCATTCCTAAGTATATGGATCGTGCTCCCCTTTTGAAATGTTGCGTTGCCAATTCTAACACTGAGAGTTGTTATTAGTATTTTCGTAAAAATAACAATGCAAGGAAGTAATAGAGTTCCAAACACAATTTAAAATTACTTTATTACTCTGTATATTTAAAATTAATGAAGGCTTCACTACATTCTATAAAATTTTACTTTCTGGCCATGACTTCTTTTTCACCCAACCTTCCGGAAACGTATGATTTGATTTAGAAACATAGAATCCATCAGGCATCACTAACCAATAACAAGTATCATGACTACCAATAAACACGGGCTTATCGCAAAAATTTAAAATTTTTCGATCAGCCAAAGCTAAATCTTGATAATTTGATCCCCACCAAAAATAACCATGGAAATGTGTACCGATTATTTTTTGGCAGAAACCCCAGTTAAACATTGTATTAGACGCTATTGTAAAATTTCCGAGGTCATTATCAGTTGAGTTAAGATGAACGATGATATCGTCAACCGGTATTTTATTTGTAATGTAAATAGTCCAATGTAACCTTAGCCCACATTGTGCGTAGGTTGGAGTAAGCAAATAACAAAGTGAAATGAAGAAAATAAAGAGGTAGAAAATTTTTTCTTTATGATTCATGAGTAAATTTTATTGACTGTTATAATATGGTCTACGGTTGTTCTATCTCTCTCTTGGAAGTAATATATAGGTAAGAAAGTACTAATTATTGAATACATATCAACCATCAACCATATTTTTTAATTTACGTACTTAAGAATGTAAGACGTTCATGTCTGTGTAATTGATGTAAATCCAGTGGAATACCAACTACATTATCAAATTTAAGAGAAATACCAACTAAATTATTAAATACAAGAGAAATACCAACTAAATTATAATATATAATAAAAATAAATATCTAAAATTTGTAATTAATTAAACTAAGTATATAAATTTATATACATTATAATTTTAAGCTTAATCTTAAGGATTACGTTTAGCAAAACGACAACAACAATACTCAATCCACATACGTGATGAAAGAAGTGAGATGTAGACAATCATTTATCTAAAGACTACGTTTAACGTTATAACTTAATTTACAGTTTTACACGTAAGAAGTTTTATCAAAAGGTTGTATAGAAAAAATTAAGCGGCTAGTTTTCGTTTATTATCCTAGATTACTAAGATGGTCTCTATACTTTTTTATGTGGTTAGTCACAGGACTTTGCACAAGTTACGATGATGATCCCCGATTGATTATCGCCCGACATTCGACTTTTTATTTGTGTCTATGGCCTCTTCCATTGTTGGTGCGCGTTTGCACTCTCTCAGGTTGTTTAACTCCGGTTGTTTAACTACTTTTTTTTCTTGTAGAATTTCTTACTAATTCTGTCCTCGTTGACAATTTTCAGAGAGACGCGATTTGTCGGGACGGTAGATCAAGATGTATTAAAATTAATAATTGTCTGGCCATATCTCCTTGGGTTTTTTTATATGGCTAGTACACTAAGTGAACGACAACAGGTGTTGTGAAATGCCTCGTTGGCTTTTAACAGAGAAAGTACACGACGTCTCCTCTTTTTGATTAACTTTTGAAAAAAGAATCAATTTTATGGCAGAACGAAATAGATTACCGAGACAGAAAAATGGGATAAATATGTTACATTTTTATGGAATTTGTCCTTTTATAAATGTACATACGTTTTATCGTTTTTCAGATCATTATATATTTGCTCTCTGAGCACACATCACGCAAAACACAAAACGCACAAACCATTTTGCATCTTACGTGTTGCTTATGTTATTGATATTACTACCAAATACCAATCATGATGATTGGATCACCTTTTTGTCGACTTCCTTGAATCGATGAAGAAGAACTTACGATTCAAATTCAAGAAAAAAAGAGTCGAATTGTAAGTCAATTAAGAAGGAAGGAGGCTAGCCCACGTAAGTGTTTCACGCCAGCGTCGGGGCCTTGGCTGTACCAGCGATTGGCACATAGGGAGTGAGACTATTTATGTTCCTTTTTCTTTAGTCTCTTTTACCTCCGAGCATGAATTCTTGAACCCAATACAAGGAAAGAGCTTCATACTATATAGAACTGATAGGTCGGCTAGCGAATAGCTTTGATAGTATAACAACAAAACGCAATACCACATGAGTGGTGTATGGAGAGGTGAGATGTAGACAATCCTTCCATATCCGAGAATAAAAGCAAGTCATTTTTCCACACAGAGTGAAATACTCTCAAAAGTAGAGAGTCATCCCTCTCTCTATTTGACGGATAAAGAGATTGCTTCTGAGTGGACCTCCGGCTAATAAGTGGGATTTAAAAAAAAAATTAGTAAAAAAAAATTAAATATATGGACGCAAAAAAAATGGTAGAATCAAATTTTCATGGGTTTTAAATCATGTCTGGAATTCAATTTAGGCTCTAAACGGCAGTCAAGATGCCAATAAATCGACACTTGCTGTTGACTCAAAAATAGAGCCGAATATAGAAAGTGCAAACATAGCTTTGATAGTAATGGCTGGATTTGCTACTAAAGTACTACCTCGTCCATTGAGTATAAGAGAGCAAATGATGGTACAACAATGATCATCCGGATGATATTAGGAAATATGGTATAGAACTTACAGGTCGACTAGCGAATATGGCTCAATCTCGGTTTACCCTACACCGACCGTGATGCTTGCACTTTCTATCAACAAGACATAGTAGGACTATGACTTGTAAAACGTAAATTCACCAAAAGAATTAGACCCTTTGTTCACTAATCACATTTTTTTTTAACTACGAGATCATCTAGGGGGACTTAACCAACCACGTGTTCATCTCTCTGCAGTTGCATAACCCACCCTCAACTGCTGTCCAGGAGGAAACTCGGCCCAATTCGAGAGCATGGGAACTGGTAACCCCCCTCCCCCACTGTGCCCGTAACGCGATGTGCGAAAGGCACCCTTGGGTGGAATTCAAGGGTAAAGGAACAACATTGTGTGCAATGCTGTACCCCACGGGAGTCGAACTCCTGACCTCTCGCTAAGAGAGGCAGACCACTACCACATAATCTACAACACAATGTTTACTAATCACATTTTTTACGATGAAGATACCCTTTTTTTTTATTTTTATTTCCGAAACTGCAATTTTTTTTAAATAAACCTCCCTGGCGAGAGCTATGAAAGACATGGCAAACACACTTACAACAGCTTCATGAGCCAAAAGTAGCATTAGACCCTTTGTTTACTAATCATATTTTCAAAGATGAAGATGGGTAGGAGGTTGACCCTAAAAATATATGATACGGACATATTCTCAAATATATCACCTTTATCCTTAACCATAAACTAAATCCAGTTCGGCATATATATTTACTTGTCCGTCCGCCATAATAATTAATCATATCATAGAAACAATAAATATTATTTTGCAGGAAATTAAATCAGCTTAATGCAATTCAACATGTTTGCGTTGCAAGTATAAAATGACGTCCCAATTGACCTTAAGATAGTTTCTACAATTTCTTCACAAAAGTGAATTTGAAACAACCAAAATTCCTTACAAACTAACGCGCACAATTAAGTCAAATGAACCATCCACCCACCGCAACACAATTTCAGAAACACTATTAGCTTACTTTTTGGCATAACTGATTGTGATTGAGTTTTGAGGAGTGATTTTGAAACCTTGCAATGACTGCATTGCAGTTGAAGACTGATTGTCATCATCAAACTCTACAAACGCAATACCTGGTTTTGCAGCAATCATTCGTACTTCTTTGAAACCTGGGAATTGTTTGAACAGAAGCTGTAACATGTCCTCTGTTGTATCGTGTGTCAAGTTCTGTATAAAGAGGATGTTATTTGGGGGTTGTGCTGTTTCTTGCGTGTTTGACTTTCCATTCCTGTATGAAGCAGCCTGCACATGTTTGTAAACCATCAGATTCATGATGTTATAAAGATAAGTTTTGAAAGTGTCACCCTGGAAAGGCGTTGTACGATTCGGTAAACGAGGAAAGCTAAGTCCTAGGTACGTAGGACCCTTTGAAATCACCGAAAGAATTGGAACAGTTGCTTATCGATTAAAGCTACCGCAAGAACTTAGTAGTGTTCACAACACATTTCACGTGTCAAATTTGAAGAAATGTTTAGCTGAAGAGGATGTTGTAATTCCTCTTGACGAAATACGAATCAATGATAAACTCCATTTTATCGAAGAACCTGTTGAAATCATGGACCGTGAGGTCAAACAATTAAAACAAAGCAAAATACCGATAGTTAGGGTTCGTTGGAACGCAAGACGAGGACCCGAGTTTACTTGGGAACGTGAAGATCAGATGAAGCAAAAGTATCCACATTTATTCACTGATATCGCTCATGAAACAGGTACTACTCAAAATTTCGGGATGAAATTTTCTTTAAGGGGGAGGTACTGTGATGACCCGAAAATTTTTGACTTATTTAAACCAATTCTCTATACGATTTATTATTTTAACACGCTAAACAAAGTCTGTTAGATTGAGTCTCAAAATTTTAGAACTGTTTCATATATACAATTACCTTTGATTACTCTCGACGATTCATGAACAATTATATGTATGTATATATATATATATGTACAAGTAAAAACGACTTTCCTACAGTAAAACCCTATTTGCTACAGTAAAAATTACTTTGCTACAGTAAAACACAATTTTCTACAGTAAAACACTATTTACTACGGTGAAACCGTATTTTGCTACAGTGCTACAGTAAACACTATTTGCTGCAGTACACTATTGCTACAGTAAAACACTATTTTGCTACAGTGATTTGCTACAGTAAAACACTATTTGCTACAGTGCTACAGTGCTACAGTGAACACTATTTTGCTACAGTGATTTGCTACAGTAAACACTATTTGCTACAGTACACTATTTGCTACAGTAAACACTATTTGCTACGGTACACTATTTGCTACAGTAAACACTATTTGATGTCGACGAACTAGCAAACAAAAACAGAAAAGGCGGCCATGCGATCGCATGGCAAAAACACTGAAAACTCATGCGATCGCATGAGCTACAGTAAATCGAAAAGTACTATAAAAGGTCAGTTTTGCTCGACGAAATTTTTCATAATTATTTCTGTAACTTAAATTTTAATTTATAATTATAATTATAATTTAAGTTTAATAATAATAAAGTATATTCGAGGGTGTTTTAATTCGGGTTTCAAACCGCTGCAAGCTAAGGAAATATTGGGTATTGTTCGGGGTATTGTTCTTGAATCCAAGGCCAACCATACAGTCGTCTACTATCATTACGTCTACGCAATTTGCCAACAATATTGAGTCTCAATATTGAACTGTGAGTTATAGTCTCCCTTTTTAAATGCTTTAAATATTTTTGGGCTGAGAATACATGCAATTTATTTTAAACGCAATATGACACAAGTACATACTAAATTCTACACTGAGTTAAACCGAAAATCCCTTAGCTTTGGTAACTAGTAGCTGCCAGTACATAGGATATGGACTGGTGGGCGCGAATAATTGTATATGGATCCATAGGGCTTGACATCCCCGTCCGAGCTAGAGCGCTAGCCTTTTAACGGACGTATGTTATTTGAGTTTAAGACACGTTGGTTTGCGTGTATTAAAACGAATGGGGTAATTATCACTATAGCGTTAAGTTTAGTTACCAGGGTGCTCTGTTACGTAGAATCTATTGATAAACTTTTGATGAAATCTTGTGGTCTATCTTTATACATGTTTATGACTCGAGCAATTAAACCTATAACTCACCAACATTCGTGTTGACTTTTTAGCATGTTTTATTCTCAGGTCCTTAGAATGCTTCCGCTGTGATGTGCTTGTTGCCTGCATGGAGTCTCTCATGCTTTGTACAAAGTTTATTGAATTCAAAATAAAACTGCGTTGTGTAATAAATAATTGGACTGTGATGTCAACCTGTAAATTAAAGACTTATGTATTTCGGAGTTTTGCTTATACCTAAGCACTCGCCCACATGTTTATAACTTTCTATGTTTAGAAAGTCACTTATTTTAATGAATGCAATATTTTATCAAAACGTATCATATAGAGGTCAAAACCTCACTGTGGAATCAATGATTAACGTGCCGCGTCAATAGCGATTTTGACGGGTCGTTATATTGGGCTATGTAGAATTAACCCATTCATGTGTAATTGGGCAATTACAAACTTGATGAAGAGTTCCATTGACTTACAAGCACTTTTTTCAATATTTAATGTATTAATTTGATAACTAAAAGGAAAGGATATTATTACCACAATTATAAACTAAATCTTTGAATTGAAATGATTAGGGAGGTTATATGCATTAAAAAAAAAATACACTTTGGGCGAGTTCAGTGCTAAGAAACTTACAGCAGGGGTACCGTTGTCTGTTCTTACACCGTTTGTAGCTTGGGGGGCATCTTTCTTATTTTCAGCTGTATACACAAAGATTAATTAAGATGAAAATACAAACAACAGATAATCTTAATAAGTTAAGACAATAAGAACAGCAATTCAATCTTTCCTGCAGATTATATCCATAGACACCGTAAAGGTGCTGCGCAACGTTTATGGGAAGATTATTTTCCTGAAACACCAAGATTTCCAGCGAAAAAAATTCAAATGACAGTTTCGTATGTGTTGTCAATTATTCATATGACTCGTAAATGATATAACTCATGTATTTTATAATAAATATTGTCCCGCTCAATTTTTATAATTTAAGCAAAGAATGATGCTATTGGTCGGAAAAGACGAACAATCTTTCAAAGATTACATCTGTCATACGTCAATTGACGTATGGTATTGTGCCGGTTGCTCTTGATGAGTATTTACAAATGAGTGAAATGTTATCTTTGAGATGTCTTCACAACTTTTGACATATGGTATCTGACTTAAATGATAGAGAATATTTAAGGGAGCCAACTGCTTCCGAAATAGCACGTATATACAGTGCACATGAAGAGAAACATTGTTTTACGGGAATGTTAGGAAGTATTGACTGTATGTATTGGGAACGAAAAATTGTCCTAATGCGTGAAAAGGTCAATACACTAGGAGTGATCAAAAACACCCAACAGTAATGCTCGAAGCAGCTGCTTCACATAATATGTGATTTGACACGCGTTTTTTGGCATGACGGGTTCCAATAATGACATTAATGTTTTAAATTATTTTTCAATTTTTTATTTACTTAAAAAATGGAACCGCGCCACCTGCATCATTTTATGTAAATGAGCATCACTACACCAAAGGGAATAATGTTGCTGACAGTATGTATCCGGACTTTGTAACACTTATTAAAGGGTATGCACAACCTACGGGTGAGAAACATCTGAAGTTCAGAAGGTTTAAAGAAAGTACCCGAAAAGATATTGAAAGGACATTTGGTGTTCTTCAAAGAAGATTTGCGATTCAGAGATACCTTGCAATATCTATAAAATTCAATAAACTAGGGGGATACATGAATACTTGTATTTTGTTTCACAACATGATTCTAGAAGATAACGGTTTTTAAATTAGTTCAATCGAATAAGCAATGATTGTTGACTCAGAAACACCCCGCAAAATCTATAAAATTCAATAAACTAGGGGGTACATGAATACTTGTATTTTGTTTCACAACATGATTCAAGAAGATAACGGTATTCAAATTAGTTTAATGGAAGAAGCAATGATTGTTGGCTTAGAGAACCGTCCAAGAAAGAATATCAAATAGATCAAGAGATCGGGATACGATTAATAAAGAGTTACGAGATCGGAGAGTGCATGACAATATACGAGACGACCTTATCGAGCATATTTGGACCTATCCAGCAAACTTTCGTAGTGGTAATAACTAAAAGTTTAATATTATGTAATTTTTATTATTAAGCATTTTAATAATATGTCATTTTTATTTTAAAATTAGCACTTTAATATCATGTCATTTATTTTAAATGTATTTTATTTTATTAACTTATTTAATTATAATATATATAGTTAAATATACCAAAAAATTAAATTAAATGCCAAATCAACGTGTCAAAACACTTAAACACCACAACACAACATTTATCACGTCGCCCATCCATTCCACAAGAATGTAACGTCAACAAAAATCCCCCTCCCCCTCCAACACCACAAAATTACCCTCTTCCATAACAAATGGTCTAAATGTTTTAGATATAAACAAAAAAATAGATAATTTTTTATGGGTGTGTTTGATCGTGCAACTTATAGAAGTTTATGAGAACTTAAATTTATTTTTTCACAAGCTTAAACTAGTAATCTGATTGAGTGACATAATTTTCAGAGCTTATGAAGAAAAAGAAAAAAAACTCCGAAAAATAAGTTAGTTAAAGTAGCTTAAAAAATAACTTATGAAATGAGAATTTACTTGATTGTCCTTAATAGAACTATTTAATATATATTTTATTATCCTTTATTAGTCCATTTATAACATAAGCTTGCATCTCTATTTACTTTTAGCCAAACACTTCTAAAAAATAAACTCCTAGCTTAAAAAATAAGCCTCTGCTAGTTAAGCCAAATACACCCTATAGACTACCCGAGAATGACACATATTTTTATATGTGTGATAACTATAATAACTACTCCCTTCCTCAGATTAAACTAGATAGGTCTCGTACAGCACGTTGCGGTAGTTACATTTGGATATATGTTGCTTCGTACTTGTTTGCAGTATCAGACGATGTTATGTACAAAATGGCAACGTATGTTTACGCAACTAGCATTAGCCAAATGAGTCGACAAAATGGCTATGTGTATAGACATATCATATGTTATCTAGAATATAGTAAAGATGACCGATACATTAAGGAAACCCCATTGTTTTGTGCTTTTATGTAATCGAGTACGGTTAATTATCATAATACATACGAAATTTGAAAGTTCAAAACCAAAGGTGTTTTGGGTGTACTAAAAATGATAGCTACTAACTAAATATAGATTCTGATATATTAAACAACTCTCATGACCCATGTATTTTGCCACCCATACTTGTAATAAAAACCATGTTACCAACATATTCTTCTTAAATATGTACCTAAATACTCAATAAATCTACGATCAACATATAGTCATAATCAAGAATAAAAAAATGTACTAACAATTCGCCTTCTTTATCAACATATAGACATAGTTATAGTGAGGGCTTTTGTAGTAGTTTACCATCAAGCATTGCAGCGCGCATCCCTTTGTTAACCAGGTGCGTGTTTCGACACTCATCGCTTTGCTAATTCGATTACGCGAAAAATTTACTAAACCGTTTTATGATCATTTCAGCAAGATAATGGTACTCCGGAGGTGATCATGTATATTTAATATTATGATAATGATATTTATATGTTAAAAATAATCTAGCGACCTAAACGGTAAATTTAAATTACTCTTATGTTTATTGCTAAAAAACAAAGGTCCGTTGGTAGTGCTTGAAAGCTCCGTTTTGAATATAACTAGTTTTGATACCCTCGAATATGCGAAATTGCGAAAGATATATTGTAATATCTATTGAACACAATTGGTTGATGTTATAAATCCGTTTGACAATCATTTTACATGTACGATAAAAGAATGATCAAACATCAAATTGTTTTTTTATATTATAAATAAAAAAGATAGATTTGATGATCTAGGGCGTCACATATGTGTTACATTGACAGATATCATCCGTTGATTGAAATAACCCTATTACAATGATACAACAACAGTATGTTAAAATTATAAAGCAACCAATAATGGGAAGCTACTATTTTCGTTAAGTAACCGCCACCCAGACACCGAATTCTAAAAAAAGCCCTCACTTGAACAGAAGTCTGCACTGCGAACCCCAGTCCACAAATCCCATACCAAACCGCATCAACCCCCACTCAAAAATCTGCAACCAAATCACTCTTCGGGCAACCCAAGAACACCCGCCCCGAGACCACATCAACCTGAAATCCATATCATAACCCCGATGGTCAGCACATCTTTAACACCCCGCCAAATTACCATCTGACGGCGCGTTAATCCAGGTCCCACAGTTAACAGTTACGCCCTCTATATGAGATGTTTAAAGCAATCGCATTTGATTTTATTAAAAGTTGACTTTCAAAAACATAAGTCAATAATCCCAACATAGAAATACTGTTGTGATCGTAACCACAAGCCAACAATATTTAAACAGTTATAAAAGTTTTAAATGCGAAAGTAAATATTGTTCTTTAAAATCAAATGCTGACTCCACGGCCAGTCATGCAGCAAACACGGCGAAAGCATACCTCTTAAGGACCTGAGAATAACAACACGCAAAAACAGGTCAACAAATAATGTTGGTGAATCTACAGGTTTAAGTTAATGTAACAGTATCTGAAAAACATTTATCAGAAAAATAGTTTAGTTTCCTTGACCACGAGATTCTATCGTTTGCATAAACCGAGCACCTGAATACTAGCAATGACCCGAGTATAGAAGCCACTATACCCGACCTTACCTCGTAAAATGTTATACACTTGTTCAAATGTATTTAATGTTCAAAATAAATGCACCACAGTTTTTATAGCGGGTGAGGTTGTCAACCTAACGGATCCGTCCATCTAAATTGTGCTTACACCGATGGTATTAAAAGTATTCAAGCTAGAGGCTTTTTGAACAAACTCATTATGCATATGTTTAGTACTCATGTCAATACAAAGTATTTGAAAATGTAAATATAACAGCGTATATTCTCATCCCTGAAAACATGTAAAAAGCGGGACTGTAGACTGACCTTTGAATAAAGCTCGGATTGAAAAATGAACAATTAACTTGTACGGTTTATAGCCGAGTAATGCAACCTAAGTATACGTATGTAGGTTGGTCAATATATGTATCTTAAATAAGTGTGGTTTCATAGTATACGTTGTCTTATTGCTCGACTCGACGCGTTTCAAAGTAAAAGTCAACTATATCATGCAAATCAAACAAAGTCAACCGAAGTCAAACCGAAAGTCAAACTTGGTCAAAGTAGTCAACTAAAGTCAACATCAGTAGGTTCATGTAAAATATTGGTCAACATGTCAAACCTAAGTCAAACAATACGTTTTAGGTCATGAATGATCATTTTCACAATTTCAGTTTATCGTCATGCACAAAGTTTATGAACATGTAGCATACTTAGCACATTATCTCATAGTAAAAAATTCAAGTAAATATGAAAAGCTCCAGATCATAAATATACTTAAAATCGATTCCAAAACGTCCGGACAGGGACTCATACGACAATTAAAAGTCAGGAATCAGAAGGGATACATTTGGGGTTTGCCAAGTCAGTTTCTGACCGCGCACTGATTTCATTTTGGATATAACCGAAGTTAGGAACATGCAATTGATACAAGACCATTGGCCATAGTTCAGGGACAAATCAAAGTAACACATATAAAAAATCTAGCAACTTTTGTTTAGCCAATTTGTACAGTTTATTCGTGCAAGTTGAACATTCAGTTTTCAGCTCAAATCAGAATTCATATAAAGTATGGCTCTATTGTGCCCAATGCATAAGGTTTCAGAGATTGACATAAACTAACAATAAGTCACATATCATGTTAAGTTTCATTTCACATAAGCATACATGCTCATGCAATTCACATAATCCACAGAGTACAAAACCGTGAGCAATTTGCAGATTCGATTCTCATTTAGTTAGTCACATTCGCACGCGATTATCCGAAGATCTAGATACAATTAGCCTATGATATCTACATGAAATATGAATTAATTTTTGTCAAATTTTCAAATATGCAGAGATTTAATCACAGAAGTTAACAAATTTTATCATACAAGGTTATTTTCATGCAAGTGCTGTATAAAACTACTTTTACACTAATTCAAGCATATCTCAGGCTATACATAAGCAAACGACATGATATCCTAGTCTAAATTGAGTGTTTTTAAATTATATTTCCATTGGTATAAGTCTCACATGCCAATTCGTTGTCTATCAATACCAGATTTCTGATCAAGCAACAAAAACACAACGATAATTCAAATTGACATAACTTAATCATACCGAAACGAAATCAAGCGAATCCGAAGCCTAAACTCAATAGTTTTTCGCAAGGAATCTGAATATAACATAATGTTTAACATTTGAAAAACTTAATTTCTCTGATCAAGCAAATACAAATTCATTTTTAAACCCTAGCGCATCAAACAATCAAAATAACGATTACAATTAACACGTACGCGTATAGACTTGAGCAATTGACAACATAACTATGAAACTCTCATGAAAATCAGATTTTTAGAATTAGGGTTTATGCAATTATACCTTTGATCGCGAAAAGAATTATATCAATACGTAGAGCACGAAGGGAATTACAATCTTTGTGTTGAAAGCTTACTCTAAAAAATAATTTTTGATGTGGTGATGGTGGGTTGAAAGTCGACGGCCAAGAGGGAGGAGGGAGCCAAAAAAGTCGACTGGAATATTAGGGTAGGGATTATGGCAGTGTTTTTAGGTTACTAGTTTATTTATACATGGACTAATTACCACTAATTGCACTTAAGTCCCTCCATTAAGCTAAAAATTAAAATATAAGGGGGAGGGATGGGGGTTTCGGCTGAATGGGCCCCACATGGGGTTCCCGGGCTCTCGTTTTGCAATCCCGTGTAATCGTGGTCCGTTTTAAGTGCCGTTTAGTCGTACCGAAGGCCCGGAACGTCGATCATTAAACGCAACCAATTGTTTAATTTATTAAAAACCCAATAAATTAAATATTTTAAAAAGTTAATAATTAATAAAATTAATTATTAAAATAAACCCGAGCGTTTCGTTGCTCAAAAAGCTATTATCAAAATCGTATCGTTTTTATCGTATTTCATTATCCGAAATATTTATTTGAATTAATATCAACCCATATTAATTATTGAAATCCTCCGAAGATCAAGTACGCATTTAATACACATAAACGCATAAAAGTTAAATAATCGCCGTTAAATAAACTAACGGAAGGTTAACGGAAGTAACGGAAAAATCAGGGTTGTTACAACATCCAAGCAAACCCGAAGCAGCAGTCAACCTAGAGATCCTAACCCGTCAAAACCCTACCTAATGGACGGCCGGGAAACAACCGAAGATACAACTCCAAATCTTCAATCTTTTGGCGCTTAACAACCATAAAGTCACTAAGGCGGCAACTACACCGGACCGTTCCGAACCGAAACCGGTGACGAGGAAGATGGAACGAGCGGGATCGAAACAAACATCATTGCAAAGGAGACACGAAGCAAGAGTCCATACACCAACACAAACTCAAGGTGGTAAGGAAAGAATGAAGAAAAGGTGACATTTTCGAGGAAAAAAAGGAAGAAACAGAAAAAGACCACCATATACAAGCAACAGCAAAATAAAAAACCGAGAACCTTACATTAAAAGAGAACCAGTAAAGACAACGGAGGACCCCAGAACGCACAAGGTGCTCGCCGCCTGAGATCCGCCATAACCCACGCCGGAAAAGCTCATCGGAAACATACAAACCCGGCTGCACCACCACGCTTGAGAAACCACCCAATCCAACCAGAAACCCACAACTACCACCCACCGCTACACAGAGTGCATAACACTCGCCGCCTGTGTCTGGAAGGAGACAGAAGAAAACTCACTGGAAAACATTGGGGATCCGAACGAGAGAGCTAATACATGGATCGAAGAGGCAAGAGGAGAAAAGCAAAAAAAAAACAACGAAAAAAGAAATCCCTGGACCTCCGGCATATAGGCGGCGTTACCAGGAGGCTACAAACGGAAAAAAGTTGACGGAGAGAATTGGAAAAAGTAGATCCGGGTGAACTTCTCAAGAGAGAGAGAGAAAAGCTTCTTGACGGAGAGAATTGTAACATCAAATTGGTTAACGTAGTAGTTTTCAAAGAGGATTAATAAAGCTACTATATAGTAATGACTAATGTAAATCATCATTTTATAAACAAATAGTATAATATTCTCTCAGTTTTAATTTAATAAGCCCGATTTTATTCTGAGATGTCTCAAATTAATAGTTCACTTTGTATTTCAACTAATTAAAAGAGGTTACAGTGGAGAGAGAAGATATTTTATTAGTGAAGAACGAAGTTAGTAGAATTTTCTAAAACTGTATGTTTTTTGTCTGTGGATTATTAAATTGGGACGGAGGGAATAGTATATTATAGACAAAATATATGAAAGTGAGTATAGAGCATTCTTGTAGTGTGTTGTAAAAGTATCAATAGTCATAATGTTATCACAATATAGTCTAGGGTATAGATGCGAAAATTTGTCGTTCAAAAAAAAAAAGAAAATATATATATATACACTAGGTTTTTGAGCCCGTGCGTTGCACGGGTGTGTAAACAAATCGTGCAAAAAATGTAATTTGCGGTTTATAATATTATGTAAATAGTGATACTAAAATAAAATAGGAAAAGTATGTAAATTATTTAAGAGCCCCCTAGTGTTGACAAATTTTAAAAGTTCTTTTGAATTTATAAGCCCGTGGTGTTGACGGATTTTTTTTAAAAAAAAATTGAGTTTAAGAGTCCGTGGTGTTGAGAAAATTTAAAAGTTCTTTTGAGTTTAAGAACCCGTGAGTTGACAAATTTTAAAAGTGATTTTGAGTGTTGTTATTAACTTAACGTCTACGATGCGAACTAAAAAATATGCAAACTAAAATAACATCAAAAAGCGTACAATGCGAGTGTTATTTTAAGTTTTTCATACCGTGAATATAAATATACGACTAATATCTACAAGTCCCCTTTCATTTGATTCCTTCTCTTTTCACTATTTACACAATTATATTTTATACATATATAGTCTATATATTGTTTATCTTTTTTGAAAGACAAAAGAATTTATATTAAACATAAAAAGAAGAAGATACATGGAATAGAATACATGGAGAGTGTATGCATGGAGAACATGCATTAGACATGAATATATAAATAGAAACACACGAAATCACTTGGACAGAGGAGATATGCGACCAAGTTATGCTATGCAAGGAAATCTCTCTCTCTCTCTCTCTCTCTCTCTCTCTCTCTATATATATATATATATATATATATATATATATATATATATATATATATATATATATATATATATATATATATATATATATATATATATATATATATATGGACAGGATCATTGGGGAAGTAACCAATCGGGGGGAAGCGGGGGGAAGCAAATTTTTTTTTTTTTTCGTTTTTTTAAAAAAAAAATTTCCGGCATCAAGATCACACGAAAATATGAACATTTAGAAGAGACACTTCATGATGAATGTTATTATTTAAGCGGGAAAACGATCGAAAAAAATAACATTCAAGGTAATATTGTTCGTGAAGAATATGAACGTTTTTTTTCTTCATGTTTTGTGAAGTAAAATTTAGCCCGATTTAGAGTTTAGGGTTTAGGGTTTAGGGTTTAGGGTTTGGTGTTTTGGGTTTATTCCATAAACTCAAAACACCAAACCCTAAACTCTAAACCGTTCGTGTTAAAAACTCAATCTAAATCCTAAACCTAAACCCTAAATCTAAACCCTAAACCCTAAATTTCTAAACCCTAATATCTAAACCCTATAAACCCTAATATCTAAACCCTAATATCTAAACCCCATTAGCTAAAACCTCAAAATACGCTCGAAAAACACGATAATTGTTATATATTACTTCTTCGAGCGTTTTCCCGCCAAAATAAAAACATTTATGCAACAACCCGACTTCATAAACTCAAAACGCGTACCAAAAAAAAAAATTTAAGGCAATGCATCTGGACGGCGTCCAGAATCCTGGACGGCGTCCAGCTCAGAAAGGTGGGACGGCGTCCAGAGTTTGGGACGGCGTCCAGCTCAAACAACTGGGACGGCGTCCAAACAATTGGGACGGCGTCCCAATGGCCTTCCAGCTACTGATCACGGGTCCAACTCACACGAGCGGAAAACCCGCTTCCCGACACTTTCAAACGAAAACCTTTTTACCACAATTCAATATAAGTGAAACTAAGAGATTTTCATCATCAAATCAAGTTTTACATCAACGGGTCCACATCGCCCATTTTACGAGTTTCGTTCTAAAATAAAAGTTTCGACCAAATATAAGTTTAAGTTCCAAACGACACTAGAGCATGGTGTTTGGGGTTAAACTATCCAATCTCGGTCGAACTCCAAAAGCTAACACCCAAAAGCATCCCCTAACAAGACAAGCGGGAGATCACTAATCCAATTGAACGCTCTTACCCTTGTCAACGCCCGAGCCTATAAAAAAAATAAACAACGAGAGGGTAAGCAAAGCTTAGTGAATACAATAATTATACATACATATATATAACCCATCTATTTGCAATCACAATTACCGAATACCTTGTACGAACTTGAAACTCAAATTAGCATAACATCATACCCGAAATACTTAACAAGTCGCACATTATCACAAAACCGCATTAGCATATACTCAACACAATATATTTAAACAATATGCCAAACAATCAACAATCTCAATATGGTTAACCATAACGCTATGGTGCTACCGGCTCGTGGTTCACACCATACGCAATTGAGTCATACTCTTTTATAGTGCTACCGGCTCGTGGTTCACACTCGATGCTACCGGCTCGTGGTTCACATCTTAGTTTATAGTGCTACCGGCTCGTGGTTCACACTCGATGCTACCGGCTCGTGGTTCACATCTTAGTTTATAGTGCTACCGGCTCGTGGTTCACACTCGATGCTACCGGCTCGTGGTTCACATCTTAGTTTATAGTGCTACCGGCTCGTGTTTCACACTCGATCACACACATGTTATGGCACTACCGGCTCGATGGTTCATACCATAACACCCACAAATAAATACGTCATATACACATACGTATAATTACTCCACTCACCTTAGAGTCTTCGTGAAAGATAACCGAACTTGCCACTTCAATGTAACGTACCTATTACATTTTAGCACATAATCAATTCACAACTCAAGTCGGTCAAGCAACTCACTCAAAAATCTAGAGTCTTTTGTCCCAAAGTGCAATCCCGACCCATTTTGCACCCTTAACCCTAATAATGGGTTAACTTCACCAAAAACCCTAATTCTAGCCATTAAGGTCTTAACACACATTTAATCACCAAGTTGACTCGTTTTCATACATGCAAGACAACATAGGTCATCAAAGACCCATTTGACCCATTTCAAGGTCAACACACCCATTTGGGTCACCCACAACCCAAATGACACCCACTAACATTAACTATTAGTGTACTAGTGATTTGCTAGGCCTTTAAGACCCATTTACCCTTTCAAAATTTCAAAACCCTAAGTTAGTCACCATTTGGGTCTTCATGACCCAAACTTACTCAAAACCCCCAAATCACTCATACACGGGTTTTATGTACAACATTAACCCAAACCCTAACCCTTAAACATATTTACTAGAGAAATCAATTTTAGGGCTTACCACCACAATCAAAACGAAGCTAACGAGGAGATGAACAACTTCAATGCTCGAGCTAGAACCCGAAACAAGCTTCTTCCTCTCCTATTTGAGCTTTCTCACACTTAAGAGCACTCTCTCTCTAGAATTAAAGTAGATGATGTTTGGTGGTTGTGAATGGAGTAATGAGACTCCCAAAACTGATCTAGGGCTTTAAAATTCGTCCAAGAAGTGAAATTACCAAAATACCCATCTAAAATAATTAATAGCAAAAAGACATGCCTGCCAGCCATTCTGGACGGCGTCCCAAAATGTTGGACGGCGTCCAGGTCTTCAAACTGGGACGGCGTCCCAAGTGTTTGGACGGCGTCCAAACCTAAAAAGAAAACAGGATCTTACAACTCTCCCCCACTTGAACCGGATTGCGACCTCGCAATCCAAGCCGCATAACACGAGGGAAGGTAAACTAACACGAACTCTTCGGGCTCCCAAGTGAACTCGGAACCTTTACTTCGCCGCCATTGAACCTTGAAAGTTCTCACCTCTTTATTCCTCAACATTTTCACCTTCTCGTCAAGGATAGCAATCGGTTCCTCGACATATTCTAACTTGTTGTTTAGCTCGATCTTGTTGTTTAGCGGGGGGAAGCAAAAACTTTTTTTTTCGTTTTTTGAAAAAACTTTGTTCACGAACATTATAGATGGGATGAAAATATGAACATTTAATAGAGACACTTTGTGATAAATGTTTTTATTTTGGCAGGAAAATGCTCGAAGAAGTAATATATAACAATTATCGTGTTTTTCGAGCGTATGTTGAGGTTTTAGCTATTGGGGTTTAGATATTAGGGTTTAGATATTAGGGTTTATAGGGTTTAGATATTAGGGTTTAGAAATTTAGGGTTTAGGGTTTAGATTTAGGATTTAGATTGAGTTTTTAACACGAACGGTTTAGGGTTTAGGGTTTGGTGTTTATGGAATAAACTCAAAACACCAAACCCTAAACCCTAAACCCTAAACTCTAAATCGGGCTAAATTTTACTTCACAAAACATGAAAAAAAAACGTTCACATTATTCACGAACAATATTATCTTGAATGTTATTTTTGTCGATCGTTTTCCCGCCTAAATAATAACATTCATCACGAAGTGTCTTTTCTAAATGTTCATATTTTCGTGTGATCTTGATGCCGGAAAAAAAATTCCAAAAAAAATGAAAAAATAAAAAAAAATTTGCTTCCCCCGATTGGTTACTTCCCCATTGATATATATATATATATATATATATATATATATATATATATATATATATATATATATATATATATAGGGAGAAGATCCAGTGAGAATTTTTTTAGTGTGAGAACTCTAGGAACTCCAAAATACACCTAAATACACTAAAATTCGAGCAAAAAAGGGGGAATTCGAGGAAAAAAGGGAAGTCGAGCAAAAATAAAAAACACGGGCGAAAAAAAATCATAGTCGAGCAAAAATTTGAATTTTTTTTTGTTCGAATACCAAAATGTAGAACACATTTTTGTCCGAATAATGCGTTTTTTGTTCGACTATCAACGTGTTCTACATTTTTTTGTTCGACTATCCAAAATGTAGAACACAAATTGTTCGCCCGCCTTTTTTTTGTTCGAATATCATGTTTTTTGTTCGAATTTCCTGTTTTTTGCTCGACTATCCCCTTTTTTGCTCGTCTGTGTCCCTTTTTGCTCGATTTTTAGTGTATTTTTGGGTATTTTGGAGTTCTCAGGGTTCTCATACAAAAAAACCAATCGGGGGGAAGCAATTTTTTTTTTTCGTTTTTTGAAAAAACTTTGTTCACAAACATTATAGATTGGATGAAAATAAGAACATTTAGAAAAGACACTTCGTGATGAATGTTATTATTTTGGCGGGAAAACACTCGAAGAAGTAATATATATAACAATTATCGTGTTTTTCGAGCGTATGTTGAGGTTTTAGATATTAGGGTTTAGATATTAGAGTTTATAGGGTTTAGAAATTTAGGGTTTAGGGTTTAGATTTAGGGTTTTGATTTAGGATTTAGATTGAAATTGTAACACGAACGGTTTAGAGTTTAGGATTTAGGGTTTAGGGTTTGGTGTTTTGGGTTTATGGAATAAACCCAAAACACCAAATCCTAAACCCTAAACCCTAAACTCTAAATCGGGCTAAATTTTACTTCACAAAATATGAAAAAAAACGTTAACATTTTTCACGAACAATATTATCTTGAATGTTATTTTTGTCGATCGTTTTCCCGCCAAAATAATAACATTCATCACGAAGTGTCTTTTTTCTAAATGTTCTTATTTTCATCCAATCTATAATGTTCGTGAACAAAGTTTTTTCAAAAAACGAATTTTTTATTTTTTTTTGCTTCCCCCCGCTTCCCTTCGATTGGTTACTTCTCCATTGATCCTGCCCCTATATATATATATATATATATATATAAAGTCTATGTTATAGAAGATATTGATCGAATCACAAGGCCCAAAACTGGTAAATTGTGTATTATTGTAAGTGTTAGTGTTATAGCGTTTTGTTATGTACTAGACATATTTTATAGGCCCACTTGGCAATGTTTCAACATTGAACTTTGAAGTAGGCCGAATGCTGGGCCCAAATACAAAAACGTTTACATCTTTATATAGTTATGTTTTTTAAAACTAGTATATAAGTTATATTGTAAGGTACCAACTATGATGATTCACTGCATAAGCTTTCAAGTCAGTTTTATTTTGCTTCAAACGGGTCAGACAAAATTTAGCAACAAACCAGTAAATCACAAAAACATATCTAACATACCTTTCTTTTGTATCACTTCTACTCTATACAGAGGATACATTCCCTATTAATGATCACTAGTATCGCAAATTCTACACTTAGAACTCACTAATCGGGCTAGCCCGAGTACACTTTTAGCCCGAAAACTTGACCCGAAACTATGTTTACTACCACCATTGATGAACAAAAACACCTTTCTCCCTTAAGAAAGTAAACAGTTCAGTACATTCACTGTACACCTTTTGAAACTTTGTAGTCCTTTCACCATTACAACATCTTTGAAATCTATTATAATGACATTCAAGAAACATTTCATCAATCAAACAAATCGACCCGGTTTCAACCATTCTCTTGATCAAATCGAATTCCGTCCCTTCAACATCCATTTTCATCACAACAAAATCTTTCTCAACAAAAATACTCCTGACCCAATTCGCGAAATCAAACCCTCGTATCATATTTGGGTCCCTGATGAAATTAGTTGATGTTTGGGCCGATTGAATCCGACCCATTCCTTGTATTTTTTCATTATACGTGTTATTCGGGTCTCGATTGATCTCAAAAAATAAGGACTCGTTTCTCACCCAAGCCGCGTATGGTAAAAGGGTTATCTTTTTCTTAGACTCGTATTCTTGATGAAAGCGTTTGTCTGCTTCGATTGCAAAAATTTCGAAACTTTTGTTCTGTTTCGGATAAAGCTTCTTAAACCAACTTCCAATACTCGATTCGTAGTTTCGGGCTCCCACATCAATGTACACATATCGCGTTTTAAAGCTGATATCCGCCATTTTACTAAGATATTTCATCTTCTTGATATTTTTCTTGAAATCAATCCATGGTTTCAGTGGTTCATCAACTATCAAAGGCTCCAATTTTCGAATCAATTCTTTTTTGTACGCCGGAACAGAACAACTTCCGGCTAGATTTTTCCGGCGAAGAACACGATTCTTTTTTTGTAGCAAAATTTCTCGAAGGTCCGGAACAGACCAATGGTAAGAAGTGATTTCTTTCGATTGAATCAGTTTAAACGAATCGAACAAATCCAATAACGAATTCAAACTGTATGAATCTTCCGATTCCGTGTGTATTACCAAATATCCTTCTTTTTTCAAAGTTCTTGATAACTCCGACGCGAATCGGCCCGGGTCAACGGAAGAATCAAGACCCGTGTGAGACGAAAACTGAATATCGAATGAATCGTCTTTAAACGGAAGATAAACGTTGTTTTTAGTTGATTTCTTATTCCACACACCTAATTCTTTCAATGCTGCTCTGTATTCGTGAAATTGGGTTCCGATTGTTAGGGTTTTGGAATCAGTAGTGAGATAACCGTCAAAAATCAAATCTTGGAATATATTGAAGTAATAATTCACGAGGTATTCGTCGGATTTGTGTTTGGTGTGGTGGTTTCCGGTGGCGCTGGTGGTGTAGATGAGGTAAAATTGTCTAGCAAGAAAGAAAAGGACGCCCAAAATAAGAAGATTTCGTACGGCGGCGGAAATGGAAAATGGTGGCCGGGGAGAAGATTGTGTCGTCGGTGATGACATGGCAATTTTTGTGAACTTTTGAGTGAAAATTGGAAAGAAAAATGAGAAGTTTGTTGGTAGGTTTATTGTTATATTGTTATATATGTGAGTGAAGAAGTTGAGTTTGAAGGACGTTAGAACTCGCGGGAGTTTGTGTATTTTACGAAATTACCCCTAACGGTTTTGGAAGTTTGTTAGTGAGTGAAAAGTGGGCTGTTAATGGGCTTTTGGATTTAGCGATATATATATATATATATATATATATATATATATATATATATATATATATATATATATATATATATATATATATATATATATATATATATAGGGGCAGGATCAATGGGGAAGTAACCAATCGGGGGGAAGCCGGGGTAAGCAAAAAAAAAATTTTTACATTTTTTTTGAAATTTTTTTTTCTGACATCAAGATCACACGAAAATATAAACATTTAGAAGAGACACTTTGTGATGAATGTTATTATTTAGGCGAGAAAACGATCGACAAAAATAACATTCAAGATAATATTGTTCGTGAAGAATATGAACGTTTTTTTTTCATGTTTTGTGAAGTAAAATTTAGCCCGATTTAGAGTTTAGGGTTTAGGGTTTATTCCATAAACCCAAAACACCAAACCCTAAACCCTAAATCCTAAACTCTAAACCGTTCGTGTTAAAAACTCAATCTAAATCCTAAATCTAAACCCTAAACCCTAAATTTCTAAACCCTAATATCTAAACCCTAATGTCTAAAACCTCAACATACGCTCGAAAAACACGATAATTGTTATATATTACTTCTTCGAGCGTTTTCCCGCCAAAATAATAACATTCATCACGAAGTGTCTTTTCTAAATGTTCTTATTTTCATCCAATCTATAATGTTCGTGAACAAAGTTTTTTCAAAAAACGAAAAAAAAAAAATTGCTTCCCCCCAATTGGTTACTTCCCACTTGATCCTACAACTATATATATATATATATATATATAGTAGAGGGATCAAATGAGAACTTTTTTTTGTATGAGAACCCGAAGAACTCCAAAATACCCAAAAATACACTAAAAATCGAGCAAAAAGGGACACAGACGAGCAAAAAAGGGGATAGTCGAGCAAAAAACAGGAAATTCAAACAAAAAACATGATATTCGAACAAAAAAAAAAGGCGGGCGAACAATTTGTGTTCTACAATTTGGATAGTCGAACAAAAAAATGTAGAACACGTTGATAGTCGAAAAAAAAACGCATTATTCGGACAAAAATGTGTTCTACATTTTGGTATTCGAACAAAAAAAAATTCAAATTTTTGCTCGACTATGATTTTTTTTTCGCCCGTGTTTTTTATTTTTGCTCGACTTCCCTTTTTTCCTCGAATTCCCCCTTTTTTGCTCGAATTTTAGTGTATTTAAGTGTATTTTGGAGTTCCTAGAGTTCTCACACTAAAAAAGTTCTCACTGGATCTTCTCCCTATATATATATATATATATATATATATATATATATATATATATATATATATATATATATATATATATATCAATGGGGAAGTAACCAATCGGGGGAAGCAATTTTTTTTTTATTTTTTCAATTTTTTTGGAATTTTTTTTTCCGGCATCAAGATCACACGAAAATATGAACATTTAGAAAAGACACTTCGTGATGAATGTTATTATTTAGACAGAAAACGATCGACAAAAATAACATTCAAGATAATATTGTTCGTGAATAATGTGAACATTTTTTTTCTTCATGTTTTGTGAATTAAAATTTAGCCCGATTTAGAGTTAAGGGTTCAGAGTTTGGTGTTTTGGGTTTATTCTAAAACACCAAACCCTAAACCCTAAACCTTAAACCGTTCGTGTTAAAAACTCAATCTAAATCCTAAACCCTAAATTTCTAAACCCTATAAACCCTAATATCTAAACCCTAATATCTAAACCCCAATAGCTAAAACCTCAACATACGCTCGAAAAATACGATAATTGTTATATATTACTTCTTCGAGCGTTTTTTCGCCAAAATAAAAACATTTATCACAAAGTATCTCTATTAAATGTTCATATTTTCATCCCATCTATAATGTTTGTGAACAAAGTTTTTTCAAAAAACGAAAAAAAAAAGTTTTTGCTTCCCCCCGTTTCCCCCCGATTGGTTACTTCCCTCTTATATATATATATATATATATTGGAGGATCAAGAGGGAAGTAACCAATCGGGGGGAAGCAAAAACTTTTTTTTTCATTTTTTGAAAAAACTTTGTTCACGAACATTATAGATGGGATGGAAATATGAACATTTAATAGAGACACTTTGTGATAAATGTTTTTATTTTGGCGGGAAAACGCTCGAAGAAGTAATATATAACAATTATCGTGTTTTTCGAGCGTATGTTGAGGTTTTAGCTATTGGGGTTTAGATATTAGGGTTTAGATATTAGGGTTTAGAAATTTAGGGTTTAGGGTTTAGATTTAGGGTTTAGATTTAGGTTTTAGATTGAGTTTTTAATACGAACGGTTTAGAGTTTAGGGTTTAGGGTTTAGTGTTTTGGGTCCTAAACCATAAACTCTAAATCGGGTTAAATTTTATTTCACAAAACATGAAGAAGAAAAAAACGTTCATATTCTTCACGAACAATATTATCTTGAATGTTATTTTTGTCGATCTTTTTCCCGCCTAAATAATAACATTCATCACGAACTGTCTCTTATAAATGTTTATATTTTCGTGTGATCTTGATGTCGAAAAAAAAAATTCCAAAAAAAACGAAAAAAAAATTTTGCTTTCCCCGATTGGTTACTTCCCCATTGATCCTGACCATACATATATATATATATATATATATATATATATATATATATATATATAGAGAGAGAGAGAGAGAGAGAGAGAGAGAGAGAGATTTCCTTGCATAGCATAACTTGGTCGCATATCTCCTCTGTCCAATTGATGATACCTATATCTAAATGGTATAGTGGAAATGAATAGTCCTATTCATTTCCCCACTTTCAACAAACTTAACCCCTTAACTTTTAATTAAAATACAAATCGAACCCCCCACTTTATACGTTTATTTTTCCCCAAATTTCACAAGCTTAACCCCCCACCTTTTATTAAAATACAAATCGAACCCCCACTTTACTAACTTTTTTTTTTACTAATATTCAATTTTCACAAACTTAACCCCCTAACTTTTATTAAAATACAAATCGAACCCCCACTTTATACGTAAAGTTTTTTCAAATTTCACAAACTTAACCCACTAACTTTTATTAAAATACAAATCGAACCCCCACTTTACTAACTTTTTCTTTTTAAAATAAAACCCGAACGCTAAAAGAAGCAACTTTCACAAAAGGAACAACCCTTCAATGTTATGTCGAAAAAAATTCTTTTTTACAAAATAGATCAAGACTTTTTTTTTTAACTCGCATTCAAAACGGAGCCCCCGGCGCGAAGCGAGGGCTCCACAACTAGTTCATGTCTAATGCATGTTCTCCATGCATACACTCTCCATGTATTCTATTCTATGTATCTTCTTCTTTTTATGTTTAATATAAATTCTTTTGTCTTTCAAAAAAGATAAACAATATATAGACTATATATGTATAAAATATAATTGTGTAAATAGTAAAAAGAGAAGGAATCAAATGAAAGGGGACTTGTAGATATTAGTCGTATATTTATATTTACGGTATGAAAAACTTAAAATAACAATCGCATTATACGCTTTTTGATGTTATTTTAGTTTGCATATTTTTTAGTTCGCATTGTAGACGTTAAGTTAATAACAACACTCAAAATCACTTTTAAAATTTGTCAACTCACGGTTCTTAAACTCAAAAGAACTTTTAAATTTTGTCAACACCACGGACTCTTAAACTCAATTTTTTTTTAAAAAATCCGTCAACACCACGGGCTTATAAATTCAAAAGAACTTTTAAAATTTGTCAACACTAGGGGGCTCTTAAATAATTTACATATTTTTCCTATTTTATTTTAGTATCACTATTTACATAATATTATAAACCGCAAATTACATTTTTTGCACGATTTTTTTACACACCCGTGCAACGCATGAGCTCAAAAACCTAGTGTATATATATATTTTCTTTTTTTTTTTGAACGACAAATTTTCGCATCTATACCATAGACTATATTGTGATAACATTATGACTATTGATACTTTTACAACACACTACAAGAATGCTCTATACTCACTTTCATATATTTTGTCTATAATATACTATTCCCTCCGTCCCAATTTAATAATTCACAGACAAAAAACATACAGTTTTAGAAAATTCTACTAACTTCGTTCTTCACTAATAAAATATCTTCTATCTCCACTATAACCTCTTTTAATTAGTTGAAATACAAAGTGAACTATTAATTTGAGACATCCCAGAATAAAATCGTGCTTATTAAATTAAAACTGAGAGAATATTATACTATTTGTTTATAAAATGATGATTTACATTAGTCATTACTATATAGTAGCTTTATTAATCCTCTTTGAAAACTACTACATAAACCAATTTGATGTTACAATTCTCTCCGTCAAGAAGCTTTTCTCTCTCTCTCTCTTGGGAAGTTCACCCGGATCTACTTTTTCCAATTCTCTCCGTCAACTCTTTTCCGTTTGTAGCCTCCTGGTAACGCCGCCTATGACCTCCGGCATCTTGCCGGAGGTCCAGGGATTTCTTTTTTCGTCGTTTTTTTTTTTTTTTTGCTTTTCTCCTCTTGCCTCTTCGATCCATGTATTAGCTCTCTCGTTCGGGTCCCCAATGTTTTCCAGTGAGTTTTCTTCTGTCTCCTTCCTGACACAGGCGGCGAGTGTTATGCACTCTGTGTAGCGGTGGGTGGTAGTTGTGGGTTTCCGGTTGGATTGGGTGGTTTCTCAAGCGTGGTGGTGCAGCCGGGTTTGTATGTTTCCGATGAGCTTTTCCGGCGTGGGTTATGGCGGATCTCAGGCGGCGAGCACCTTGTGCGTTCTGGGGTCCGCCATTGTCTTTACTGGTTCTCTTTTAATGTAAGGTTCTCGGTTTTTTATTTTGCTGTTGCTTGTATATGGTGGTCTTTTTCTGTTTCTTCCTTTTTTTTCCTCGGAAATGGCACTTTTTGTTCATTCTTTCCTTACCACCTTGAGTTTGTGTTGGTGTATGGACTCTTGCTTCGTGTCTCCTTTGCAATGATGTTTGTTTCGATCCCGCTCGTTCCATCTTCCTCGTCACCGGTTTCGGTTCGGAACGGTCCGGTGTAGTTTCCGCCTTAGTGACTTTATCGTTGTTAAGCGCCAAAAGATTGGAGATTTGGAGTTGTATCTTCAATTGTTTCCCAGCCGTCCGTTAGGTAGGGTTTTGACGGGTTAGGATCTCTGGGTTGACTGCTGTTTCGGGTTTGCTTGGATGTTGTAACAACCCTGATTTTTCCGTTACTTCCGTTAACCTTCCGTTAGTTTATTTAACGGCGATTATTTAACTTTTATGCGTTTATGTGTATTAAATGCGTACTTGATCTTCGGAGGGTTTCAATAATTAATATGGGTTGATATTAATTCAAATAAATATTTCGGATAATGAAATACGATAAAAACGATACGATTTTGATAATAGTTTTTTGAGCAACGAAACGTTCGAGTTTATTTTAATAATTAATTTTATTAATTATTAACTTTTTAAAATATTTAATTTATTGGGTTTTTAATAAATTAAACAATTGGTTGCGTTTAACGATCGACGTTCCGGGCCTTCGGTACGACTAAACGGCACTTAAAACGGACCACGATTACACGGGATTGCAAAACGAGAGCCCGGGAACCCCATGTGGGGCCCATTCGGCCGAAACCCCCATCCCTCCCCCTTATATTTTAATTTTTAGCTTAATGGAGGGACTTAAATGCAATTAGTGGTAATTAGTCCATGTATAAATAAACTAGTAACCTAAAAACACTGCCATAATCCCTACCCTAATATTCCAGTCGACTTTTTTGGCTCCCTCCTCCCTCTTGACCGTCGACTTTCAACCCACCATCACCACATCAAAAATTAATTTTTAGAGTAAGGTTTCAACACAAAGATTGTAATTCCCTTCGTGCTCTACGCATTGATATATTTCTTTTCGTGATCAAAGGTATAATTGCATAAACCCTAATTCTAAAAATCTGATTTTCATGAGAGTTTCATAGTTATGTTGTCAATTGCTCAAGTCTATACGCGTACGTGTTAATTGTAATCGTTATTTTAATTGTTTGATGCGCTAGGGTTTAAAAATGAATTTGTATTTGCTTGATCAGATAAATTAAGTTTTTCAAATGTTAATCATTATGTTATATTCAGATTCCTTGCGAAAAACTATTGAGTTTAGGCTTTGGATTCGCTTGATTTCGTTTCAATATGATTAAGTTATGTCAATTTGAATTATCGTTGTGTTTTTGTTGCTTGATCAGAAATCTGGTATTGATAGACAACGAATTGGCATGTGAGACTTATACCACTGGAAATATAATTTAAAAACACTCAATTTAGACTAGGATATCATGTCGTTTTCTTATGTATAGCCTGAGATATGCTTGAATTAGTGTAAAAGTAGTTTTATACAGCACTTACATGAAAATAACCTTGTATGATAAAATTTGTTAACTTCTTTGATTAAATCTCTGCATATTTGAAAAGTAGACAAAAAGTACTTCATCTTTCATGTAGATATCATAGGGTAATTGTATCTAGATCTTCGGATAATCGCGTGCGAATGTGACTAACTAAATGAGAATTGAATCTGCAAATTGCTCACGGTTTTGTACTCTGTGGATTATGTGCATTGCATGAGCATGTATGCTTAGGTAAAATGAAACTTAACATGATATGTGACTTATTGTTAGTTTATGTCAATCTCTGAAACCTTATGCATTAGGCACAATAGAGCCATACTTTATGTGAATTCTGATTTGAGCTGAAAACTGAATGTTCAAATTGCACGAATAAACTGTACAAATTGGCTAAACAAAAGTTGCTAGATTTTGGATTTGTCCCTGAACTATGGCCACTGGTCTTGTATCAATTTCATGTTCCTAACTTCGGTTATAGCCAAAATGAAATCAGTGCGCGGTCAGAAACTGACTTGGCAAACCCCAAATGTATCCCTTCTGATTCCTGACTTTTAATTGTTGTATGAGTCCCTGTCCGGACTTTTTGGAATCTATTTTAAGTATATTTATGATCTGGAGCTTTTCATATTTACTTGAATTTTTTACTATGAGATAATGTGCTAAGTATGCTACGTGTTCATAAACTTTGTGCATGACGATAAACTGAAATTGTGAAAATGATCATTCATGACCTAAAACGTATTGTTTGACTTAGGTTTGATATTTTGACCAATATTTGACATGAACCTACTGATGTTGACTTTAGTTGACTACTTTGACCAAGTTTGACTTTCGGTTTGACTTCAGTTGACTTTGTTTGACTTGCATGATATAGTTGGCTTTTACTTTGAAACGCGTCGAGTCGAGCAATAAGACAACGTACACTATGAAACCACACTTATTTAAGATACATATATTGACCAACCTACATACGTATACTTAGGTTGCATTACTCGGCTATAAAACGTACAAGTTAATTGTTCACTTTTCAATCCGAGCTTTATTCAAAGGTGAGTCTACAGTCCCGCTTTTTACATGTTTTCAGGGATGAGAATACACGCTGTTATATTTACATTTTCAAATAATTTGTATTGACATGAGTACTACACACATTGTAACATCCGCGTTTTGGGCCTAGTTGAAATGACTAGTGTACCCTTGGGTATGACGTAATTAGTGATTTTAATAATTATTTGTTTATAATTATTTGGTTGTTTATTTGAGACCAGTTTGTGACAAGGGTCACAGAATAGGTTCGTTTGTTTAATTTGGACTCCGTTAGGGCTGCCTAACGAGGTACGTAAGTTATTAGATAACTGGTAAATACCCGTGTGTGATGGGGTATTGTATTTAACCTAAATATAAAAGGAAGAAGTCAGCTTCTACTCTCATTTTCTTGAAGCTTCCTAATTAACACCGTACCTTCATCCCTCCCATCTACCAAACCCTAATCCTTAAACATTGATCTTGAGCTCAAATTGGTGTTAGAATCGTGCTTGTTATCGTTTACTGAGTCTATCAAGGTAAGTAACATGTGTTTTTGTGCTCAATTCATTGTTAAATTCATGGTTTTGTGTGAGTTTTGTAAAAAGCTTGATTTTATGTCAAAATCCATGGATTTGATGTTGTTATGGTCAAAACTTTGTGGGTTTATAGTCTATAGCATGTAGTAATTGAGTTGTGGTAAGTTTTGGTGTCAAAAACGAGCTCTAGATCGAGTTTTGGTGAATTTAGCTTGAAGTCCGTAGGTTGTGTTCAGAATCTGCAGATGATGAACACAGTCAGCCGACTGTCGGTCGACAGTCGACCGACTGGCGAGTGAACCGGTCGACTGAGTTTGACTTTCGGCCGATTGTGGATATACCAAATAAGTCGACCGATTGGGAAAGTCAGTCGACCGGTTGTGTCAACAGTCGACCGAATGTCTACGTCAGTTGACCGATTGAGGAGACAGTCGACCGACTGTGTGTCCAGGGCAGAAGGTTTTACCAAAGTGCCTTTTTCTAGCCGTTATGCTGCCCGTTTGTATTTTGGTGTTCAGGATGTAAATTTTGAAAGTGCATAAGTGTTAGGTGGACTTTTAGCGGCGCTTTTTGTGACTGATTTATGTACTGTGTTGTTTTGTGTTAACGGATAGAAACTAACTTGATTTGCCTTATGTTCAGGTGATAAGGATAAGGAAGAAGCTCAGTGATAGTTTATCTGAGCTGGCTGCTGGTAATCGGTGAGTGGGATTATCTCTGGGTGTAGTATAGAGTAGCAAGTTGCGCTACTATGTTTATATTGTTGATAGTTGCCATGATTAGTAGTTATGTTGTAAAGTTGATCGCAGTTAAGGTTGCCATGCTTTTAGTAGTATTAGTTGCCTGTAGTAGTAATAGTAGTTGACTGGTTGTATGTGCACAAGTTGTTGTTGTTGTTGTTGGAACCTATTGTTGTTAGGTTCAGCTCAGAGAGGTCAACCTAGTTGTGGTTGGGTCTAGTTGGCTACTGTTTGTTGAGTATAGTGCTGAATGACGCATCACCTGCGTATGGATGACTATACTGGGGATTCAGTAGTAAAGACTATCGGTAGACGCTAGACTGATCAGCTAGTGGTCGTGTGCCCGTACAAGCCGTCGATCCTCTAGTTGGAGCACAGTTGCTGGTTGTTGTTTGTTGTATGTGGTTGCATATAGCTGTTGATATAGGAGTACAAGTTGGTACTGTATGCTAGACCTTTTGATAGTTCCATTCACTTAGCTTTGTGCTAACCCCTCACCTCCTCCCTTGCAGGTTTTGGATCTTAGTGCTGGTAGGGACGGGAGTCGGGCTGACGATATGTTTGACAAGACGAACTATGATGTTTTAAGTTTTGTAAATATGTAGCTAGTCGTATAACGTAACGCCTGTGGTTTGTAATAAAGTAATTAACTTATGATTTGTGATAATCATGTTTGTAACTAACTAAGGGTATTTATGTAAACTCAGTCTTCCGCTGTGATTTAAAAAATAAAAATAAATTTAAGGTGTTACACATATGCATAATGAGTTTGTTCAAAAAGCCTCTAGCTTGAATACTTTTAATACCATCGGTGTAAGCACAATTTAGATGGACGGATCCGTTAGGTTGACAACGTCACCCGCTATAAAAACTGTGATGCATTTATTTTGAACATTAAATATATTTGAACAAGTGTATAACATTTTACGAGGTAAGGTCGGGTATAGTGGCTTCTATACTCGGGTCAATGCTAGTATTCGGGTGCTCGGTTTATGCAAACGATAGAATCTCGTGGTCAAGGAAACTAAACTATTTTTCTAATAACTGTTTTTCAGATACTGTTACATTACTTTAAACCTGTAGATTCACCAACATTAATTGTTGACCTGTTTTTGCTTGTTGTTATTCTCAGGTCCTTAAGAGGTATGCTTTCGCTGTGTTTGCTGCATGACTGGCCGTGGAGTCAGCATTTGATTTTAAAGAACATTATTTACTTTCGCATTTAAAACTTTTATAACTGTTTAAATACTGTTGGCTTGTGGTTACGATCACAACAGTATTTCTATGTTGGGATTATTGACTTATGTTTTCGAAAGTCAACTTTTAATAAAATCAAATGCGATTGCTTTAAACGTCTCATATAGAGGGCGTAACTGTTAACTGTGGGATCTGGATTAACGTGCCGTCAAATGGTAATTTGGCGGGGTGTTAAAGATGTGCTGACCATCGGGGTTATGATATGGATTTCAGGTTGATGCGGTCTCGGGACGGGTGTTCTTGGGTTGCCTGAAGAGTGATTTGGCTGCAGATTTTTGAGTGGGGGTTGATGCGGTTTGGTATAGGATTTGTGGACTGGGGTTCGCAGTGCAGACTTCTATTCAGGTGAGGGCTTTTTTTAGGATTCGGTGGTCTGGGTGGCGGTTACTTCACGAAAATAGTAGCTTCCCATTATTGGTTGTTTTATAATTTTAACATACTGTTGTTGTATCATTGCAATAGGGTTATTTCAATCAACGGATGATATCTGTCAATGTAACACATATGTGACGCCCTAGATCATCAAATCTATCTTTTTTATTTATAATATAAAAAAAACAATTTGATGTTTGATCATTCTTTTATCGTACATGTAAAATGATTGTCAAACGGATTTATAACATCAACCAATTGTGTTCAATAGATATTGCAATATATCTTTCGCAATTTCGCATATTCGAGGGTATTAAAACTAGTTATATTCAAAACGGAGCTTTCAAGCACTACCAACGGACCTTTGTTTTTTAGCAATAAACATAAGAGTAATTTAAATTTAACGTTTAGGTCGCTAGATTATTTTTAACATATAAATATCATTATCATAATATTAAATATACATGATCACCTCCTGAGTACCATTATCTTGCTGAAATGATCATAAAACGGTTTAGTAAATTTTCCGCGTAATCGAATTAGCAAAGCGATGAGTGTCGCAACACGCACCTGGTTAACAAAGGGATGCGCGCTACAATGCTTGATGGTAAACTACTACAAAAGCCCTCACTATAACTATGTCTATATGTTGATAAAGAAGGCGAATTGTTAGTACATTTTTTTATTCTTGATTATGACTATATGTTGATCGTAGATTTATTGAGTATTTAGGTACATATTTAAGAAGAATATGTTGGTAACATGGTTTTTATTACAAGTATGGGTGACAAAATACATGGGTCGTGAGAGTTGTTTAATATATCAGAATCTATATTTAGTTAGTAGCTATCATTTTTAGTACACCCAAAACACCTTTGGTTTTGAACTTTCAAATTTCGTATGTATTATGATAATTAACCGTAATCGATTACATAAAAGCACAAAACAATGGGGTTTCCTTAATGTATCGGTCATCTTTTCTATATTCTAGATAACATATGATATGTCTATACACATAGCCATTTTGTCGACTCATTCGGCTAATGCTAGTTGCGTAAACATACATTGCCATTTTGTACATAACATCGTCTGATACTGCAAACAAGTACGAAGCAACATATATCCAAATGTAACTACCGCAACGTGCTGTACGAGACCTATCTAGTTTAATCTGAGGAAGGGAGTAGTTATTATAGTTATCACACATATAAAAATATGTGTCATTCTCGGGTAGTCTAACTGTAGGGTGTATTTGGCTTAACTAGCAGAGGCTTATTTTTTAAGCTAGGAGTTTATTTTTTAGAAGTGTTTGGCCAAAAGTAAATAGAGATGTAAGCTTATGCTATAAATGGACTAATAAAGGATAATAAAATATATATTAAATAGTTCTATTAAGGACAATCAAGTAAATTCTCATTTCATAAGTTATTTTTTAAGCTACTTTAACTAACTTATTTTTCGGAGTTTTTGTTTTTCATAAGCTCTGAAAATTATGTCACTCAATCAGATTACTAGTTTAAGCTTGTGAAAAAATAAATTTAAGTTCTCATAAACTTCTATAAGTTGCACGATCAAACACACCCATAAAAAATTATCTATTTTTTTTTATATCTAAAACATTTAGACCATTTGTTATGGAAGAGGGTAATGTTGTGGTGTTGGAGGGGGAGGGGGATTTTTGTTGACGTTACATTCTTGTGGAATGGATGGGAGACGTGATAAATGTTGTGTTGTGGTGTTTAAGTGTTTTGACACGTTGATTTGGCATTTAATTTCATTTTTTGGTATATTTAACTATATATATTATAATTAAATAAGTTAATAAAATAAAATACATTTAAAATAAATGACATGATATTAAATTGCTAATTTTAAAATAAAAATGACATATTATTAAAATGCTTAATAATAAAAATTACATAATATTAAACTTTTAGTTATTACCACTACGAAAGTTTGCTGGATAGGTCCAAATATGCTCGATAAGGTCGTCTCGTATATTGTCATGCACTCTCCGATCTCGTAACTCTTTATTAATCGTATCCCGATCTCTTGATCTATTTGATATTCTTTCTTGGACGGTTCTCTGAGCCAGCAATCATTGCTTCTTCCATTAAACTAATTTGAATACCGTTATCTTCTTGAATCATGTTGTGAAACAAAATACAAGTATTCATGTACCCCCTAGTTTATTGAATTTTATAGATTTTGCGGGGTGTTTCTGAGTCAACAATCATTGCTTATTCAATTGAACTAATTTAAAAACCGTTATCTTCTAGAATCATGTTGTGAAACAAAATACAAGTATTCATGTATCCCCCTAGTTTATTGAATTTTATAGATATTGCGAGGTATCTCTGAATCGCAAATCTTCTTTGAAGAACACCAAATGTCCTCTCAATATCTTTTCGGGTACTTTCTTTAAACCTTCTGAACTTCAGATGTTTCTCACCCGTAGGTTGTGCATACCCTTTAATAAGTGTTACAAAGTTCGGATACATACTGTCAGCAACATTATTCCCTTTGGTGTAGTGATGCTCATTTACATAAAATGATGCAGGTGGCGCGGTTCCATTTTTTAAGTAAATAAAAAATTGAAAAATAATTTAAAACATTAATGTCATTATTGGAACCTGTCATGCCAAAAAACGCGTGTCAAATCACATATTATGTGAAGCAACTGCTTTGAGCAATACTGTTGGGTGTTTTTGATCACTCCTAGTGTATTGACCTTTTCACGCATTAGGACAATTTTTCGTTCCCAATACATACAGTCAATACTTCCTAACATTCCCATAAAACAATGTTTCTCTTCATGTGCACTGTATATACGTGCTATTTCGGAAGCAGTTGGCTCCCTTATATATTCTCTATCATTTAAGTCAGATACCATATGTCCAAAAGTTGTAAAGACATCTCAAAGATAACATTTCACTCATTTGTAAATACTCATCAAGAGCAACCGGCACAATACCATATGTCAATTGACGTATGACAGATGTAATCTTTGAAAGATTGTTCGTCTTTTCCGACCAATAGCATCATTCTTTGCTTAAATTATAAAAATTGAGCGGGACAATATTTATTATAAAATACATGTGTTATATCATTTACGAGTCATATGAATAATTGACAACACATACGAAACCGTCATTTAAATTTTTTTCGCTGGAAATCTTGGTGTTTCAGGAAAATAATCTTCCCATAAACGTTGCGCAGCACCTTTACGGTGTCTATGGATATAATCTCGTGGTATTTTTTCCCTTTCAAATTCAGCTTCGGCTTCATGAGCAAGTTTCATAAATTTCTTGACTTCTTCATATTTCGAATCCGATTTCATAACATAATTAAACATCTCGTATGTTTTTTCAATTTGCTTTTGTTTATCCATTTTGGTAGAATTTTTTGAGAAAATGATGAAGATGAAAAAGAAAATGTGTGTGTAAATATTGTATACAAAAGTGTTGTATTTATATTGAATGAATTTGTATATTAATAACAAACAAATTCAAATGTTTAACGCATACATTGCTTGGTCGAATGATATCCCACCACGTGGACCGAAATACCGTTGTGTGTATCCACAATGGCACAACGGCTCAGCCCACAACGGCCCCGTAGTGCACGTTGTGGGGCAACTAAAGTGGCTCATTGTTAAGCGTAATAAATGGTCTTAACAAGAACAGAGGGTTCGCGCGTTGCTGCTCTAAGGTTTATGCGATTTTAACGCAACCTATCGATTTAGACGGCACATTTTACTTCATGTATCTATCAATGTGTATAATTCAGTTTTAAAACACATGTCGAACTATAAGCTCAAATAAACACAAAGACATAATATCATATGTGTTTTTCCACCACAATAATATGACTGATAAGTACAATGCAAATCATGATGAAACAGAGTATATTTGTCCAAATCTTCGTTGAAATCTCAATATTTCTATTGTTTCGGAGATTATGGAGATTGAAATATGATGAATAGGAGGTTTGTTGCCACGAATTTGAATAAAACAAAATACCTATGATAGAATGTACCAAGAATTTGAGAACTTGAAAAGATGATGTGTTGCATAAATTTAGTTGCTGTATTTTCTTTCAAGTATTCATTTTCCACATAACTCATTTGTGCTTGTACTGCATTACCATGTACCGGAAAATAATCTATTTATGAAAAAATGAAGTCTTATATCATTATTGAATATTAGTTTCATGACCCGTCCTAATCCATTTGAACGAAGTCCATATTGATTATAAACGATTCACAATAGTTGATTACATCGCGAGGTACTTGACCTCTATATGATACATTTTATAAACATTGCATTCGTTTTTAAAAGACAAACTTTCATTACATCGAAAATTGACAGGCATGCATTCCATTTCATAATATATCAAACTATCAACGACTTAATAATAATCTTGATAAACTCAACGACTCAAATGCAACGTCTTTTTGAAATATGTCATGAATGACTCCAAGTAATATCTCTAGAATGAGCTAATGCACAGCGGAAGATTTCTTTTGTACCTGAGAATAAACATGCTTTAAAGTGTCAACCAAAAGGTTGGTGTGTTCATTAGTTTATCATAAACAATCATTTCCATTAATTTAATAGACCACAAGATTTTCATTTTCATTTCTCATAAACATCATCTCATATCAGGCATTTCGCAAACTGCATAGAGATAAAAAATCATTCATATGGTGAACGCTTGATAACCGAACTAAAAGGATGCATATAGAATATCCCCATCATTCCGGGACTCTCATCGGACATGATAATCGAAGTACTAAAGCATTCGTAACCCGAATGGGACGTGTCAAGGTCCATAGATCTATCTTTAGGATTCACGTCAATTAGGGGCCATTTCCCTAATTCTTAGGCTACCAAGCTAAAAAGGGGCATAATCGATTCGATAATCCAACCATAGAATGTAGTTTCGATTACTTGTGTCTATTTCGTAAAACAGTTATAAAAATTGCGCATGTATTCTCAGCCCAAAAATATAAAGGGTAAAAAGGCAAATGAAACTCACCATACTGTATTTTGTAGTAAAAATATATATGACTATATTGAACAAATGCAGGGTTGGCCTCGGATTCACGAACCTATATTAATTACATTTCTATTAAAACATATGATAGAAATATCATAATTTCATTTATTAATGTATATTATTTATATATGTTTCATTGTTATATAAGATTTATACTAGATTTCATTTAAAAATATATACTTTATGTTATATCTTGAATTATATGTTTTTATGTATTTATCTTGTATATGTATTTAAAGTGATTAATATAGTTATATTAATATCTATATATATTTAGGATTATATAAAAAAAATATACCTAATTTGTTATATGTAAGTTTTTATCTAAGTAATGTTAATATGATTCATATATAGTTATACGGAATATTAATATAGTTGTATTATAAATATTTATTTGTTTAAGAATGATAGTTTTGATAATAATGATTTTACTAATAATAATATTAATAACTTTATTAAGAAAGATAATATTGATAATAATAATGATTTTATTAATAACAATACTTTTGTTTGATAATAATACTAATAATACTAGTTGTTACAAAAGTGATACTAATAATAATTTTAATGAAAATAATAATTTTATTTTTTTCATAATGATAATAATAATAATAACCATATTCTTAATTATAACTATAATCATAATAATAATAACGATAAATGACAACTAATACTTAAATGACAAATTTTATGATAATAAATACCTTAATAAAGTTAATAATAATAATAATGTTCATATTACTTTTAATCATAGTAATAATTATAATTATAGTTATAATAATAATTAGTAATAATAACAATAATAATAATAATACGAAATATTAATAATACACATATTTATAATAATAATCATAGATAAAATAGACTACCTCAAAAGAATGAGTTTCAAAAATAAACTGCCCTTACCCGGGCTCGAACCTGCGACCTCTCGAAACCCAACACCCTATACAAACCGTTCCTCTGTCTGATTATTTCTGTTATAGTTTCATCACCCAAATTTATTTAACCCACTTTATTATTCAATCTTCTTCTCCATCATCCAAGTCGACCAGAGTACGAATCCTAACTACGAATTAATTGTTTAATCTCATTTAGATTCCTCAGTATAATTATAAATTACCAAGTTTACATGATTGTATTTTAAAAAAAAAATAAAGTAGCAGACTGCTACGAACAACGAAGGAAAAAAAAAATAAAACCTGAATTAGGCTCTGAGAACGTTTTGGATCATTTCACAACAAGGATTTCGAATACTTCACAATGTAATAATCAATCAATATCAATTGTTCTATTAATTGAAAACTAAAAAAAAATAAAATAAAAAAAATTAAAACAGCCACCGATGGACGACGGTTTGAAGAGAAGAAAAAAAATTGATTTCACTTTTGAGAGCATTTTAGACAAAGATCAAAGCACGAAATATATTTCAAATCAATCCTAGAACCTGTTGTAATCGTCAATTAAACTTGAAACACAAACATGAACTCGAATTTCTCCAAGAACATTTCGGTTGACTTTTTATAAATAAACTTTGACTCTAAAATTTGGATTCATTAAGAAAAACTGAGATTTGAAACTTTACATAAAGATTCATGACGTACCTTTGATCACTTTTGCACTTTTAGTTTTTGAAATTTCTTATGAAATAAAACTTTTCATAAAATGGAATAAAAATAGAGGTACCGGCATTTATTTTATTTCCTGTATAAATTCCTTGAGTTTGCAGTAAATAATTTAAGAGTATAATTGAGTGATGGATAATAGGAGTTTAATGATTCATATCTTTAATAATTATCAATCGATTTATAACAGAAAAAGGGAGATGGCAGTCACGGGAAAACAGGAAGAAGAAGAAGAGTTAAAAAGAATCTGATTTTATCTCAATCAGATGGATAGTGATGTACATAACTGCTATTACACGCGTTTTTATATATATGTATTTATATATATAATTTGTTTTTAATATTCTTAATAATTATATAATATATATTAATAATAATACAATTAATCATATTAGAAATAATTAAGATACTAATAATAATTATGTTAATAATAGTTATAATAATATTAGATGATAATAATAATACTAACTATAAAAATGGTAATAATAATATTATTCGTAATACTAATAATAATACTAATTATAATAATATTAATATTATTAATGATAATAATAATATTAATAATAATAATATAACAATTAATATATCAAGTTTCATATTGATATCATAATATTATTAATACTAATATTTACCTTAATAATAATAATGAAAGTAATAATATTATTATAACAATTATATTTTTTAATTTCTCGAACATTCAGATTAACTTATTTAAATATCAATCGAATCAATAAACAAGTGTTACTATCATTTACTTATTTAATTTGAAATCACACACACACACACACACACACACACACACACACACACACACACACACACATATATATATATATATATATATATATATATATATATATATATATATATATATATATAACACATTTTTAAATACACGTTGCGAGTTATTTATATATTATGATAATTAATATCATATTATATATATTCAAATTTTGTTATTTAAACAAAACATCTTTAATAATCAAATTCAATTGAATCGAAGAACGTTTCCGCACGTTTGAATTTAGGTAATTTGAATATTATGAAATTCAATTCTCCACTAACATTTGTCTAATTTTTTTCATTTGACACTTTGTTACCACTTGTGGATTACTTTATCAATTACTCCGAATATCGTTAAAAAGGAACAGTTTCTCAAATCAAAGTGGACCTCACAACAGAAACTTCATAATCATAATTCAATGTATCTGATAACTCAATCATTTGATATTATCTTTTTAATTCTGTTGATAATTACTATAAATATATTCTGAAACAAATACGTTCATGTAAAGTATTATACGTCTAATACTTTGTTAACGTTTTCAAGTTATAACATATACACATATACATATATAATCATATTTGTTTATATAATGGTTCGTGAATCATTGGAATTTGGTCGAGGTTTAATGGATGTATGAACACAGTTTAAAATTCTCGAGACTTAACTTAACAAACTTTGCTTATCGTGTCAGAAACATATAAATATTAAAGTTTAAATTTGGTCAGAAATTTCCGGGTCATCACAGTACCTACCCGTTAAAGAAATTTCATCCCGAAATTTGAGTGAGGTGGTCATGGCTAACAATAAAATGTTTTCATGATGAATGTGAGTTGATAAGTAGAGTTTTATCATCGTTGAGTAATATGGGTAAATTCGATTATTCGAAGAGAACGAATGAAGCTATCACAAAAGAGTGAAATGAATAGATAAAGTTTCATCTTAACTTTTGACGTTGTCTTGGTTGAATTCCGGAATTCACGGGATTTAAAGAAAATCTTCGAAATCTGAGAGATTTGATTCTTTGGCGAATAAGGAGATTAAGATCTCTATAATTAAATACGGTGATCTGCCTCGATTACTCTGTCTGATATTTCCATTATAAATTAAACTCTTCCGTTCCATTATTATCACCATTCTTATACTTTATTTCTTAGTTCATACGTCCAAAAGATTGTGAAAATACTTAATTCAATTCTAATCCTTGATGTTTTCCTATTTATCATTTCTGTCATCCTTCCTGTCAATCTTCCACCAGAAAAATCTGTTTACTTATACTATTACCTTAGGATAATACTATTCTTAATTTTACCGTGTCTTTATATTGCTATTCGTATTAATATCCACGGTTTGTAACCTCTTTGTTATTGGGCTTTATATTTTCTCTTATATTTTGGAGCTCTTTACCTTTTTATTGTCTTCTCGACCGGTAGTAATGCGAGTAATGGTCCAGAATTCGCAAGTATGGAGTTTTGAATGAATTTAATGTCCTAAACAAGAAAGAATGTAATCGCACGATTTGATTTGTCAAATTACCTGAGTCACTGAGAATAGAACTATCAAGAACATACTTTCTTGATATGTTAAGAAGTGAAGCAGAATGAAAGAGTTATGTAACATGGCACATGATGACGTTATAGTCTGTGAATCATCACGTCCCATAAGAAACTCAGCATGACTTACTATAATATAATCACGTTGATCAAGTGTCATTATATTATACTAACTCATGCATCAATTTCCAACACTACTCCAAAAATCATTCATAATTTAAACTCGAATTTTAAAGAAATTTAGAAACTAAAATGGTTTCCTTTATGATGTAATACGGATAGCACGAAAAGATAACTAATTTCGGACAAGAAGAGTTATGAAAATATCCTCAGAAATATCGAAGATATTTATGATGATATTTTGGGATTTCTAACTTCGATGGTTGATGAAGAAATATTTTCCGCAAGATTTTAACATGAGTACAGAGTAAGATATTCGTTGAAGGTTTCATCGGATCCAGAATTACCTAGATTCTTTGAATATATGATATGGTCCTGGTATTTGGCCTGGGTCTCCTTCATGGTTTGCTCAATCTATTTTTAGTACCAAATTTTCTTATCGAGCGTTCCCAACACTCTCTTCTTTATCATCAAACTTTTGACCGTTTAGACTATCTACAATTTTTCTGTTTCCTCTGCATTTAATGCTACGATATCTGAATCATCGGTTATCATTCCAAAGTGGTTTCAAGAGAATTGTGTTTTTAGATGATTAAACGCTGATGGTAACATGGTGGAATATGAAAGGTTCCCCGGTAACAATAAAAGAGCACGCATATATATCGAAGTTATAATAAGGTTGTTTCAAACGAAGAGTCGAAGTTGATTTGCTGGAGTTGTGATGAAATTGGCTAATTTGGAGAGGGATTGTAAAATTATTTTCGGTAATAACAACGCCAAAGGAGCTATCACAGATACGTGTTAAACGTTTACTCAGGTTCCGAGAGTTTTCAAGTGCATAACTATATGCATCAATCTCTTCTTACGTAGATGAAGTGCGGTTGGTTCATCCTCTCGATTGAGGTGTTTTCAAGAATCATGAAAGGTTTGAACGTAGATTGTAATCATCAAAATACAATGAGGTTTAAGATGAGATCAAGTGGCAAACTTGAAGAAATATTTAGTTTCATATGTTATAATCAATATTTTAATTCATTTTAATTGTCCAATGTTATTAGTCCACAGTCGATAGTCCACAGTTAACAGTCCAATAATTCATATATAGTTTAATATATAATATTCGAATTAATTAATACGTATCGTGACCCGTGTACATGTCTCAGACTCGATCACAACTCAAATTATATATATTATTGTAGAATCAACCTCAACCCTATATAGAGAACTCGATCATTACTGCATATAGAGTGTCTATGGTTATTCCAAATAATATATAAATGCGTCGATATGATATGTCAAAAACTTGCATACGTGTCCCGATATTTAAAGTGCGTAAAATAAATAACAGAAATTAAATAACGATAAATAAATTGCGTAAATTAAATAACAGAAATTAAATGACGATAAATAAAATTGCGAGAATGTAAATTGCAATAATTAAATTGCGATAAATAAAATGTAATCAGTTAACTAGGAACAATTAGCTAGGAACAGTTAGCGTGGATTCTTAACAAAATTTCTCATAGTTAATTTGTTTGTTTCTAACAAAATTTATTTTGTCAAATGTTTTCTTCATTATGCCACTTGTTGAATTCTGATAAATCAAAATCCAAATATGAAATTGGATGAATATGGTTATTCTGTGGTGAACGGATACATATATCGGTGGTTGTAAGTAGCATAGTAAATGACTGTTGAATTAGATTTGAAAGAATGTACAGTGTACTTATTTGTGTGAAATCTGAATATTCCTCGAGTATTACCTACCCGTTAAAATATTTTTACCATTAACAATTTGTACAAAAGAATTTTTAATTACAATCTTTATGAAAATATAGTTACATATATATTTTCTTCAGATGTAATCATGGATTTAATGAGTCAATATGATATTAAACTCATTTGATTTTCGGTTTGAGCTAGAATAAATAATCTCTAAGACTTTAGAGGTTACATAATCGCTATGAAGAATGAAGATAATTGATGTAGATCGATACGTAGAACGGTGATTATACTCGAGGTACAGAATGAGATGTTGAGGCATGGATTGTTGATGGTACTAGTGCTGTTATTGATGGTACGGTTGGTGCCGGTGATGTTGCTGAAGCTGATACGTTTTGCACCATATTTTCCAAATTGATTACTCGAGCGCGAAGTTCGTTGACTTCTTCTACTATTCCGGGATGATTGTCGGTCGGAACGAGTGGATGAATAAGGTTTAGAATTTTGGATAGAATATAATCGTGTCGAGCTACTCCGGAAATGAGAGAGAAAATGGTGGCTCGAACAGGTTCCCCGGTAATTGTTTCAGGTTCTTCGCCAAGAGGGGAATGTGGGGGATGGAAGGGATCACCTTCTTCGCATCTCCATTGATTAAGTTGACTACGAACCCATCAGATGAATTGGAGATGGATGATTGGTTGATTCATTCTGGTGACACTGCTTTCGGAGCTTAGGTGAAACTCCATATCGGAATATGTAACATCCTCAATCGGGCCTAGTTGTAAGATTACTATTTTGCCCTTAAGTTTGTATTGCGTTATTATATGCTTTTATTTCTATTTAATATTTATTATTATTTAATGATGTGGTTAGGACCAGTTTGTGACAAGGGTCACAGAACAGGTTTGTTTATTTAATTTGGACTCCGTTTGGGTTGCCAAATGACGTACGAAAGATATCAGATAACTGATAAATACCCGTGTGTCACACAGTGTGGGAATTATCCACAATTAAGTGACTAGTCTGTGTTCTTTCTTTCCATTTCTAGACCCTTCTTCCCAAACACTCCCGTACCTTCCCTTCCACCTACAATCAAACCCTAATCCTTAATCTTTAGCTAGAGCTCAAATTGTTCATATCTTTGTGTTCCTTGTGATTCACTAATTCTTTTAAGGTAAGAATCACAAGCTTCCATGCTCTAATCTTTGAGAAATTTAAGATTTTGTGTTAGTTTTCATAAAAGTGTAAATTTGTGTCAAAACAAGTGATTTAAGTGTTGTTATGGTCAAATTGTTGTGGGTTTTGAGTCTATAACAAGTAGTGAATAAGTTGTGGTCGATTTTGGTGTTTAAAACGAGCTCTAGATCGAGATTTGAGGATTTCATCGTGAAGTCCGTAGCCTTTGTTCAGTTTCTGATGAAGATGAACACTCGGCCGACTGTCGGTCGACAGTCGACCGACCGATTGACGAATACAACCGACCGACTGTTGAGTGAACCAACCGACTGAGATTTACCTTCGACCGATTGATGTAATACCAAATGAATCGACCGACTGGTAAGGTCAGTCGACCGGTTGTGTTGATAGTCGATCGACTGTAAGAGTCAGTCGACCGACTGAGTGTCCAGGGCAGAATATTTTACCTAAGTGTTGATTTTTAGCCGTTATGCTGCCCGTTTGTATTTTGGTGTTTAGGAAAGTGCACAAGTGTTAAGCAGAAAATTTTTAGCGGACAGTTTTCTGACAAAATTTTCTGTATTGTGTCATTTGGTGTTTATGGACATAAACTAACTCGTGTATATGTATTTCTCAGGAGAAAAGGAGAAAGAGAAGGTTCAGTGATTAGATAGCTGAACACCTTCTCTTTTGCTGGTATTTGGTGAGTGGGACTAACTGGAGAATATAGTATATAGAAGCATGTTATATTATGATTGCCATGCTTGTTAGATATACTTATTGTTGTGTTTAGTTAGTTGTTGTGATGACTGCATGTTAGTTGATGCTTGTCTGCTGGAGCCCAGTGCGTCCCTATTGTGTGGTAGCCTTGGTAGGAGAGATCAACCTGCCGGTTGGGTTCCTCTGTGGTAGCCTAGACAGCCGTGGTGTATATATATGTGAATGACGTATCCGTCGCGTGTGGATTATGTATATACATACGGTGGAGGAGGAACTTCTGGTAAGCCCCAGTCCAATCAGCTGGTGGTTAATGGTTTGGCCGAGCCGCCAGAGTCTCTGTAGACGGCACTTGGGTGATGTTTGTGTGTTAGACTATTGTGACATGATTAGTATAACACTTATGTATGCTATGGTCTGTAGTTAGTCGTACTCACTTAGCTTCGTGCTAATTCCCCTCTATCTCCTCCCTGCATGTTGTTAGCTTTTGTAGATAGTGCTTTTGGGAGAAGACGGGCATGATGATGTTATGTTTGATAGGGTTAACTCTGATGTGGTCTTTTAGAATATGAACCATGTACTTTTGAAAACAGAATGTATTTACGTCTCTTCCTGTTAATATGTAAATTGTTTTAATGACACGTGACATCGGTTTGTACAAATGTCGATATCGTATTTAATTAATATTATGCTTCCGCCACGTATTTATTATAAAAAAAAAATATAGCGGTGTCACAGAATAATTGTCAGAATCCGAGGAATTCGAAGTGGTTGAGGGATTCATCTCGGACGATCAGATGAAGGATTTTTTTATAAGAGATAGATTATAGGATGTAGATTAATACCCTGCAATACATAATTTACATATGCATATATAATACTAAAATCCCATAAGTTACGGAGGAATCTACGGAAGCTGTCAAGCAAGGGTAACAATATCAGATACGCAAAGATATGAATTTTGTCTATACACTACTCATGCAATTCATCTAGCAAGACGTGTCTAGACTAAAAATGATAAGCAGGTAATTTCCTAAGGATGATAAGCAGATGATTTTCGACTAGAAATGATAAGCAAAACTTTTGACATGCAGACACGGTCGAAGTCCAGTCTCATTAATGCATCCTAACGACTTATCAGTTAGACACACTAATGCAGACCTGGTTCGCTAAGACCACCACTCTGATACCAACTTTCATGACCCGTCCTAATCCTTCTGAATGAAGTCCATATCGATTATAAACGATTCACAATAGTTGATTACATCGCGAGGTACTTGACCTCTATATGATACATTTTACAAACATTGCATTCGTTTTTAAAAGACAAACTTTCATTACATCGAAAATTGACAGGCATGCATTCCATTTCATAATATATCAAACTATCAACGACTTAATAATAATCTTGATAAACTCAACGACTCGAATGCAACGTCTTTTTGAAATATGTCATGAATGACTCCAAGTAATATCGCTAGAATGAACTAATGCACAGCGGAAGATTTCTTTCGTACCTGAGAATAAACATGATTTAAAGTGTCAACCAAAAGGTTGGTGAGTTCATTAGTTTATCATAAACAATCATTTCCATTAATTTAATAGACCACAAGATTTTCATTTTCATTTCTCATAAACATCATCTCATATCAGGCATTTTGCAAACTGCATAGAGATAAAAATCATTCATATGGTGAACGCTTGATAAACGAACTAACATGATGCATATAGAATATACCCATCATTCTGGGACTCTCATCGGACATGATAATCGAAGTACTAAAGCATTCGTAACCCGAATGGGGCGTGTCAAGGTCCATAGATCTATCTTTAGGATTCACGTCAATTAGGGGCCATTTCCCTAATTCTTAGGCCACCAAGCTAAAAAGGGGCATATTCGATTCGATAATCCAACCATAGAATGTAGTTTCGATTACTTGTGTCTATTTTGTAAAACAGTTATAAAAATTGCGCATGTATTCTCAGCCCAAAAATATAAAGGGTAAAAAGGCAAATGAAACTCACCATACTGTATTTTGTAGTAAAAATATATATGACTATATTGAACAAATGCAGGGTTGGCCTCGGATTCACGAACCTATATTAATTACATTTCTATTAAAACATATGATAGAAATATCATAATTTCATTTATTAATGTATATTATTTATATATGTTTCATTGTTATATAATATTTATACTAGATTTCATTTAAAAATATATACTTTATGTTATATCTTGAATTATATGTTTTTATGTATTTATCTTGTGTATGTATTTAAAGTGATTAATATAGTTATATTAATATCTATATATATTTAGGATTATATAAAAAAAATATACCTAATTTGTTATATGTAATTTTTTATCTAAGTAATGTTAATATGATTCATATATAGTTATATGGAATATTAATATAGTTGTATTATAAATATTTATTTATTTAAGAATGATAGTTTTGATAATAATGATTTTACTAATAATAATATTAATAACTTTATTAAGAAAGATAATATTGATAATAATAATGATTTTATTAATAACGATACTTTTGTTTGATAATAATACTAATAATACTAGTTGTTACAAAAGTGATACTAATAATAATATTAATAAAAATAATAATTTTATTATTTTCATAATGATAATAGTAATAATAACCATATTCTTAATTATAACTATAATCATAATAATAATAACGATAAATGACAACTAATAGTTAAATGACAAATTTTATGATAATAAATACCTTAATAAAGTTAATAATAATAATAATAATGTTCATATTACTTTTAATCATAGTAATAATTATAATTACAGTTCTAATAATAATTAGTAATAATAACAATAATAATAATACGAAATATTAATAATACACATATTAATAATAATAATCATAGAGAAGATAGACTACCTCAAAAGAATGAGTTTTAAAAATAAACAGCCCTTGCCCGGGCTCGAACCTGCGACTTCTCGAAACCCAACACCCCATACAAACCGTTCCTCTGTCTGATTATTTCTGTTATAGTTTCATCACCCAAATTTATTTAACCCACTTTATTATTCAGTCTTCTTCTCCATCATCCAAGTCGACCAGAGTACGAATCCTAACTACGAATTAATTGTTTAATCTCATTTGGATTCCTCAGTATAATTATAAATTACCAAGTTTACATGATTGTATTTTAAAAAAAAAATAAAGTAGCAGACTGCTACGAACAACGAAGGAAAAAAAAATAAAACCTGAATTAGGCTCTGAGAACGTTTTGGATCATTATCACAACAAGGATTTCGAATACTTCACAATGTAATAATCAATCAATATCAATTGTTCTATTAATTCAAAACTAAAAAAATAAAATAAAAAAAATTAAAACAGCCACTGATGGCCGACGGTTTGAAGAGAAGAAAAAAAATTGATTTCACTTTTGAGAGCGTTTTAGACAAAGATCAAAGCACGAAATATATTTCAAATCAATCCTAGAACCTGTTGTAATCGTCAATTAAACTTGAAACACAAACATGAACTCGAATTTCTCCAAGAACATTTCGGTTGACTTTTTATAAATAAACTTTGACTCTAAAATTTGGATTCATTAAGAAAAATTGAGATTTGAAACTTTACATAAAGATTCATGACGTACCTTTGATCACTTTTACATTTTTAGTTTTTGAAATTTCTTATGAAATCAAGCTTTTCATAAAATGGAATAAAAATAGAGGTACCGGCATTTATTTTATTTCCTGTATGAATTCCTTGAGTTTGCAGTAAATAATTTAAGAGTATAATTGAGTGATGGATAATAGGAGTCGAATGATTCATATCTTTAACATTATCAATCGATTTATAACAGAAAAAGGGAGATGGCAGTCACGGGAAAATAGGAAGAAGAAGAAGAGTTAAAAAGAATCTGATTTTATCTCAATCAGATGGATAGTGATGTTGATGTCGTGCGAGGTGTATATAAAATAGCTTTATATTTTAGCAGGAAATACTATTAAATACGATACAATTTTACACAAGATATTTATTTATTTATTTATAGAATGGATATACTTAAACCTTGCTACAACACTTATAGGCAGTGTACCTAATCGTACAGTAGTGTAGTTTTTAGTAAGTCCGGTTCGTTCCACAGGGAAAATCTTTAAACAAAGCTTAACGCTATATTAGTTTACTTTTACAAAAATACAAATATATATATATATATATAAGTAATATTATTATTATAAAGGGGGGTTTTTACCGTTTAATGACCGGTTTGTCGATTTTAAAACTTTAGTCGCAGTTAAAACCAAATGTAAAATAATAAATAAATACAAGACTTAATTTAAAGCGTAAAGTAAATAACGATAATGAAATTGTGAATAATAAAAGTACGATAAAATAAACTTGCGATAATTAAAAAGTACGATAATTAAAAGTGCAATTAAATACAATAACAATAAATAAAAATGCGATAATTAGAAGTGCAATTAAATATAAAATAAAGGAAATTAAATATGAAATAAAAGAATTATGCTTATTTAAACTTCCGTAATCATGATGTTTGACGTGTTGATTTTAGTTTTATGCCCATGGGTTAATTGTTCTTTGTCTTGAATTATTTAATATGTCTATAAGGATTTGTCCATAATAGTTCATCAGTCATAAATATAAAGAGCGAAAGCCTTCGTCAAATTATTCTTATTCCCGAAGTCAAATATTCCAACTAATCGGGGATTCGAATTGTAACAAGGTTTTAATACTTTGTTTAATGAATACACCAGGTTATCGACTGCGTGTAAACCAAGGTTTTACTACTTTGTTAACAATTACACCAATTACCCTTGAATGTAATTCACCCCTGTTTCAACAAGTCTATTAACTATTAATCCAGTTCCGTATCCGGTAAAATGAATAATTATTGGTATTTATAAATATCCCGCCCACCGTACCAAGTCAAGCGTATGTGGTTATATATAAATACGTCGAATTATAAGTTTGTATATTAAATTAACAAGGTATTGTTTAGTTAATATAAAACCCATTAATAGCCCATAGTCTAATTTCCACAAGTGTCGTTCTTTTATCCAAACCCCAATTATGGTACAAAGCCCAATTACCCAATTTTAGTAATTAGCCTAACATCATGATTACTTCGGATTAAATAAGCATAATAATAACTTAGCTACGAGACATTAATGTAAAAAGGTTGAACATAACTTACAATGATTAAAAATAGCGTAGCGTTACACGGACAGAATTTCGACTTACACCCTTACAACATTCGCTAACATACCCTTATTATTAGAATTATAATTAAAATTAAAATTAAAATATAAATATAAATATATTTACGTATACATATATAGAGAGAGATTGAATTTCGATGGATTTTGCGATCAAACTGCGTTTGCTTTTATAGGGAATTGAGTCCAGGTGAGCTCCGCGACTCGCGCCCTTTTTGCTCTTCAAACTCCGCGAGTCGCGGAGTTTGTAATTACAGCTCACTCCATTTTGGCTCTTTGTTTACCGACGGTTTATTATATAAATATAATATATATATAATTTATATAATTAATTATATATTATATTATATTTATATACATAGTTAACTTGTAATTTTTAGTCCGTTGCGTCGAGCGTTGAGAGTTGACTCTGGTCCCGGTTCAATATTTTTGAACGTCCTTGCGTACAATTTAATATCTTGTACTTTGCGTTTTGAATCTTGTACTCTTGTAATTTCGAGACGTTTCTCATCAATAATTGGAACCTCTTTGATTGTCTTTTGTACTTTTGAGCTTTTTGGTCGTTTGCGTCTTCAATTCGTCGAATCTGTCTTTTGTCTTCACCTTTTATTATTTAAACGAATATCACTTGTAAATAGAACAATTGCAACTAAAAGCTTGTCTTTCTTGGGGAATAATGCTATGAAATATATGTTCGTTTTTAGCATTATCAAATATTCCCACACTTGAGCGTTGCTTGTCCTCAAGCAATATAGTCTTGAAATACTAGAATCACTTCTTTATTCTTCACACTTTGTACATCAGTGATTTCTTTACGGCGGTATAAACAATGGTAGTAACGATATGGTTTACAGTCCCACATGACTATAAAAATTTAGATCCATTAAGAAAATTGGATCTTTATGAAAACATTTGATCTTTTGAAAATTAAATCTAGTTTTTTACCCTAGATAAGTTTTCCGGAATAACCCTTCACCGGTGTTTGCAAATTATTTTTGTGGGTTTGGTGGGTTTCAGATTTGAAAATTTTAGCTCAAAACTTGCGGTTTGGTGTCACCCACTTGCTAACCTTGTATTAGGAAAGCAACACGTCCAGTTTACTTGTCCCGTATATTACCTTTCGGTAAACTACCGTCCGGTTGTAAAGGAAAGCGTTGAACAAGCAACTGTTAAGGCAATGTCCCCTGACACGCTTTTAATTATGGTCTATAACGTGTCGGACGCAATTACTATCCTTGGTAGGAGCAATAGTAAAGCTCACCCTTATGATTTTTCGGTCTGGCACAAGGTCCTGTCTTCGACCATGCTATGCAACCACCGTTCTTACGGTTGACACCCGATTTGGTTCAGGTAACCTAATGAATTCCAGGTGAATTCCTAGGATTTTACGTTCAAAGGTAATGAACGCATTGAAAATGGGTTTTCAGAAAACAAATCGGTTTTATTTTTGATCAAAATATTTTCTCGTTCAAGCTCGAGTTTAGATATCATTGAATTCCATGAGTTTGTAATTCTCAATCTTTAAGGTCAATCTCAAGGATTGAGTAATATCAGGCTTAAAAGCTGATTTTTGATCTTTAAGAAGATTATCCTTTCTGGGGATCTGATTCATTAGTCTTATCCAGCTAATTTGCACGGTGCCCCCCCATTGTACGAGATAAATCCTTCTCATGGTTAGGATAAATCTGACCATTTGGCGACCCTGTTTAATGCTGAGGTCCGTGGATTTCCTGCTGATTTTAGTGATGACTTTTCTAGATTTTTCGTCAACCTACAGCTGGTCTGGACGACAACTTCCTGACCTAAATCAAAAGCGCGTTTCTTTTTCGGAAGACTTAACTTTCTTTTAATGATGGAATTGATTCATCGTGTAGATCCATCTCTTCTTTTCTTTCATTGGGTAAAACATTTTAGTTTAGTCCAAAGCAAAAGTATTTTCAGTTATTTGTTACAGAAATATGTGACATATGTTTAATATAACTTGGTAATTTTTCCCACACTTGGCTTTTATTTTCCTTTTTATTATCCTCTATTCCATTTTAAATGAATTTTAACATTTTGGTTTGTTTCTCAATTTATGTCCTTTCCGAGGTAACAATAATTTCGGTGTTAAAACCTAGTTTTATCATTCATAAATATGTATAAACATGATTTTGAGTTCATTTAATTGAAAAATTTAAAAAATTTTACTAGAATTGGGTAGTCAGTATATAAGACTAGGGCTGTTCTTTATTATCAGAGAGCACTAGATTCTAATACAACTACTGCTTTACTAGTATTTTTAATGGTAACCAAGTGTTTAAGATAAAAATTTTAAAATCCGAAAGAATTTAACCCCTTCCCACACTTAAGATCTTGCAATGCCCTCATTTGCAAGAAATCAGTAAAAATTTAAATTATTGAGGGTGATTAGCGTAGAAATGATTAAATTTTACCAAAGTTTCCAAACATATTTGTGTTTGCTTGCTGAATGATAAATGGTGCATATCATTTGTTCATTCCGTCTTGTTGTTATTTCACATATATTTTGCATCTTGTCGTCAAAATTAGTTGCTTTTGCTGAACTTAATGCCAGTCTTTGAAAATGCGTTGTTTTACCCTGTTGTGTACATAAGATAAACTGCAAACATATATACATATTTTTGAAGTTTAGTATATTACCCCACATTCAAAAATTATTGAAATCTAAGAATAAAAGTTATAAAATTATAAAAACTATTACAATATTAACATAAGTATTAAACGTATCAACATTACAAATTACAAAATAAATAAAACTAAGTAGACTAGGGATGATGCTGATACCAGTAGGGGTTCCATGCATAACCATAGGTGCTATAAAATGCTTCGGCTGGGTTATACGTAGGATACGGTGGTTGAATCTCTATAGACCAGGGAGGGAATATGGGCGATGGAGTAGGAATATAGTTTCTACCTATATGTTGGCAATAAGCTATGATTTGGTTTTGATGAACTTGCCAATCTTCAAATGCTCTATGTCTAGCATTTTCGTACTCCTGTGAAGCAATAAACCTTTGCATTTCTTGCATTTCATTTCCCCCTCCTACATTACCTTGCTGTTGGTTTCTCTCAACCTGTGGATGTCTACCATGGTATTATACTGCGGCGTTATTTCGCCTCTTCAAAACCTTTGCACCATGGTATACATTTAAACCTATTGTATCGCGGGGTTCTGGTTCTTCGACTAATAATCCCCCCCGACTTATATCCACACCGAGATATTCAGCAATCAAAGTAATAAATATACCACCTCCTATTATGCTATGCGGTCTCATCCCCCTAACCATAGCTGATAAATAAAAACCCACACAATACGGTATACTTACAGCGCTTTGTGGGTCTCGAATACACATGTGGTAAAAAAAATCCTGTTCATTTACCTTTTCCTTATTCTTACCTCTTTGTGTAATCGAGTTCGTTAAAAACCTATGAATTACTCTTAACTCTGCTCTATCTATATCCAAATAAGAGTAATTCCCCCCTTTGAACCGGTGATGGCTAGTCATTTGACTCCATACACCATGTGTATCAAAATTTTCATCTATCTTTCTACCATTTAGTATCAACCCTCTACAATCGGCAGATGCTAACTCCTCGGGCATATATATACGTAAAGCCTGAGCCATGTCTAGTAAAGACATGTGGCGCATCGAACCTTCTAACAAAAATCTAATAAAAGATCAATCGGTTAAACTAGCTACCCGATCATTTAATTCTATACTACACAACAATTCTTCACACCATACTTTATATACAGGTCTACGCATGGTGAATAAACGTACCCAGTCGTTAAAAGTAGAATTACCATACCTCTGTGCAAGTAATTTCCTAATTGGCCCGGCCAATTCTATAGCTTCCAATGGTCCCCATTCTATGACCCTAGGTACCTCAACAGCTTTAGAATGAAGAGTATGCAAACCCCTTTGGTATTTTGGATAATCTATCCAAAGTCTGTCAAATCTCAGGTTCGGGTGCAAATCTTCCAAGTGCATATCAGAAAATGTCATGACTGGATGAGGTATATCTTGTTTGTGGTAGTTATCCACCTCCTGTTGTTCCGCATTCTCAGTAGGAGCATTGCGAGCTTGGGATGAAGATTCACCCCTTTCAGTCTGCAAAACACATCAAACACAATTTTTGTGCATCCAAATATGCATTAGTGTTAGCAAAATCATCAATCAAAATAATTACAATGACATGATCAATTTATATCAAACTTAAGCTCATTTTCATATTTTCATTAAATCTACACTTTTTCAAATAAGCATATACGAAAATATTCGCCAAGTTCATAAGCATTCAACTCAAATAACATGTCAAAATAATCATTACTAGCAATTAAACAAGTTTCAAATGGCATTATCTCTCAAAAATCAAGTTCATGAATTTTAGACTTGAAAAAGTCCACTTTAATTCTCAAAATCATGTTTAGGTTCAAAGTTTGGATCATTTAACTACCTAAACATGTTACACTACTTAATTTAGCAACAATTCATGACAAAAATCTGCCATAACCTGTTTATATCAAAAAGCCCCAAATTTGCTCAAGAACACAAACCCTAGATTACTCAAAATTTGAAGTTTAAGGCTTCTAATCATGTTAAATAGCATCAATCTAGGTTATACAAGCATAATACATAAACAATTTAAGCATAATTACACTAAAAAGCATCAAAATTGAATTGGGTATAAAATTGCTCAAGAACACTAATTTTCGGATTAAATGGTGTTTAGGTGTAGAAATTTACCGTTTTTCTTGAGTAATTCCTTGATAGCATCCTTCTCAACATGATTTTAGTAAAAGATTTGATGATTAACGGTCAAAAATTGCGAATTTGGTGTGTATTTTTCGGGTTTTTTCGGGTTATTTTCGCAGTTTGTTTTGTGGGTGTTGTGTGGACTGAGCTGTTCCATCTCCTTTATTTTTTTTCTGTAATTCGGTCCCTCCGCGAGTCGCGGGGTTTTTACCCTTCAAGTCGCAGAGTTTGTATATATATATATATATATATATATATATATATATATATATATTTTAATATAAAATCTTAACTTATGAAACAATTAAGTAATTAATTTTAAAATTTTGTTTCCCTTTGTTTTAGGACGAGGTCGTTTCGGATCGATGTCCTAGTCCGTCCTTCGACAAAATTTTAAAATTTGTCTTTTTCAAGCGATTGTTTTAAAAGCTTAGATTTTTTTAGTTTTTTAATGTTTTTGGCATACTTTAATTCAATAAGATTAAAAATAATGATAATAAAAGTTCTCGTCCCTCCCTTGAGTAAAGCAATTTCGGTTCAAAGACCTAGTCTTCAACTTACGACGAATTTTAAAAATCATATTTTTAACTTAGCGAAATAAAGTAAATTTTTGTTTTTAAATTCACACCAAACTTAAATTAAAAATTCATATTATAAAATCACACCAAACTTATATTATATTTTTCAAATATTTGCAATTTTAAATATATTGTTTTTACAAAGTTTACAATATTAATTTAAGATTTATATATTAATTTTAAAAACATGGTAAAAATAAAATTAAAAATCTTTTTGGCTTTTATCCCACTTTAATCAATCAAATATTATCAAAAATATGCGCCCCTCTTTTCGGTAAAGTAATTTCGGTTCCATAACCTAATTTAACTCATGACGATTTTTTGAAATATTTTGGGTTGATTGATTAAAGATATTTATACCTTAAGAATAAATGTTAAATTTCGCAGTGATGTAATAAATTTTTGAATGATATCAATAATTTCGGTCGCCAAACCTAATTTTATTTAATACTAATTTAATACTTTATAGCGAACAAATTAGCGTTTATTATCAAAAGGTTAAAAATAAAAATAAAAAATAAAAATTGTACAGACTTACCTGTGATATAGTATTCTTAGTTATATGATCTATCCCATTCATAAGATAGTCGGTTTAATTGGTTTTCCATAGCTACATAGGCGTAACCTCGAGCATTCAGTGTTTTTTCTTCTAAACATATGAACGGTCCGTCTCTGCATAAAGTAACAAATTCGGTATTTGAATAGGTTTGATTATTTGAACATTTACCTCCATGTGACCATTTTCCGCATTTGTGACATCTTTCTAGGTGTCGTGCTCTTCTTTTCGCTGTGGATTTTGATTTTCCTTTACCAAATTGTGACTTATTATCTTCGCATCTGGATTCTTTTCTTACTCCGTCCAATCTTTCTCTGATTACTGATACTATTTCACTCGAAAGTGTGTCATTATTACGTTTAGTGATCAAAGCGTGTAGCATTAGACCATGGTTTAGTTCACAGGCAGTCTTCATTTCGTAAAAACCTAAAAAAAAATAAAAATTCAGAATGGGGGGAGAAGACTAGTTCTTTAGGGTCTGCTAGGGAAAGACCATTCGAGTTTCATTTTTGAGAACTACACGAAAACAGACAATCTAACTCTAACAGAAATATATATTATCCTTTAAAGACTTGATTCTCCCCACACTTACTTAGCTGTGGTATTGAAATTGTGATTAACTTCATTGTCAACTTCCATCGGACCATGTATGTAATGTTTAACTCTGTGACCATTAACTTTAAATTCAATCCCATTTGAATTTATCCGTATGGGAAAACTCTTTTGACTATGAATGGTCCAGACCATCTTGATTTCAATTTTCCAGGAAATAGCTTGAATCGTGAATTGAAAAGAAGAACTCTGTCTCCTTCTTTAAATTCTTTTGAACTTCTGATTCTTTTATCATGCCATTTTTTCGTTCTTTCTTTATAGATTAATGAATTTTCGTATGCTTCATGTCTTAATTCTTCTAATTCGTTTAGTTGACTTAATCGTAGACGTCCGGCTTCATGTAAATCAAGATTACATGTCTTCAAAGCCCAAAATGCTTTGTGTTCAATTTCTACTGGAAGATGACATGCTTTTCCATAAACAAGTCTAAAAGGTGTGGTTCCAATTGGAGTTTTGTAGGCTGTTCTAAAAGCCCAGAGTGCATCCTCCAATTTAATGGACCATTCCTTCGGATTTGATCCTACGGTTTTCTCTAGAATACGTTTTAAAGCTCGGTTGGTATTTTCAACTTGTCCACTTGTTTGTGGATGATATGCGGTGGAGATTTTATGAGTTACTCCATATCTTTTGAGAACTTTCTCAAGTTGATTATTACAGAAATGAGTACCCCGATCACTTATTAAAGCTTTCGGTGTTCCAAACCTTGCAAAAATACGTTTTAAAAAGTTGACTACAACTCGTGCATCGTTAGTTGGGAGAGCTTGTGCTTCCGCCCATTTAGATACATAATCAATGGCTACGAGAATATAGAGATTATTATGAGATTTTGGAAATGGACCCATAAAGTCAATACCCCAAATGTCAAATACTTCACATACTTGGATGACATTTTGTGGCATTTCATCACGTTGACTTATTTTTCCGGCCCTTTGACAAATATCACATGATTTGCAAAAAGGTGTGCGTCTTTGTAAATTGTAGGCCAATAGAATCCAGCATCGTAAACTTTTCTTGCTATTAGTTGAGGCCCATAATGCCCTCCTGTTGGTCCTGTGTGACAATGGTTTAAAATTTTACTAGCTTCATCTCCGAATACACATCGGCGTATTATTCCATCTGGACAACTTTTAAACAGATGTGGATCTTCCCAGAAATAGTGTTTTATATCACTGAAGAATTTCTTTCGTTTTTGGTACGATAATCCTTTTTCAAGGAATCCACATACTAAATAGTTTGCATAGTCTGTAAACCATGGAATTTCATTATAATCTATCTTCAATAGATATTCATCAGGAAAGTTCTCTTGTATGGCCGATTCATTTAGAACTTCTAATTTAGGTTTTCAAGACGAGAAAGATGATCAGCGGCGAGATTTTCTGCTCCTCTTTTATCTCGGATTTCAATATCGAACTCTTGTAAGAGTAAGATCCAACGGATTAATCTTGGTTTAGCATCTTGTTTCGAAAATAGGTATCTAAGAGCAGAATGGTCGGTATAGACCACCGTTTTTGCTAGAACGAGATATGATCGAAATTTGTCAAAAGCAAAGACAATAGCAAGGAGTTCTTTTTCAGTAGTTGTGTAATTTGTTTGTGCTCCTTGTAACATCTTACTAGCATAATATATAGGTTGAAATCGTTTTTCAATCCTTTGTCCTAAAACGGCTCCCAATGCAAAATCACTTGCATCGCACATTAGTTCAAATGGTAGATTCCAATTTGGTGTTATCATGATCGACGCATTAGTAAGTTTCTCTTTAAGAATATTAAAAGATTTGATGCATTCATCTGAAAAGATGAATGGAGCATCCTTTTCTAGGAGTTTATTCATAGGAGTGGCAATTTTAGAAAAATCTTTTATGAAACGTCGGTAAAAACCGGCATGCCCTAGAAAACTCCTAACTCCTCTAACATTGGTGGGATGTGGAAGTTTAGCAATTACATCTACTTTAGTTCTATCCACTTCAATTCCTTCTTTTGAAATTTTATGACCAAGAACGATGCCTTCTTTAACCATAAAATGGCATTTCTCCCAATTAAGAACTAGATTTGATTGTTCGCATCTAATAAGCATTCGTTCCAGATTAACTAGACATGATTCAAATGTATCACCGAAGACTGAAAAGTCATCCATGAAAACTTCCATGCATTCTTCTATCATGTCATGAAAAATCGCCATCATACACCTTTGATGAAATGTCCCGTTCTTATTGATTAAAAACGTTCCATATTAATTGATTTCGTTGCGAGGTTTTGACCTCTATATGAGACGTTTTTCAAAGAATGCATTCATTTTAAAACAAACCATAACCTTTATTTCATCAATAAAGGTTTTAAAAAAAAACTTTACGTAGATTATCAAATAATGATAATCTAAAATATCCTGTTTACACACGACCATTACATAATGGTTTACAATACAAATATGTTACAACAAAATAAGTTTCTTGAATGCAGTTTTTACACAATATCATACAAACATGGACTCCAAATCTCGTCCTTATTTAAGTATGCGACAGCGGAAGCTCTTAATAATCACCTGAGAATAAACATGCTTAAAACGTCAACAAAAATGTTGGTGGGTTATAGGTTTAACCTATATATATCAAATCATAATAATAGACCACAAGATTTCATATTTCAATACACATCCCATACATAGAGATAAAAGTCATTCATATGGTGAACACCTGGTAACCGACATTAATAAGATGCATATATAAGAATATCCCCATCATTCCGGGACACCCTTCGGATATGATATAAATTTCGAAGTACTAAAACATCTGGTACTTTGGATGGGGCTTGTTGGGCCCGATAGATCTATCTTTAGGATTCGCGTCAATTAGGGTGTCTATTCCCTAATTCTTAGATTACCAGACTTAATAAAAAGGGGCATATTCGATTTCGATAATTCAACCATAGAATGTAGTTTCACGTACTTGTGTCTATTTTGTAAATCATTTATAAAACCTGCATGTATTCTCATCCCAAAAATATTAGATTTTAAAAGTGGGACTATAACTCACTTTCACAGATTTTTACTTCGTCGGGAAGTAAGACTTGGCCACTGGTTGATTCATGAACCTATAACAATATATACATATATATCAAAGTATGTTCAAAATATATTTACAACACTTTTAATATATTTTGATGTTTTAAGTTTATTAAGTCAGCTGTCCTCATTAGTAACCTACAACTAGTTGTCCACAATTAGATGTACAGAAATAAATCGATAAATATTATCTTGAATCAATCCACGACCCAGTGTATACGTATCTCAGTATTGATCACAACTCAAACTATATATATTTTGGAATCAACCTTAACCCTGTATAGCTAACTCCAACATTCATATATAGAGTGTCTATGGTTGTTCCGAAATATATATAGATGTGTCGACATGATAGGTCGAAACATTGTATACGTGTATATGGTATCTCAAGATTACATAATATACAATACAAGTTGATTAAGTTATGGTTGGAATAGATTTGTTACCAATTTTCACGTAGCTAAAATGAGAAAAATTATCCAATCTTGTTTTACCCATAACTTCTTCATTTTAAATCCGTTTTGAGTGAATCAAATTGCTATGGTTTCATATTGAACTATATTTTATGAATATAAACAGAAAAAGTATAGGTTTATAGTCGGAAAAATAAGTTACAAGTCATTTTTGTAAAGGTAGTCATTTCAGTCGAAAGAACGACGTCTAGATGACCATTTTAGAAAACATACTTCCACTTTGAGTTTAACCATAATTTTTGGATATAGTTTCATGTTCATAATAAAAATCATCTTCTCAGAATAACAAATTTTAAATCAAAGTTTATCATAGTTTTTAATTAACTAACCCAAAACAGCCCGCGGTGTTACTACGACGGCGTAAATCCGGTTTTACGGTGTTTTTCGTGTTTCCAGGTTTTAAATCATTAAGTTAGCATATCATATAGATATAGAACATGTGTTTAGTTGATTTTAAAAGTCAAGTTAGAAGCATTAACTTTTGTTTGCGAACAAGTTTAGAATTAACTAAACTATGTTCTAGTGATTACAAGTTTAAACCTTCGAATAAGATAGCTTTATATGTATGAATCGAATGATGTTATGAACATCATTACTACCTTAAGTTCCTTGGATAAACCTACTGGAAAAGAGAAAAATGGATCTAGCTTCAACGGATCCTTGGATGGCTCGAAGCTCTTGAAGCAGAATCATGACACGAAAACAAGTTCAAGTAAGATCTTCACTTGAAATAAGATTGTTATAGTTATAGAAATTGAACCAAAGTTTGAATATGATTATTACCTTGTATTAGAATGATAACCTACTGTAAGAAACAAAGATTTCTTGAGGTTGGATGATCACCTTACAAGATTGGAAGTGAGCTAGCAAACTTGAAAGTATTCTTGATTTTATGTAACTAGAACTTGTAAAATATATGAAGAACACTTAGAACTTGAAGATAGAACTTGAGAGAGATCAATTAGATGAAGAAAATTGAAGAATGAAAGTGTTTTTAGGTGTTTTTGGTCGTTGGTGTATGGATTAGATATAAAGGATATGTAATTTTGTTTTCATGTAAATAAGTCATGAATGATTACTCATATTTTTGTAATTTTATGAGATATTTCATGCTAGTTTCCAAATGATGGTTCCCACATGTGTTAGGTGACTCACATGGGCTGCTAAGAGCTGATCATTGGAGTGTATATACCAATAGTACATACATCTAAAAGCTGTGTATTGTACGAGTACGAATACGGGTGCATACGAGTAGAATTGTTGATGAAACTGAACGAGGATGTAATTGTAAGCATTTTTGTTAAGTAGAAGTATTTTGATAAGTGTCTTGAAGTCTTTCAAAAGTGTATGAATACATATTAAAACACTACATGTATATACATTTTAACTGAGTCGTTAAGTCAACGTTAGTCGTTACATGTAAATGTTGTTTTGAAACCTTTAGGTTAACGATCTTGTTGAATGTTGTTAACCCATTGTTTATTATAACAAATGAGATGTTAAATTATTATATTATCATGATATTATGATATATAATATATCTTAGTATGATGTATATACAGTTAAATGTCGTTACAATGATAATCGTTACATATATGTCTCGTTTCGAAATCATTAAGTTAGTAGTCTTATTTTTACATATGTATTTCATTGTTAATACACTTAATAATATATTTACTTATCATTTAACATAATTAACCAAGTGTATCAATATCTTAATATGATTCATATGTACCTAGTAAGACGTTGTTATAACGATAATCGTTATATATATCGTTTTCGAGTTTCTTAAATTAATAGTCTCATTTTTATGTATATAACTCATTGTTAAAATACCTAATGAGATACATACTTATAATAAAAACATGTTAACTATATATATAACCATATATATGTCATTGTATTGTTTTTACAAGTTTTAACGTTCGTGAATCACCGGTCAACTTGGGTGGTCAATTGTCTATATGAAACATATTTCAATTAATCAAGTCTTAACAAGTTTGATTGCTTAACATGTTGGAAACATTTAATCATGTAAATATCAATCTCAATTAATATATATAAACATGGAAAAGTTCGGGTCACTACAGTACCTACCCGTTAAATAAATTTCGTCCCGAAATTTTAAGCTGTTGAAGGTGTTGACGAATTTTCTGGAAATAAATGTGGGTATTTCTTCTTCATCTGATCTTCATGCTCCCAGGTGAACTCGGGTCCTCTACGAGCATTCCATCGAACCTTAACAATTGGTATCTTGTTTTGCTTAAGTCTTTTAACCTCACGATCCATTATTTCGACGGGTTCTTCGATGAATTGAAGTTTTTCGTTGATTTGGATTTCATCTAACGGAATAGTGAGATCTTCTTTAGCAAAACATTTCTTCAAATTCGAGACGTGGAAAGTGTTATGTACAGCCGCGAGTTGTTGAGATAACTCAAGTCGGTAAGCTACTGGTCCGACACGATCAATAATCTTGAATGGTCCAATATACCTTGGATTTAATTTCCCTCGTTTACCAAATCGAACAACGCCTTTCCAAGGTGCAACTTTAAGCATGACCATCTCTCCAATTTCAAATTCTATATCTTTTCTTTTAATGTCAGCGTAGCTCTTTTGTCGACTTTGGGCGGTTTTCAACCGTTGTTGAATTTGGATGATCTTCTCGGTAGTTTCTTGTATAATCTCCGAACCCGTAATCTGTCTATCCCCCACTTCACTCCAACAAATCGGAGACCTGCACTTTCTACCATAAAGTGCTTCAAACGGTGCCATCTCAATGCTTGAATGGTAGCTGTTGTTGTAGGAAAATTCTGCTAATGGTAGATGTATATTCCAACTGTTTCCGAAATCAATAACACATGCTCGTAGCATGTCTTCAAGCGTTTGTATCGTCCTTTCGCTCTGCCCATCAGTTTGTGGATGATAGGCAGTACTCATGTCTAGACGAGTTCCTAATGCTTGCTGTAATGTCTGCCAGAATCTTGAAATAAATCTGCCATCCCTATCAGAGATAATAGAGATTGGTATTCCATGTCTGGAGACGACTTCCTTCAAATACAGTCGTGTTAACTTCTCCATCTTGTCATCTTCTCTTATTGGCAGGAAGTGTGCTGATTTGGTGAGACGATCAACTATTACCCAAATAGTATCAAAACCACTTGCAGTCCTTGGCAATTTAGTGATGAAATCCATGGTAATGTTTTCCCATTTCCATTCCGGGATTTCGGGTTGTTGAAGTAGACCTGATGGTTTCTGATGCTCAGCTTTGACCTTAGAACACGTCAAACATTCTCCTACGTATTTAGCAACATCGGCTTTCATACCCGGCCACCAAAAATATTTCCTGAGATCCTTGTACATCTTCCCCGTTCCAGGATGTATTGAGTATCTGGTTTTATGAGCTTCTCTAAGTACCATTTCTCTCATATCTCCAAATTTTGGTACCCAAATCCTTTCAGCCCTATACCGGGTTCCGTCTTCCCGAATATTAAGATGTTTCTCCGATCCTTTGGGTATTTAATCCTTTAAATTTCCCTCTTTTAAAACTCCTTGTTGCGCCTCCTTTATTTGAGTAGTAAGGTTATTATGAATCATTATATTCATAGATTTTACTCGAATGGGTTCTCTGTCCTTCCTGCTCAAGGCATCGGCTACCACATTTGCCTTCCCCGGGTGGTAACGAATCTCAAAGTCGTAATCATTCAATAATTCAATCCACCTACGCTGCCTCATATTCAGTTGTTTCTGATTAAATATGTGTTGAAGACTTTTGTGGTCGGTATATTTAATACTTTTGACCCCATATAAGTAGTGCCTCTAAGTCTTTAATGCAAAAACAACCGCGCCTAATTCCAAATCATGCGTCGTATAATTTTGTTCGTGAACCTTCAATTGTCTAGACGCATAAGCAATCACCTTCGTTCGTTGCATTAATACACAACCGAGACCTTGCTTTGATGCGTCACAATAAATCACAAAATCATCATTCCCTTCAGGCAATGACAATATAGGTGCCGTAGTTAGCTTTTTCTTCAATAACTGAAACGCTTTCTCTTGTTCATCATTCCATTCAAATTTCTTCCTTTTATGCGTTAATGCAGTCAAGGGTTTTGCTATTCTGGAAAAATCTTGGATGAACCTTCTGTAGTAACCAGCTAGTCCTAAAAACTGGCGTATGTGTTTCGGAGTTTTCGGGGTTTCCCACTTTTCAACAGTTTCTATCTTTGCCAGATCCACCTTAATACCTTCTTTGTTCACTATGTGACCGAGGAATTGAACTTCTTCCAACCAAAATGCACACTTTGAAAACTTAGCGTACAATTTTTCCTTCCTCAATACTTCTAACACCCTTCTCAAATGTTCACCGTGTTCTTGGTCATTCTTTGAGTAAATAAGTATGTCATCAATGAAAACAATGACAAACTTGTCAAGGTATGGTCCACACACTCGGTTCATAAGGTCCATGAACACAGCTGGTGCATTAGTTAAACCAAACGGCATGACCATAAACTCGTAATGACCGTAACGTGTTCTGAAAGCAGTCTTTGGAATATCATCTTCTTTCACCCGCATTTGATGATACCCGGAACGTAAGTCAATCTTTGAATAAACATACGAGCCTTGTAGTTGATCAAATAAGTCGTCGATTCTCGGTTGTGGGTAGCGGTTCTTGATGGTAAGTTTGTTCAACTCTCGGTAGTCGATACACAACCTGAATGTACCATCTTTCTTCTTGACAAACAAAACAGGAGCTCCCCACGGTGATGTGCTTGGTCGAATGAAACCACGCTCTAAAAGTTCTTGTAATTGGCTTTGCAGTTCTTTCATCTCGCTGGGTGCAAGTCTGTAAGGAGCACGAGCTATTGGTGCAGCTCCTGGTACAAGATCTATTTGAAATTCAACGGATCGCTGTGGGGGTAATCCCGGTAATTCTTTCGGAAATACATCGGGAAATTCTTTTGCAATGGGAACATCATTGATGCTCTTTTCTTCAGTTTGTACTTTCTCGACGTGTGCTAGAACAGCATAGCAACCTTTTCTTATTAGTTTTTGTGCCTTCAAATTACTAATAATATGTAGCTTCGTGTTGCCCTTTTCTCCGTACACCATTAAGGGTTTTCCTTTTTCTCGTATAATGCGAATTGCATTTTTGTAACAGACGATCTCTGCTTTCACTTTTTTCAACCAGTCCATACCGATTATCACATCAAAACTCCCTAACTCTACTGGTATCAAATCAATCTTAAATGTTTCGCTAACCAGTTTAATTTCTCGATTCCGACATATATTATCTGCTGAAATTAATTTACCATTTGCTAATTCGAGTAAAAATTTACTATCCAAAGGCGTCAATGGACAACTTAATTTAGCACAAAAATCTCTACTCATATAGCTTCTATCCGCACCCGAATCAAATAAAACGTAAGCAGATTTATTGTCAATAAGAAACGTACCCGTAACAAGCTCCGGGTCTTCCTGTGCCTCTGCCGCATTAATATTGAAAACTCTTCCGCGGCCTTGTCCATTCGTGTTCTCCTGGTTCAGGCAATTTCTAATAATGTGGCCCGGTTTTCCACATTTATAACAAACTACATTGGCATAACTTGCTCCGACACTACTTGCTCCGCCATTACTCGTTCCGACACCATTTGTTCCTTTCGTTCTATTAACCCCTGGTCCGTAGACCTCACACTTCACTGCGCTATGACCATTTCTTTTACACTTGTTGCAAAATTTGGTGCAGAATCCCGAGTGATACTTTTCACACCTTTGGCATAGCTGCTTCTGATTGTTGTTGTTGTTGCGGTTATTATTGTTGTTGGGATGATTGTTGTAGTTGCTGCTGTTGTTGTTGTTGTTGTTGTTGGGCCGTTTGTTGTAGTTGCGATTGATGTTGCGATTATTGGGATAATTGTTGCGATTATTGTTGTAATTGCTGTTGTTGTATTGGTGATTCTTATCACCGTTTTCCTCCCACTTTCTTTTGACTTGCTTCACATTGGCCTCTTCAGCAGTCTGTTCTTTAATTCTTTCTTCAATCTGGTTCACTAGTTTGTGAGCCATTCTACATGCCTGTTGTATGGAGGCGGGCTCGTGTGAACTTATATCTTCTTGGATTCTTTCCGGTAATCCTTTCACAAACGCGTCGATCTTCTCTTCCTCATCTTCGAATGCTCCCGGACACAATAGGCACAATTCTGTGAATCGTCTTTCGTACGTGGTAATATCAAATCCTTGGGTTCGTAACCCTCTAAGTTCTGTCTTGAGCTTATTGACCTCGGTTCTGGGATGGTACTTCTCGTTCATCAAGTGCTTGAATGCTGACCACGGTAGTGCGTACGCATCATCTTGTCCCACTTGCTCTAGATAGGTATTCCACCATGTTAACGCAGAACCTGTGAAGGTATGCATAGCGTACTTCACTTTGTCCTCTTCAGTACACTTACTTATGGCAAACACCGATTCGACCTTCTCGGTCCACCGTTTCAATCCGATCGGTCCTTCGGTTCCATCAAATTCCAAAGGTTTGCAGGCAGTGAATTCTTTGTAGGTGCATCCTACACGATTTCCTGTACTGCCAGATCCAAGGTTATTGTTGGTATGTAGCGCAGCCTGTACTGCGGCTATGTTTGAAGCTAGAAAAGTACGGAATTCCTCTTCATTCATATTCACGGTGTGTCGAGTAGTCGGTGCCATTTCCTTCAAAATAGTCAAATGGAACAAGTTAATCATACAGAATATTAAGAGTAGTTAATAGTATTTCGTAGCATAATATGAACTCATTTATAAAAGCTTTTTCTTCATATTAGCGTTTTATAAGTTTAAATTCGGGTAGTACCTACCCGTTAAGTTCATACTTAGTAGCTAATATACAATTCAACTACTACAATTCTATATGAAAAACTGATTGTAATAATATTTCGCGTTCAAACTTTTATACAATATTTTACAAACTTACAATACCGCTTATTTTACATAAAGCATGAAATATAGCACACAATAACTTTGATACAAGATAGTTGTGAAGATAATTCTAGCTAGTACACAAGTCGTTCAGCAAAGGCAATAAAGACACGTAATTCATACGTCCAGAAACAAGTCATGCATTCTGGTTTTACTAGGATTACTTCCCATCCTTGGTCTTGTGGAACATAACCGTTATGGCCGTTGATAAGACAGCGTGTTGTAACGTCGTCAAAAGGACGAGGGTTACGTAATGTCCAACAGTCCCGTAACAATCTAAAAACCTCATTTCTTACCCCAATTACCGACTCCGTCACTTGTGGAAACGTTTTGTTTAATAGTTGTAGCCCGATGTTCTTGTTCTCACTTTGGTGAGAAGCGAACATTACTAACCCGTAAGCATAACATGCTTCTTTATGTTGCATGTTAGCCGCTTTTTCTAAATCACGAAGTCCAATATTCGGATATATTGAGTCAAAATAATTTCTTAACCCGTTGCGTAAAATAGCATTTGGGTTCCCCACAATATATGCGTCAAAGTAAACACATCGTAACTTATGGGTTTCCCAATGTGATATCCCCCATCTTTCAAACGAAAGTCTCTTATAAACCAAGACATTCTTGGAACGTTCTTCGAATGTCTTACAAACTGATCTCGCCTAAAATAGTTGTGCCGAGGAATTCTGACCGACTCTAGACAAAATTTCATCAATCATGCCTCCGGGTAGGTCTCTTAAAATATTGGGTTGTCTATCCATTTTGTGTTTTTATACTGTAAAATAGACAAGAGTTAGATTCATAAAAAAATACTTATTAATACAAGCAATTTTTACATATATCATAAAGCATAAGCACACTATATTACATATATTACACCACACGAATACAACTATCTTATTCCGACTCGCTCGTTTCTTCTTCTTCGGTTTTGGTTCGTTTTGCCAAGTTTCTAGGGATATATGATGTTCTCCTAATACTAACTGTCGTTTTCCACAACGGTTTAGAAAAACCTGGTGGTTTAGAGGTTCCCGGGTCATTGTTACAACTTAAGGACTTCGGGGGTTGACGATACATATAAAGTTCATCGGGGCTGGAATTAGATTTCTCTATTTTTATGCCCTTTTCCTTATTATTTTCTTTTGCCTTTTTAAATTCAGTTGGGGTAATTTCTATAACATCATCGGAATTCTCGTCGGAATCCGATTCATCGGAGAATTGGTAATCCTCCCAATATTTTGCTTCCTTGGCGGAAACACCATTGACCATAATTAACCTTGGTCGGTTGGTTGAGGATTCTCTTTTACTTAACCGTTTTATTATTTCCCCCACCGGTTCTATTTCTTCTTCCGGTTCCGATTCTTCTTCCGGTTCCGACTCTTCTTCCGGTTCCTCTTCGGGAACTTGTGAATCAGTCCACGAATCATTCCAATTTACATTTGACTCTTCATTATTATTAGGTGAGTCAATGGGACTTGTTCTAGAGGTAGACATCTATCACATAATATCAAACACGTTAAGAGATTAATATATCACATAATATTCATATGTTAAAAATATATAGTTTCCAACAAAAATGTTAAGCAATCATTTTTAAAGAAAATACGGTCGAAGTCCAGACTCACTAATGCATCCTAACAAACTCGATAAGACACACTAATGCAAATTTTCTGGTTCTCTAAGACCAACGCCCGGATACCAACTGAAATGTCCCGTTCTTATTGATTAAAAACGTTCCATATTAATTGATTTCGTTGCGAGGTTTTGACCTCTATATGAGACGTTTTTCAAAGACTGCATTCATTTTAAAACAAACCATAACCTTTATTTCATCAATAAAGGTTTAAAAAAAAAACTTTACGTAGATTATCAAATAATGATAATCTAAAATATCCTGTTTACACACGACCATTACATAATGGTTTACAATACAAATATGTTACAACAAAATAAGTTTCTTGAATGCAGTTTTTACACAATATCATACAAACATGGACTCCAAATCTCGTCCTTATTTAAGTATGCGACAGCGGAAGCTCTTAATAATTACCTGAGAATAAACATGCTTAAAACGTCAACAAAAATGTTGGTGAGTTATAGGTTTAACCTATATATATCAAATCATAATAATAGACCACAAGATTTCATATTTCAATACACATCCCATACATAGAGATAAAAGTCATTCATATGGTGAACACCTGGTAACCGACATTAACAAGATGCATATATAAGAATATCCCCATCATTCCGGGACACCCTTCGGATATGATATAAATTTCGAAGTACTAAAACATCCGGTACTTTGGATGGGGCTTGTTGGGCCCGATAGATCTATCTTTAGGATTCGCGTCAATTAGGGTGTCTGTTCCCTAATTCTTAGATTACCAGACTTAATAAAAAGGGGCATATTCGATTTCGATAATTCAACCATAGAATGTAGTTTCACGTACTTGTGTCTATTTTGTAAATCATTTATAAAACCTGCATGTATTCTCATCCCAAAAATATTAGATTTTAAAAGTGGGACTATAACTCACTTTAACAGATTTTTACTTCGTCGGGAAGTAAGACTTGGCCACAGGTTGATTCACGAACCTATAACAATATATACATATATATCAAAGTATGTTCAAAATATATTTACAACACTTTTAATATATTTTGATGTTTTAAGTTTATTAAGTCAGCTGTCCTCGTTAGTAACCTACAACTAGTTGTCCACAATTAGATGTATAGAAATAAATCGATAAATATTATCTTGAATCAATCCACGACCCAGTGTATACGTATCTCAGTATTGATCACAACTCAAACTATATATATTTTGGAATCAACCTCAACCCTGTATAGCTAACTCCAACATTCACATATAGAGTGTCTATGGTTGTTCCGAAATATATATAGATGTGTCGACATGATAGGTCGAAATATTGTATATGTGTCTATGGTATCTCAAGATTACATAATATACAATACAAGTTGATTAAGTTATGGTTGGAATAGATTTGTTACCAATTTTCACGTAGCTAAAATGAGAAAAATTATTCAATCTTGTTTTACCCATAACTTCTTCATTTTAAATCCGTTTTGAGTGAATCAAATTGCTATGGTTTCATATTGAACTCTATTTTATGAATCTAAACAGAAAAAGTATAGGTTTATAGTCGGAAAAATAAGTTACAAGTCGTTTTTGTAAAGGTAGTCATTTCAGTCGAAAGAACGACGTCTAGATGACCATTTTAGAAAACATACTTCCACTTTGAGTTTAACCATAATTTTTGGATATAGTTTCATGTTCATAATAAAAATCATCTTCTTAGAATAACAACTTTTAAATCCAAGTTTATATAGTTTTTAATTAACTAACCCAAAACAGCCCGCGGTGTTACTACGACGGCGTAAATCCGGTTTTACGGTGTTTTTTGTGTTTCCAGGTTTTAAATCATTAAGTTAGCATATCATATAGATATAGAACATGTGTTTAGTTGATTTTAAAAGTCAAGTTAGAAGGATTAACTTTTGTTTGCGAACAAGTTTAGAATTAACTAAACTATGTTCTAGTGATTACAAGTTTAAACCTTCGAATAAGATAGCTTTATATGTATGAATCGAATGATGTTATGAACATCATTACTACCTTAAGTTCCTTGGATAAACCTACTGTAAAAGAGAAAAATGGATCTAGCTTCAACGGATCCTTGGATGGCTCGAAGTTCTTGAAGCAGAATCATGACACGAAAACAAGTTCAAGTAAGATCATCACTTGAAATAAGATTGTTATAGTTATAGAAATTGAACCAAAGTTTGAATATGATTATTACCTTGTATTAGAATGATAACCTACTGTAAGAAACAAAGATTTCTTGAGGTTGGATGATCACCTTACAAGATTGGAAGTGAGCTAGCAAACTTGAAAGTATTCTTGATTTTATGTAACTAGAACTTGTAAAATATATGAAGAACACTTAGAACTTGAAGATAGAACTTGAGAGAGATCAATTAGATGAAGAAAATTGAAGAATGAAAGTATTTGTAGGTGTTTTTGGTCGTTGGTGTATGGATTAGATATAAAGGATATGTAATTTTGTTTTCATGTAAATAAGTCATGAATGATTACTCATATTTTTGTAATTTTATGAGATATTTCATGCTAGTTGCCAAATGATGGTTCCCACATGTGTTAGGTGACTCACATGGGCTGCTAAGAGCTGATCATTGGAGTGTATATACCAATAGTACATACATCTAAAAGCTGTGTATTGTACGAGTACGAATACGGGTGCATACGAGTAGAATTGTTGATGAAACTGAACGAGGATGTAATTGTAAGCATTTTTGTTAAGTAGAAGTATTTTGATAAGTGTCTTGAAGTCTTTCAAAAGTGTATGAATACATATTAAAACACTACATGTATATACATTTTAACTGAGTCGTTAAGTCATCGTTAGTCGTTACATGTAAATGTTGTTTTGAAACCTTTAGGTTAACGATCTTGTTGAATGTTGTTAACCCATTGTTTATTATAACAAATGAGATGTTAAATTATTATATTATCATGATATTATGATATATAATATATCTTAGTATGATGTATATACAGTTAAATGTCGTTACAACGATAATCGTTACATATATGTCTCGTTTCGAAATCATTAAGTTAGTAGTCTTATTTTTACATATGTATTTCATTGTTAATACACTTAATAATATATTTACTTATCATTTAACATAATTAACCAAGTGTATCAATATCTTAATATGATTCATATGTACCTAGTAAGGCGTTGTTATAACGATAATCGTTATATATATCGTTTTCGAGTTTCTTAAATTAATAGTCTCATTTTTATGTATATAACTCATTGTTAAAATACCTAATGAGATACATACTTATAATAAAAACATGTTAACTATATATATAACCATATATATTTCATTGTATTGTTTTTACAAGTTTTAACGTTTGTGAATCACCGGTCAACTTGGGTGGTCAATTGTCTATATGAAACATATTTCAATTAATCAAGTCTTAACAAGTTTGATTGCTTAACATGTTGGAAACATTTAATCATGTAAATATCAATCTCAATTAATATATATAAACATGGAAAAGTTCGGGTCACTACATTTGAAAGGTTGCAGGGGCGTTGCAAAGTCCAAATGGCATGCGTTTGTAAGCAAAAGTACCATAAGGGCACGTGAATGTGGTTTTCTCTTGATCTTCGGGTGCTATTGGAATTTGAAAATATCCGGAAAATCCATCTAGAAAACAATAGTAACTATTTCCGGCTAATCTTTCCAACATTTGATCAATGAAAGGTAAGGGAAAGTGATCTTTTCTGGTGGCGTCATTTAATTTTCTATAATCAATACATACACGCCATCCTGTTACAGTCCTTGTAGGAATAAGCTCATTTTTCTCATTTGTAATGACAGTCATGCCACCCTTCTTAGGCACGCATTGAACTGGGCTTACCCATGGACTATCAGAGATTGGATAAATTAAACCTGCGTCTAGCAGTTTAATAATCTCTTTTTTAACTACATCTTGCATATTAGGATTTAGTCTTCGTTGGCGTTGCACATACGTTTTATGACCTTCTTCCATAAGGATTTTATGTGTGCAATACGAAGGACTTATTCCTTTAATATCATGAATCTTCCATGCAATGGCTGGTTTATGAGCTTTCAACACAGAAATGAGTTGTGATTTCTCATTTTCAGTAAGAGAAGACGATATTATTACAGGTAATTCAGATTCACCATGTAAATAAGCGTATTCCAAATGGTTTGGAAGTGGCTTTAGCTCTAATTTCGGAGGTTCTTCTATCGATGATTTATATCGATATCTGTCTTCTTCTTTTAGCATTTGAATTTCTTCTGTTGTTGGTTCATATCCATTAGCTATAAGTGTAGCTAACATTTCAGCTTCATCAATTTGTTCTGTTCCTTCTCCTAAAGAACATTCTCCTGTTCCTTGTAATTTTGGAAATTCTTCTAATAATTCTACATGTGCATCTATAGTTTGAATATAATAACATGTATCATCTGCAGATTGCGGTTGTTGCATTGCTCTATCAACTGAAAAGGTAACACTCTCGTCCTCTATACTTAGGGTCAATTTCTTACCAAACATGTCTATTATTGCTTTAGCTGTGTTTAAGAATGGTCTTCCTAATATGAGAGGAACTTGAGAATCTTCTTCCATGTCCAGAACAACAAAATCTACTGGAAATACTAAAGTACCAACTTTAACTAGCATGTTCTCCATTATCCCTCTAGGGTATTTTATTGATCGATCGGCTAGTTGTATACTTATTCTGGTTGGTTTCAATTTTCCAAGGTCTAGTTTAGCGTATAGTGAATACGGCATTAAATTTATACTAGCACCTAAGTCTGCCAATGCTTCTATTGAACTAAGACTACCCAGAAAACATGGAATTGTGAAACTTCCTGGATCAGATAGTTTTTCTGGTATCTTATTCAACAGCACTGCTGAACAATTAGCGTTTATAGTAACAGCCGAGAGTTCTTCCATTTTCTTTCTATTTGAGATTAGATCTTTCAAGAATTTAGCATATCTAGGCATTCCTGAAATCACATCAATGAAAGGAAGATTTACATTTATCTGTTTAAACATATCCAAGAATTTGGATTGCTCGGCTTCAAGTTTCTCTTTCTTCATTTTACTAAGGTAAGGAAGTGGTGGTTGGTATGGTTTAACATAAGGTTTAGCCTTAACTGTGTTATCTTCATTAACCTTTTCAACTACCGGTTCTTTTTCCTTATCTTGATCAGGTTGTGGTTCTTGTGGAGTAGGAATAGTTTCATCAGAAGTTACAGGTATTTCAGGTGGTTTAAGTATTATACCACTTCTTGTGGTAATGGCTTTAGCTGTTTCATTCCGGGGGTTAGCATTTGTATCACTAGGTAAACTTCCCGGTTTTCTTTCACCTATTAACCTTGCTAGGTTACTTACTTCTTGTTTCAGATTTTGAATAGAAGCTTGTTGATTTCTAAATGCTTGAGCATTTTGTTCATTAGTTTGTTTTTGAGATGTGAAAAACTGCGTTTGAGTTTCAACTAGCTTCGTCATCATATCTTCTAAATTTGGCTTTTTATCATCGGTTTGTGGTGGTTTGTTTTGAAAATTAGGTCTTTGCTGATTGTAAGTATTGTTGGACATTTGTTGATTGCTAGGACCTTGTTGGTTGTTGTATGGAACATTTCTGTTATAATTCTGGTTTTGATTGTAGATCGGTCTTGGCGGTTGATAATTATTCTGATAATTATTTTCAGGCCTTTGGTTTATGTATGAAATATTCTCTCTTTGTTCCATTGTTAATTCAATACTGAGACAATCTTTTGTCAAATGTGGTCCTCCACACTGCTCACAAATAATTCGTATTGAGTGAATATCCTTAGTCATCTTTTCCATTCGTCTCTCCACAGCATCTATCTTTGCGGAAATGGAATCTAAGTCATGGCTAGAATCGGCTCTAGCTGCTTTAGATAATCTAACGATATCTTTTTCTTGGTGCCACTCATGTAAGTGGGAAGCAGTGTTATCAATAATTTTGTAAGCATCAGTTTCTGTTTTCTTCATAATAGAACCACCAGCTGCTATATCGATGTCTTTCCTTGTAGTGATGTCGCATCCTTGGTAGAATATTTGTACTATTTGACAGGTGTCTAAACCATGTTGCGGTCATCCTCTTAATAACTTTCCAAATCTTGTCCACGCCTCATATAGAGTTTCATTTGGCTTCTGTGTGAACGTAACAATTTCTCCTTGAAGTCTTAAGGCTTTAGATGCAGGAAAGAATTGTTTAAGAAATTTTTCAACTAAAACATCCCATGTATCAATCGCCCCTTCAGGTAATGATTCCAACCAATCTTTGGCTTCTCCCTTTAAAGTCCAGGGAAATAACATGAGATATATCTGTTCATCCTCCACTTCTCGGATTTTAAATAGTATGCAGATCCTATTAAAGGTACGAAGATGTTCATTTGGATCTTCCTTCGGCGCACCACTAAATTGTCATTGATTAGTCACCATGTGTAGAATTTGTCCTATGATTTCATAATCTGGCGCATTAATGTCAGGATGAGTAATTGCGTGACATTGGCCAGTGCGTTTAGCTCTCATTCGGTCTTCCATACTTAATGGTTCTGTTACTTCTATAATTGAATTTGTTGAATCGGAATCACTAGAGGATTCTGATTTAATGGTTCGTTCCTCAACAATCTCTGTTTGAATGATTGGTGGTTCCGGAGGAAAATTTAATGGTTCAGGATCTATGAATCGTCCCTGAATATTCTCCGGATTCTCAATTGTGAGGTCGGGTTCAAAAAATGGATTATCAGAAATTTGAATTGGAGTACTTGGTCGACTGGATGAAGATTCTAAAGAAAAATCAACGGCGGTAATATTTGCTAAATGTCTTGATCTAGTTACAGGTGGTGAACGTACAAAAGGTGGTGAACGTCTTGCTCGGTGCATTCACTGAATATCCTATTAGTTTTTAAAAGGAAAGAAAAATTATATAAGTTATCCAATTAATAGACTTTTTTGATTTTGCCCACGTTTCGAATAGCCAAAAGATGCAGCAGAGGGGCAGGATTCGTTTGGTCTTAATATAATTGAGGACTGCTTGGCTCCAATAACCCGGTCCACGTACAAATCCAACTATTACTACGAACCAGAAAATTTTGATGTCTATTAATTTAACCACTTAAAATAAATTTTGGAAATTTTAAGAAATTTAGATAAGAAGTAGAATAAAAATCTATGTCCTAAAACTAGAATGACAAGAAATAAGAAAGAAAAAGAGCGTGTCGGAAAAAGATCGAAAAATAAAAATAAGAAAGAAAAAGAGTGACTTATAGAACTTAAAAACACTAGACTAACCCAACCTTATTACTATTACTAACTTAAAATTATAATCGCAAATTGAGATTACTAATTGGAATGATAATTGATACATAGGTAAAAGGTGTCTAAAAATATTAAAGCTTACAAGAAAAACTATATCCCAAATGGCAATAACTTAAAAAGAAACTAAAACTTAAAAAGGCGTCGCAAATTTCTAAAGTACCTATATCTTACTCTAAAGAAAAAGCACTTAAAGGATTTTACGGCAAAGCCTAAAAATCTAGAAATAAAAATATAACTATGGCAAAAACTAAGTTTAAAACTAAATACGAGCGAAAAATACAAATATTACGCTAAAACAATTAAAAAGGGACAAAATATAAAAATATACAAAAAGTTGTAAAAATTACAATTTTTATAAAAATATTATTTTTATATTATTTAATTTATAAAACTATTAATTTTACAATTTTAATTAAACTAATTTAACTTTAAAATACAATTTATTTTAAAATTTTAAAACTAATTATAATAATAATTAAGTAATTAGGGTTAATAATAATAATAAATAATAATAATTACACCGTAATAAATGCTGATTAGGGTTTCTGTCCGTGTCAGGGTGGCTCCGCGAGTTGCGGTGCCCGAAGCAGCAAACTCCGCGAGTCGCGGGGTTCCAAAATTCAACTCAGGCACAGTTTTTAATTCGACGTTTTTTTTTATATTCTGTTTTATATTTTCTGTTTAAATAAAAATATTTATATAATAAAAACTTATATTTAAAAACTAAAATAAAAATAGAACTACTTTATAATTTTAAAAATATCTTAAAAATAGATTTATATATATATTAATTTAATTTTTTTTTTCGGTTTTTTGATTTTATGTTTTAAATAAAAACAAAATATTTAAATAAAACTTATGTTTTTATAAAATAAAAATAAAGAAACTTTATAAAACTTAAATATTTAACAAACTCTTAAAAATATTTATATTTTTGTTTTCTTTTTATATTTTTGAATAATTAAAAATGTATTTTTACAAAAGTGAATTTTAATAAAAGTAAACTAAAAATAAAAATCTTTTTTTTTTATATTTAGCGTTGCGCTTCTGGCTTTTAAGCTAGATTGTCCCCGGCAGTGGCGCCAAAAATAACTTGATGTCGTGCGAGGTGTATATAAAATAGCTTTATATTTTAGCAGGAAATACTATCAAATACGATACAATTTTACACAAGATATTTATTTATTTATAGAATGGATATACTTAAACCTTGCTACAACACTTATAGGCAGTGTACCTAATCGTACAGTAGTGTAGTTTTTAGTAAGTCCGGTTCGTTCCACAGGGAAAATCTTTAAACAAAGCTTAACGCTATATTAGTTTACTTTTATAAAAATACAAATATATATAAGTAATATTATTATTATAAAGGGGGGTTTTTACCGTTTAATGACCGGTTTGTCGATTTTAAAACTTTAGTCGCAGTTAAAACCAAATGTAAAATAATATATAAATATAAGACTTAATTTAAAGCGTAAAGTAAATAATGATAATGAAATTGTGAATAATAAAAGTGCGATAAAATAAACTTGCGATAATTGAAAAGTACGATAATTAAAAGTGCAATTAAATACAATAACAATAAATAAAAATGCGATAATTAGAAGATCAATTAAATATAAAATAAAGGAAATTAAATATGAAATAAAAGAATTATGCTTATTTAAACTTCCGTAATCATGATGTTTGACGTGTTGATTTTAGTTTTATGCCCATGGGTTAATTGTTCTTTGTCCTGGATTATTTAATATGTCTATACGGATTTGTCCATAATAGTCCATCAGTCATAAATATAAAGAGCGAAAGCCTTCGTCAAATTATTCTTATTCCCGAAGTCAAATATTTCAACTAATTGGGGATTCGAATTGTAACAAGGTTTTAATACTTTGTTTAATGAATACACCAGGTTATCGACTGCGTGTAAACCAAGGTTTTACTACTTTGTTAACAATTACACCAATTACCCTTGAATGTAATTCACCCCTGTTTCAACAAGTCTATTAACTATTAATCCAGTTCCGTGTCCGGTAAAATGAATAATTATTGGTATTTATAAATATCTCGCCCACCGTACCCAGTCAAGCGTATGTGGTTATATATAAATACGTTGAATTATAAGTTTGTATATTAAATTAACAAGGTATTGTTTAGTTAATATAAAACCCATTAATAGCCCATAGTCTAATTTCCACAAGTGTCATTCTTTTATCCAAACCCCAATTATGGTACAAAGCCCAATTACCCAATTTTAGTAATTAGCCTAACATCATGATTACTTCGGATTAAATAAGCATAATAATAACTTAGCTACGAGACATTAATGTAAAAAGGTTAAACATAACTTACAATGATTAAAAATAGTGTAGCGTTACACAGACAGAATTTCGACTTACACCCTTACAACATTCGCTAACATACCCTTATTATTAGAATTATAATTAAAATTAAAATTAAAATATAAATATAAATATATTTACGTATACATATATAGAGAGAGATTGAATTTCGATGGATTTTGCGATCAAACTGCGTTTGCTTTTATAGGGAATTGAGTCCAGGTGAGCTCCGCGACTCGCGCCCTTTTTGCTCTTCAAACTCCGCGAGTCGCGGAGTTTGTAATTACAGCTCACTCCATTTTGGCTCTTTGTTTACCGACGGTTTATTATATAAATATAATATATATATATAATTTATATAATTAATTATATATTATATTATATTTATATACATAGTTAACTTGTAATTTTTAGTCCGTTGCGTCGAGCGTTGAGAGTTGACTCTGGTCCCGGTTCCGGATTTTCGAACGTCCTTGCGTACAATTTAATATCTTGTACTTTGCGTTTTGAATCTTGTACTCTTGTAATTTCGAGACGTTTCTCATCAATAATTGGAACCTCTTTGATTGTCTTTTGTACTTTTGAGCTTTTTGGTCGTTTGCGTCTTCAATTCGTCGAATCTGTCTTTTGTCTTCACCTTTTATTATTTAAACGAATATCACTTGTAAATAGAACAATTGCAACTAAAAGCTTGTCTTTCTTGGGGAATAATGCTATGAAATATATGTTCGTTTTTAGCATTATCAGATGTACATAACTGCTATTACACGCGTTTTTATATATATGTATTTATATATATAATTTGTTTTTAATATTCTTAATAATTATATAATATATATTAATAATAATACAATTAATCATATTAGAAATAATTAAGATACTAATAATAATTATGTTAATAATAGTTATAATAATATTAGATGATAATAATAATACTAACTATAAAAATGGTAATAATAATATTATTCGTAATACTAATAATAATACTAATTATAATAATATTAATATTATTAATGATAATAATAATATTAATAATAATAATATAAAAATTTATATATCAAGTTTCATATTGATATCTAAATATTATTAATACTAATATTTACGTTAATAATAATAATGAAAGTAATAATATTATTATAACAATTATATTTTTTAATTTCTCGAACATTCAGATTAACTTATTTAAATATCAATCGAATCAATAAACAAGTGTTACTATCGTTTACTTATTTAATTTGAAATCATATATATATATATATAACACATTTTTAAATACACGTTGCGAGTTATTTATATATTATGATAACTAATATCATATTGTATATATTCAAATTTTGTTATTTAAACAAAACATCTTTAATAATCAAATTCAATTGAATCGAAGAACGTTTCCGCACGTTTGAATTTAGGTAATTTGAATATTATGAAATTCAATTCTCCACTAACATTTGTCTAATTTTTGTCATTTGACACTTTGTTACCACTTGTGGATTACTTTATCTATTACTCCGAATATCGTTAAAAAGGAACAGTTTCTCAAATCAAAGTGGACCTCACAACAGAGACTTCATAATCATAATTCAATGTATCTGATAACTCAATCATTTGATATTATCTTTTTAATTCCGTTGATAATTACTATAAATATATTCTGAAACAAATACGTTCATGTAAAGTATTATACGTCTAATACTTTGTTAATGTTTTCAAGTTATAACATATACACATATACATATATAATCTTATTCGTTTATATAATGGTTCGTGAATCATTAGAATTTGGTCGAGGTTTAATGGATGTATACAGTTTAAAATTCTCGAGACTTAACTTAACAAACTTTGCTTATCGTGTCGGAAACATATAAAGATTAAAGTTTAAATTTGGTCGGAAATTTCCGGGTCATCACAATTAGTCGGTTGTTACCATTTAAAGATAGCATTGCAGCATTCACACACACAATTACAATCTCCAATATTGCAATACCATTGGGAAACTTCTACAGTCAAGTCAAAACATAAATAAAACTCATAATGAAAAATGTTAAACAAAAAATATGCATTATGAAAAATAACATTATCTAAATTCATAAGATGATGCATTATTATGCCAGTTCAAAAATCAAAATATGGATGAAGAAAAACTTTTTATAAATGAAAAAAGTTCAACAATAAAGAGCTTAGAACTAACCTTGATCGAAACATTCATTCTTGATCTGATTTGACACATCATTAATTTGAGGATGCAAATGACCTGTAATAACAGAAGAAAAGAAAAAAATTTATAAACTAATTAGTAGCAAAATGCATAAGTTTAAAAAAACCACTGATGATGATTTATATTATTTTGGTTTATGTGGTTTTTTTAAACTGATTGCCGACCATCCACCGCCTTAACATCATTTTTAATCCCTGTAACACAATTTTATCTCTCACTGATGATGATGCATCATTACATTAACGATAACTATAGCCACAAGTTACAAATTTCAAAGATTTTAGTAGACTGACCTTTTTTCTGTTTCATTAACCAATCCACCAATAACCGAATCATTAACGTTTTTCCGAGTGTTTTCCTGATGCAAGGTCCCAGTAGACACTTCTTCTAAAAAATTAGGTTACCCCCGTAATGGCAGACCAAGTGCCTCCTGCAATATATGCATTTTACCGTACGCATAAATCCTCATTGATAAATACAACTTAGAAAAATATGACATAACTTTTTTAATAATCAGATTACAAGTGCTAATTTCATTGTTTGAACAGTTGAACATCAATAAAATAAGATATTTTAATTAGAAATCCAAAATCTAAAACGGTAATACCGTGCCACTTCCAAGACTGTAAGAATTTCTTTGGAGCTTCATCGCTTCACTTACAACTATCATCCATCATTAACCTACCCTGTAAATACACAAATAGAATAGATTGAAATTAAAATCATTAAAACACAACAATATAAGTAATACAATTACAACATGCTAATTGATAACACGATGCTAATATAACTAAAGGAAGTAGATTCTAGGAAAAAAAGAATATGATGAAGCACATACCTTCTACATATCATTAGTGTTGATGCACGAATCTAGCTTCGATTTAGTGTTCTAAGTGCTTCGGTGATTCAAGGTTGAAGAACAAGTGTCGATGATGACTATGGCGTACAGGGACTGTTGATAATGCTTTTGTAGTGTGTGTTTTTGTATTAAATCTGTAATTGCAGCTGTTAGTGATGATCAAACAAGCTTAACAATCAGATTTTTTGATTGTTATGATCAAACACATGTGTATGTATGCAATCTGTATATTGGTATGTGTGTGTATATGAATATCGTAACAGTAGCAGTACCAATAAATAAATATAAGGTGATTATAATCTAAAACAAACACAAATCAATTCAAATACACATGTAAATAATTATTGATTTGTTGCTTGATTACAATTGATAATTGGTGGAAATCAATACCAAGATTGGTATGATTTCCACAACTTTCTTGAACAATTGGGGATGGGGGATTGAGAGAAAACACACACACTAAAGTGCCTCTCACAATAACAAGGGTTTTCCTAATGGGAAGGCTTGAGGTGAATTATGATGTAACATGGTATTTATACCTATACTATGTTACTTACAATTTAAGTAAACAATCACCTCTTAAATCGTTTAACGTCCGACCCTAATTAATTAACTTACTTAACTGCGTCTATTTAATTGACATCGAAACTCCAATCTAAATTGCTAGGATTTTATCCCAACAACTCCCCTAAGATGTGAGTTGTGTCATACGCAAAACATCTACACCAACTCTCATCTTTAATCGAATAGGATAAAATCCTTTCAATCTCCCCCTAAGATGTGAGTTGTGTTTGACTCTTCTTCATCTTCTAAACTTTACTTTACTGTGGCTCGGAGTGTGGACATCTCTGAAGCTCTTTTATGTTGATGAAGTTCACAACAAAAACTCTTCAACTTTTGCTATATCTTGAATGCTGCGGATTTGATAAGATCTTCACAATGAATTTCTTTAAACATTAAATCTTCACAACAGCATTTGTTGAAGCTTTACAATTCTTGAATTGATTGATGGAACTAAGAGGATTAATCTTGAAGAACCAATATCCTAATACTCCCCCTCAGCCGTTGAAGTATCTTCAGACGATCTTTAATCTCTCTTATCCAAAGCTACTCTTTAAATTAAACTTTGCGGTGCGGAAGCGTTGAGTAGTGGACATCACTCAATTTTAAAATAACTACTCTCTCGTCTCTGTAGTTTGACGTTGCGGTGCGGAAACGTGAGTAGTAGAACCTTTGAAGATGTCTTGCAATTTGTTGTTAAATATGCTGGTGCAGTAAGCTTTAATCAACCTTTTCTCAATTTGACGATCACTTTATCATGATGGTTATGAATCTTCATGAACATCATGCTTAGTAGGTTGATACAACAAATTACAAAGAAATTTCAAAACTTTCTAAGTACTACTACTATGCAATTACATTGGAGAGCATATGCAATAAGATCGACAATGAATTACATGAGTACTCTTTACATCAACTTTCTCAAAAGAAATTACATTGAAATGAATAGACTTCTAAGAATGACAATGTAATGTTGGAGTAAGGTTGGTTGTGCCATCCAAAACAAATCCTTGGTTTTAGGATTGCGACACGGTGTAAGTATCAAGCTCTAACAAAATCACTCTGAGCTAGCGCCGGATGAGCAAGATACAGGATTGATGTTGGTACAAATTTCATCCTCCTGGGTCAAATTATTTTCACAAAACCTCGTAGTTAGTTGGTTCACCGATTTATCCTGCGAGAAAAATACTGAAGAACGGGTTTTGCACTGTATTGTGTACAAAAGCCATTAACAAAAAGAAAATATTTTTGGTTTTTCCATTTAAGAAATATAAAAACGTATTTTTGGATTTTATATTTTAAAGGAAAACATAAATGTACATAAAGAGTTGTTTTTTTTTTTTTGTTAAGGGATCAGGACTGACATATTGAATTAAACTTCATTGTTCATTTCTGATCATCCAGTCTATATGTATTATCATGCAATTACTGATATTAATCCTCATTGGTTGATGCTGATAAAGAACTAGACGAATGGGGTAAAATGATTGCCAAAGAGCTGGAAATGTTAGTTCTTATGGGTGAAGGTTCAGATCTTTATAGTGAAAGTTCAGAAGATGTTGATTCAGATAAGAAGTCAGACTCGGAAGTTGAAAATGAAACTGATCTTACTGGAGTTAACCAAACTGATTTTGAAGCCTTGAACAAGCAAGCAGTAGACTTACTAAGGAGTTGCTTATCAAAAAGTGATCTTGAGAAGGTCTCCGGGTTAACTAAAGCCAAATATATTTGGGACAGACTTAAACAGATTCATTTGGGTAAAGATGCTGATACATCAGAGTTCCTTACAGACTCGTCAGAATCAGAAGATGAGCTCGATGATGGGAAGAAGACAGATTACTTTGCTTTTATGGCTTAGACTTCTTCATCAAATAACGCTCAACAGGTATCTTCTGATCCATCTACTGTTATTGAATGTGTTAAATGCGCTTAATCTAAGGTAACAATAGATAATTTAACAAAGACATATGCGGAGATGAAAGAAAAATGGCACGCAGACCATGTGACCACTAAGGTTGAAAATGAATTGAAAGAGCAAATCAAAGTTTATAAAAAACAACTTCACGATCTTAAATGTTATAACTTTGACATAAATCAAGCTTTAATTAAACGTGTTGACACAATTAATGAACCAAAGAAAGAAAATGAATGCGTTAAAGCTGATTTAGAAGCAATTTCAATTAAAATGAAGTGTTGGGCAAGTGCGTCACAATGGAATGTATTAATGGTGGAACTTAATGACACCAAGGGAAAGGGTATTGGATATAGTTCTGTATCTCCTCCTTTTCAGAACATATTTGTTAATGCAAACATAGTTGACGGTCAACCAGAAGATTGTATCCCTCCTAGTTATGAAGATTATGTTAAAAAGAATAAAAAATGTAGTTCAACTAAGAATACAACTTCTGATGATACTGCTGAAGGTGCTCTAGATCATGAGGAAGATAGGAAAACTAGGTTAGGAGATAACTCTAAGACAAGTAGAGTTAGAACACCGAAAGGTCCTGTTAAAATTTTAAGAAATCCTAGATTTGCTAACAGACCGGTTCCTCCTGTTACACCTACGCCTGTTCCAAGAAATAAAACAAATAATTCTCCTGTGTTTGTAAGAACACAAGATCCGTCATCTTCAAACTCTAATAACTTGTATGAATTTATAGGACATAGGGAGTTTCGTCAATGTTTTAATTGTGCTATTTTTGGACATATTGCTGCTAATTATCCTAGAAGATATAGATCACCCAGACAGAAGATTGACCTCACATATGATGATCGCAGATCATCTTATGCTCATAAAACAGGTTCACCTGTTAATGATGAAGTTCGTGTTAAAAATCATACGACAAATGTTGTCTATGGAGATTATAAGAGAAAGAACTTCAATAGGTCAATTTCTCCTGTGAAGGTTAAGGTTCCTAAATAGGATACTGAGGCAAGAGTTGCCAAATCAAGTGATTATAGTAGAGCTTTTGAACCAAAGGCACGATCACCTTCGCAAAAAGCTAGTCGTCAAAAATACTTTTCTCGTACCAGACCACGAGTGAATCTCTCTAAAAATGAGCAAAATGTGAAAAACCAGAAGAGCAATATTGCTACTTCTAAACTGTCTAAGTTTACGGTTTCTAGTGATGAGATTCCATCAGACTCAAACGGGAAATGGATGGAAGTTCAAGCTATGGGTGTTAATGGACAACCTACTGCCGTCCGGGCGTGGGTTCTCATTATCAATTAATTTTCTTAATGTGATGTGCAGGGGACCAGGGTACCTGCAAACAACACCTGGATAGTGGATAGCGGCGCTTCGAGACATATGACTGGACAACTATCTCTTCTTTTTGATGTACACCTAATTAAGGGAGGTTATGTAGCATTTTCTGGAGATAAAGGAGGTCACAATTCTGCTCAAGGTTTGTTGAAGAATGAAAAAGTTAGTTTCAACAAAGTGAACTATTGTCAAGAGCTTGCAAACAATTTGTTGTCGGTTTCACAAATCTGTGAAAAATCTTTCAAGGTAGCATTTGATGACGAATTCAGCTACATTTTGAAGCCAGATTTTGTGATTCCTCATGAAATGATTTTGATGAAGGCTCCTAGACAAGCTGATTTATATATGCTAGATATGAATGTTGCTACTTCAACTGCTGAACATCATCAAGCTTTTGCTTCTAAAGCAACTGAACAAGATTCTATTACTTGGCACAAATGCATGGGTCATTTAAGTTTTCGAAAAATGAATCACCTTGTCCACAACAATCTTGTAAAAGGTGTTGATCTTCGATCTTTTCAGATTCCAGGAACATGTGTTCCGTGTAAGAAGGGTAAGCAGAGCAAGAAAGCTCATAAGCTGGTGAAGTATAATCCAATCTCTGCTCCACTTAAATTGTTACATATGGATCTTTTCAGTCCAATTCGTTTTGAAAGCATTGATGGAAGTAAGTATTGCCTGGTTGTAACTGATGATTATTCAAGATTTTCTTGGGTAATATTTTTGAAAGAGAAGTCCGATACATTTGAGAACTTGAAAGTGCTAATCAATCGATTAGCGACAGGTTTCAATTTGAAGGTAAGAAAGATTCGTTGCGACAACGGTACAGAATTCAAGAATCAGTATCTTGCAGGTTTTTGTATCAAAAAAGGTATCAATATGCAGTTCAGTTCTGCATACGCTCCTCAGATGAATGGTGTTGCTGAAAGAAAGAATAGGACATTGATAGAGACAGCTAGAACAATACTAGCAGATTCATCGTTACCTGTTCATTTTTGGAGTGAAGCTGTTGCGAATGCGTGTTACACTATGAATCGAGTTCTGACTGTTAAACGACTGGGTAAAACTTGCTATGAGATATTGCATGGGAGAAAACCATCTTTGAAGCATCTAGAACCATTTGGTGCACCGTGTACCATCTTGAAAAGAAAACAAGAAAGTAAGTTTGATTCAAAAATGGTTACTGGAGTAATTATTGGGTATAGTTCTCCTAATAAACGAGTTTTCAACAATGAGACAAGATATGTTAAAGAATGGTCTGAAGTTGATGTCCAGAGGAATTATACGAAGAGTGCTTCTAAGAGTCATCCTTGGATTTATAACTATGATGAGTTGATTGACTCATTCAATCTTGCTCCAGATCAGACGGAGAATGAAGTTGAGTTACAAATGCTGTTTGATTTACAAAATGAACCAGAAGTATCTGCATCTACACCAACTCCAACTCCATTACCTACTATCAATGAACCAGTTCAAGATTCAGATCAAGACATTGATCCAGTGTACGATAGCTATGGATCTGATATTTCAAGTAAGAGTTCTGACAATCATGAAGATATTGGTGATACTACGAATCTACATCATGAGATACATGTTCCTGCACAACCAGTTCCCAGAACTACAGTTGCTCATCCTAGAGAGAATATTATTGGAGATCCAAATGCATGTGTTAGAACAAGAAAGCAAGTTCAGTTTGATGGTCAAGTTTATACTCACATGACAGCGGCTGCTGCATACTACGAGTACTCATGTCATATTTCTAGAATAGATCCAAAGACAATAAAGGAAGCCTTGAAGCATGTTGATTGGGTCATGGCAATACAAGAAGAGATTCAGCAATTCCATCGTTTAGATATTTGAAAGCTAATTACTAAGCCGCATGGTGCTAAAGTAATTGATCTCAAATGGGTTTGGAAGTGCAAATTTGACGAAGATGGCAATGTTATCCGTAACAAAGCAAGATTAGTTGCTAAAGGTTATCAGCAAGATCCTGAATTCGATTATGATGAAGTTTTTGCTCCTGTTGCCAGATTGGAAGCTATTCGCATTTTCTTGACTTTTGCTTCATTTATGAAGTTCAAAGTGTTTCAAATGGATGTCAAGAGTACATTTCTTTATGGCAAGCTAAATGAAAGAGTGTATGTCAATCAACCACCGGGTTTTGAAGATCATCTTCATCCTGACAAAGTTTACCGTTTACGAAGAGCCCTATATGGTTTACATTAAGCCCCAAGAGCTTGGTATGGACGTTTGTCAAGTTATCTGATCGGAAAAGGTTATCAAATGGGCACGTAGATTGTACTCTGTTCACGAAGGTTAAAGATGATGATATTATTTTGGTCCAGATCTATGTAGATGACATTATTTTCGGTTCTGCTAAGCAGGACTCGTCGATGAGTTCGAGCAGGTTATGAAGGACGAATTCGAAATGAGGAAATTAGGTCTCTTACACTACTTTCTTGGTTTGCAAGTCGAACAGACTGATAATGGAATTTTTCTTCATCAAGCAAAATATGTAAATGATATACTAGAACGTTTCGGTATGACTCAAGAACGTCCTGTTTCAACCCCGCTAGCTGTGAATCACGGTATTTCGTTAGACTGTGAAGGGGAGCCTATTGATCCTACATACTATCGAGCAATCATCGGATCGCTCATGTATCTCACTGCATCTAGGCCGGATATTATGTTCGCAACATGTCTGTATGCTCGTTATCAAGTTAATCCAAATACAGTTCATCTTACAGCTGCCAAAAGAATTCTTCGCTATCTATTACATTCTCCAAATCTCGGCATCTGGTATTCGAACGAAGACAAGTTTGATCTTGTAGCATATAGTGATTCAGACTATGCAGGTTGCAAAATCAACAACAAATCTACATCAGGAGGATGTCAATTTTTAGGTGAAAGGTTGGTGACCTGGCAGTGCAAGAAACAAACTGCAGTTGCGCTTTCCACTTGTGAAGCTGAATATATCGCTGCTGCTAGTTGCTGTTCGCAAGTTGTTTGGATCCAACAACAACTTCGCGATTACGGACTAAGAATCTCTTTCTCTCCTCTTTATATTGATAATACTGCTGCTATTGCAATTACTAAGAATCATGTGCAACATTCTAAGACTAAATACATAGGTGTTAAATATCATTTTCTTAGGAATTGTCATGAGAAAAAGATAATTGAGGTTAAGAGAATATGTACTAAGGACCAGAGGGCTGATCTTTTCACTAAGGCTTTTGATAAACCTAGGTTCTTGCTACTTTTAGAGATGAATGGCATTGTTGATCGAGACAAAGTAATTTCGGATATTGTTTGTGAGGGTTAATCAAACTTTTAGACTTTGCATGTAGGATGTATGACATATAGATTTTAGTTTTTTATTATATGTATTGCATATTTTTGCTTCCTGTCTGCATTTCTCGGCATGATTTATCTCATGTTTGCATGCTAGTCTGTAGTTATTTTCTGTTTCTTTTGTTAAAATGCTAAAAGTCAAAAAAGGATTTTATGTTTTAGTATTTTAGGGGGAGTATATGTTTCAACAGAAAATACCTAAAAAGTGTAAAATGCCTCACCAGAAAACCCTAAAAAGTTGAAAAATTCCGAAAATGAGCTTGTTTTGATTAATATGTTGGAGATGAAGAAATTACTGTACTGAGAATTGATATATTTGATTAGTAAGGACTGATTTAAACTTTTATATTTATCTGTTGTGTGATGTACTGATAGATGTGACTTATGAATTCTTGGCATTAGACAATCATAATAAAAATAAGGATCATCTAAGATTCAGAAGTCATGAACGATCTGTAGCGTTTGAAGGGAGTCACCTAAATATCTCCGAAATTGTATCTAATGATAATTGTTGAGGAACTCAACAGTCGGTTGAGGGTATCCCCTATCATAATTGATAATCACTAGAAAAGGTTGGGGGTGGATTTTAAGTTGAGGATTATCTGTTTGGCTGGTGCATACCACGTTGTCACGGGCCTAAGACTTTATAATCAAAACTAAACCCCGAAAATATCAGAGAAAATTAGTTTATGTCGAAAGTAAGTGTCCCTTCTCGCTTAAGGTTGAAAAGTATAATTTCTTATTGCGGACCGTTCAAGCATTTAAGAGAGAACACCTTCGAGTGATCTGAGCACACAATAAAGAAACATGAGTTCATGCATAACAATGGAAAATCCATTCATGATGGCATTCAAAATCAATATATCAAAAGACTGTGATATGCTGAAAAAGAAATATCAAAAGAAAATCAAAGTCAAAAATAATTGGCGTATCAAGATGGCAAAGTCCTGAACGTTTGAAGAATGCTGATTCATGATGTGCTCCTAAAGAACTCGGATCATTCTTAGTGTGACGCCCCCGCGCAGCTTGAATTGCTTAATCACGACGTTTACACTGAACTATCAAGATTCTTGTCGTCTGCAATATAGAGTTATACCTATTAAGACTGGTAGTTGAAAAGATACTTATCTAGATATACTCTAAATAACATATATATATATATATATATATATATATATATATATATATATATATATATATATATATATATATATATATATATATATATATATATATATATATATATATATATATATATGAAAGTTTAACTTTCGATTTCGTTTTCCATGTCAACTTGAACATAAAGAAGTTAAGGGCCTTGAGATTTATTTCGTGTGACGACTGGTCATCAGGAAAGTCTGCTTTAACTGTAGACCAATCCCCGCTGTAAATAATGCGCCTATTCGGATAATCCAATATACTCTAAGATCTGCCATTCCAACTAGATTGAAGATTGTCAACACATTAGTAGAAGCCAAAGGCTGACAGGGTTATTCAAAATGCCGTGAGAACCATCCTGTTCAATTTGAATGAAGTACATGGAAATAGATAACGGAAAGTTATGCGTAATGAATTGACAACCTAATAAAAATGCACAATCATAACTGATGAAAGAATCAAGGATCAATGAACTTAGCGTGATCTCAAAAATCACTACTTTATAGTGTTCAAGTAATTAATGCCAACATGATTGTCGAAGTGCCCAGAATGAATATGTTCATGTTTAATGAGGATTGATATCAGTAATTGCATGATATTAGACATAGACTAGATAATTAGGAATGAACAACATAAGTTGATTCAATATGTCAGTTCTGATCCATTTTTATTAAATTGTTAATCATCTTGCTCACAAAAAGAATGTGGATTTATGTGATTGCTTATCTGTTTATTAAATAGTTTGCATTGAAAACTGTAAAACAACAAAAAGATTTTGGTTTTGCATGTTATTGCATTTCATGGTAGAATGTCTTTTATTTGCATATTTTTAGTTGCATGACATTATATCTCAGAAAATTCATAAAGATTTCTTTCGTTCTTTTGTTTTTTGATTATCCTCTGAATGTACAATGACATCTGAAAGAACCTTGTCGAGATCAAGATATTTTTTGCCACCAAATCCATAAGATAGAAGTTTGTAGAGCTTGTGATTGTTTGAAGGACTTTAATGATTTAAGGTTGTTAGTGAACTTAAGATGACATTACACTGTAGGACTTACTCATGAGAAACAGAATGTTTAGAGTAATAACCTCGTTCTGGTTAGGATTTTTGATCAACCTAAGTGTTAATGATAATTTCTTGATGGGTTAGTGATTTTTGACTCAAATTGAAAGTGCTAGTGATCAACCTAAGTTTGTGAAAATTTGAATTTTTGAAATTGCCTAAGTGGATCACTCGCACGACTGATGTGTGAACCGTACGAGTAACCACACGTGTGAGGTTAACCGTACGGATGACCCTGTTCTAGAATTGTCCTAAGACATTTGGGTCACACGCACGAGTGACTATGAGATGCGCGGTTGAATGGTGAACCGTGTGATCAACCGTACGGTTGATCACGAGAGTATAAATAGGGGGTGATGAGCACAGGAGCTCACACTTGTGCACCTATTTCATTTTCTCTCTCAAAATTCAACCTTCACCAATCGAATTTTCCACCGCAGCGTTCTTTAAGCTTGTTAATCCGACCACAGCGCCACCAACTTGGTATGATTTCATCAAGTTTTCTTAGGTTAATTTGTTGTTTTAATGTATCGAAACCCTAAGGGTTTTTAACTTGAATTTTGTGAAATTGAAGTGTGTTTTGATTGATATCTGTTATTGTTTTATGTTAATCAGAACCTAATGTTGCTATTGTGATGTAAATCGGCCCCTAAAGCGATCAAACATGTAATATCAATGATTTAAAAGTGCATTTAATATTTGTTTCATCAGACATGCACGAGTGACATCACTCGCGCGCGTGAGACATGACTCGCACGAGTCAGTACACGGTTGATGATCAACCGTGTGAACCTTTGAGCTCACTCGTTAAATTTGATTTGGTTGCTCACTCACTTGACAGAGCTGACACGTGTGATTAGCCGCACGAGTCATTATACGGTTGACTCACTCGCTTATAAACAGTACCTCAACCGTGTACCTTGTCTGAAACCATATTACTGCTCAAACGTGTCAACAGTGACACGAGTGACTATATCACTCGCACGCTTGATCACTCAGCAACATGTTTGACATTATCACTCGCATGGTTTACCATGTTAACAAGTTTATGACACTTTGATGCGAATGCTTTGATATTTTGTGATATGTGGTTTGTATCTCTAACATTTCTGTTGATATTTCAGTTTGTTAAGATATCATCAATGGCTGAACAACAAGTCAATGTTCCAGTAGTTAACGTAGAAGGACAGGGGGAGCAATAAGCTAATCCTCAAGTGAATCCGGTTATCCCACCTGCTCAGCAAGAGATTCCTCTAGAGAAGGGTGAACTGAACAATCAAGTCGCTCTCTATGACACTACTCTAGAGAGAGGTGATCATTTTAAGGAGATTGTGGAATTTTTTAAGAGATCAAGGATACACACTGCTATTTCTACTCCATGCACGGCCTACTACAGCCATCAAAGAGAATTCTAGAGAAATGATGTACTTGACGTATCAGAAGATGATGTTAAGCTTGTTAGTAAGGTTCAAGGGCATGAGATCATTGTTTCTAAGACAGTGATAAGGAGGATTTTGGGTTTTAATGACGAGAACTTCTCCCACATGATGATTAGTCGAGAAAGAATTCATGGTTGCTTTAAATGATGTGCTTATTCTGGGTATATCGCTGGCAAATTTGAACTGATGAAGACGCTTCTGCCTCCACAGTTTAGATATCTTGCTCATGTGATCATGCACTGTCTGAGTGGACGCAAATCTGGATTTGATAAGTTGAATGAAAAAGTGCAGAGTATGTTTGTGGCACTTGTTCTAAAGGCTCCATACAATTTCTCAGGATTTGTCTTACACTACTTCAAAGCGAATCTTTTCAGTTCTACTCAGAGATATCTCATTTATGCCCGTTTTCTTCAATTGATCATTAATGATGTTGCACCTGATCTACCTAAGCTTGAAGAGGATATTATTCAACTTAAGCCAATGAATCCGATAAATTTCCGAGGAATGGAGGAGACAAGAAACGGGTATTTAAAGCCTGACTTTAAGAGAAAGCTTATTTGTCATCTGATCAAGGAAAACTATCGATGTCCAGCTGGTAATGCTTGGAGGAATGAGGATTCAGACTCTAACTATGAAGTTACTGATGCAGAAGGTGAGGGCGATAATCAGAGAGCTACTGGTGAAGTTCAAGGAGGAGGTAATGTTGATGATGAAATTATTGAAGGTGATGATGAAGCGACAGAGGAAGATGTGAGTTTGATTCAGAGGAAGAGGAAATGGAAGGAAGCGATGACTTCAGAACAGCCCAAGAAGAAGGAGAAGAGAACAAAACATCATTTTGATTCATCTCAAAAGTCATCACAGGGAGGTTCGAAACAACAAGCTCAGAGACAACCATCTGGTTTCATGAAGGATGCAAGAGCCACTGTTACCTCACCAAAACCTGCCACCACAACACCTCAGGTCACATCAGCCGAATTCAAGACACAGTAAAATCTACTGTTGTCTTTGATCACGAAAATAACCAAACTAGAAAATCAAGCCATTGAGGAGAAGAAGATCAGTGAAGCTAAGATTAAGTCGTTGGTAGAAGAAAACAAGAGGTTATCTGATATACTAAACCGTCAAAAGGGAAGGATGAAGAAGAAGGTGTTGGCGATTAAGAGTGAGAATAAGGAGAAATTGAAGGAGTTGAATAATAAGATCGAATCGATTACCTCTGGTAAAACTAAGTTGATTAAGGAGAGAGGAGAAGAATTTTCTTCTGATTTGGGTGGTGATGACGAGAAAGACGATGAAGAAGATGCTGGAACTGGAGGACCCTCTTTTGAGATTCCGTTAGTGATACCTATTCGAATCTTTAATGAATATGGTGAGGTCTTTACTGGTGAATATTATATGAATTATTCAAATATTTTTAATGATGCAGAAAAGGGGGACGTTCCCCCAAGTGATTTTCCAGTGTAGCAGCTTGCTGCTCTGGCATACGATAGTGAAAACGATACAGAGGATGCAGAGACAGTTGAAGCTGAGAACCAGGCGCCACAAGAAGAGTCATTTGCCAGTATCCCTGCAGAATCAATCCAAAATATCAACTTGAGTGATTTCGATCATTTGTTTGCTGATGAGAAGAGTGAAGATTCTGTTGGTAAGGATAGTGTAAAAGAGGATGTGATTGTTGAATCCGAGGACGAATTTGTAACAGAATCTGATGATGAAGAAGAAGAAGAAGAAGTTGAGGTTGTTATACCTTCGCTTGAGCCATACTCAAATCCGTCATTCAACACCCTAAGTGACTTTTTCAATTTGAGTAGTGATTTGAAAAGAAAGAAGTTAGATGATTTAGAACAGGCGAGGAAGGTATACAAAGAACAAGTGAAAGAAGTGGATGTTTTAATTGAAAAGAACAAGAAAATCCGACATGAGAAACTGCTCGTTGAGAAAGAAAGAAAAGACATTGAGCTGAAGAAGAAAAAACTCCGAGCCGAGCAAGCTAAAGCCAGGCATGGAATGAGATTAATGAATGGTTCAAACGTGATAGGGTTAAAGTTAACAGAAACGTTGAAGAAGAACAGATCCGTCAGAGTTGGTGGAAACAGAATGTCGTTAACCCTGATCAGTTGAATAAGCCAGAACTCGAGCCGAAGTTTGTTAGTTTCTATGAAAGGGGAAAGAGAACCAAGAAGTATTCCAAGGGTAAAATTTTAAGCTGGGTTTACTTCAAGGAGATCAATTGTTTCGCGATCAAGAGGGAAGGAGGAGTTGACTACATGGCACGTCCTAGTCACTTCAAAACTCTACTGTACTTCGAGATCATGCAACTTGCTAAGCTGAAGATGTTGAACACTGAAGATTGTGACCTTTCCAGGTGGTTTCAGAGAAAACTCAGATATAAGTATAAGACAGGGAAATGGGACATCTTTAAGTCAACAGCCGCCAGGTTTTCCATGCACCCGACAAAGAGAAATTCTAAAGGTGAACCTGTACGCGTTGTTAAGTTCCGTCCAGCCAAGTACATGAAGCAATCTCCATTGATGCCCTTACCCAAGGATATATGCAAAAACTTCAGATGGTGGTTCTATGATGAGTTGTCGGAAGAAGCAGTGATCTTGACTGCAATTGAAAAGGAAGAAGGAAGCATATAGTTCGACAACGTGAGGATTCTGGATCCTATGTGGCTGAGAAACTTGATGAGGATTTGATGTGGAGACACTTCACCGCCATCACATTACGTTTAGAGATGATCGAAAAGAGGAAGCAATGAGATATCAACGTGTGATCGATATCTACCATGCCTACCTCAACAGAGAAAGTGATGCTCAAAGCTCAAACCAAGCTCAGGCCAACTGAATTGTCAGATACTGTATTGCTAGTTTGTATTTTTATTTTTGATGATGTATTTATGCGAGAGATAGAGAGAGAGAGAGAGAGAGAGAGAGAGAGAGAGAATCTGGATATGTATTTGATGTTAAACTGATGTTACTGTTGGACTTATTTGTATTTCATGAACGTTTACTTTATTGTAATTGATGTTTTAGGTCCTAGGGGGAGTTGTTGATGCATTTTATGTAAGTCCCAAGACATCTAACTTACGTTTGTGATTAGTACTACAGTTTATAGGCTACCATGATCACTCGTTATTATCCTATCTGTGTTTGTATGTGGTTACAGGTACTGCAGGAACGCGATAAGGATGTTTGACTATGTTAGACTTAGTCAGACGTACGAGTGAAGCCTCACTCGTACGGCTGATAGGCTCATACGCACGGTTGATACTGAGCTAAGTCACAAATATAACCTATATGATATGACACGAGTGAGTGATCACCCGTACGGTTGAGGAAGCCAACTCGTACGAGTGATGGATGACTCGCACGGGTGAGTCAACAGCAGGGGTATATAAGTGTTATGTTCTTCATTTTAGGTTAAGCCTCTCATTTTTACACACACATCACTCAGATCTGGTTTGTCTGATTCGATTCTCTCTCAACCCAAATCACTCCAGAGGTGAATAACAGCTCTAGGTGTTAGTCTAATCACAATCATTTTGTGGTTTGACTAAATTAATCCCAAAAAGCTTCACATATTCACTAGTTATAGTTTATTCACTAATTCTGCCTTTGTGTGAATTAAACATGTTGAATTCGAAGTTCCTACAATTAGCATGTAATAACACAGATAGGTGACAAACCATCTTCTGCGTTTTGTAATCGACATCAAATCACCTTCGATATTTTACATATGTACTTTTTACATGACAATGGTAGTCCTTATTTAGATATACACATCAATCGAATTGTTAACCAAATAATTCAAATGCTATTTTATATTGAGAAAAACAAAAAACTTACGAAGGCATTTCATCAAACACTTGTTAAGCACTTCATGAATCACATGTTATCAATCATTCAGAATTTGAAAATAACAAAGGTGATAAGATCACATTCAATTCAGTTTAGTTCTAGGATTTTTAGTCCTGCAAAATGAATATATCTTAACCACAAAAGATTAAGAATTCCAAATGATGTATAATCAACGTAATGTGATAACAAATACAGATATTTAAAGTTTACTTAAATATATACCTTAAGAGATTGAAAGTAGCCACTATCGATTCTGCCTTCGATGTTCGTTGGTGAATGTCATAGAAAATTACAACTTCTGTCTCAAAATAAAACCTGATAAATGTTAGTAAAATATATTAAGCAATTCAAATGTCCTGAGTAATCTACTACTACGTGAATACAGTAACATTGTACCACAAAAGTGTAAAAGATCACTCAAATGAACCTATTATAACGACCTAGAAATGCTAGTTCTAATATTGTACCATAAAGGTATACAGATACCTAATACCATATGCTTATAACAATCACTCTCTCCCATGGCCCAAATATACACAAACTGTTTGTATGCAAATTGGTCATTTGGTCATTTACAGATACCTAATACCATATCTCCTACGTTTAGGAGGCTAAGGACACCGACTTCAAACAAACACACCTACTGACATATGCAATCATGTGCAACAAATGTACACATACACCAGTAGGCTCACTTTACAACAAACCATGTAATATTAATGAAAGAACTGGCCCCTTTATAATTACACGTTTAGCGATTTTACCGATTGTTTGACCCATTTTAATTATTATTTTTAAAAATTTTACAAACGAATTCACCCGTTTTAGCTATCCTTCTTTATATATGACACAATAAGGAATTTTTAACTATTCCTTTTTATTAAGACATTTGATACTCTTTCACCATGTTCACCATTTTAAGAAATAAAATAAAAAATTTATAATAGTCAGAATAATCAACATAAAAACATTTTCCTGATTCTAAGATACGTGCGGTAATCATAATATTTGCAGCAACAAAATAAATCTGACGCCGACCCACAATGATAGAAGCAATTACCTTCGTGGTTGCATACCTTCGCACTGGAAGCGAACAAACAGGCCACCCGATAACAGCAGTTGATCCACCGCAATGAGACCGAAGGCCTCAGCAAATCAGTCACCTGAAGCGTCAGCCCATCAGGCACTCCTATAAATATCATCACAAAGCGGGCATTAGTTTGTGAGGCGTATCGTACCAAACAACACAACCTGAAGTAATAAAGACACATAAAAAAACATGGTGACACCATATCAACACCAATCAGTGTAAACATTGTGGTAGAAGGTCTCGGCAATGTCACAAAACAACGAAAGATGTATGAATCGGACAATCTCAGGTTAATCCCCGTGAAGTAACCCACTCAATCGTTTCTCATTTCGGAACACACACTGTCTCTCCGTATGCCTTCGCGACAAACACAAAGGCTCGAAACTTCCACCACTAACAACATCAGACTCGACTCTCTTCAGGCTGAAAAAACTGAATGTCGACCACCAAACAAACAGACCACCCAATTTAAGTCTAATCGGTCAATAAAGAGGCTTAAGTCTTTGATATGTATCATTTAAAAAGGGACCAACCAAAATATAATTTCGTTATTACACACAAAACACATACACTAATAACATAAAATCAATTAGGCAACATCATAAATAATCATGTCATTAAATTAATAGAACCATGTAAACCATTCCAGAATCAAAGATAATTTAATTAAAATAGGTTAACCTAATCATATATCGTGACTTACATATTCCAGGATTGATTATCGTTCCGCGTCTAGTATTTCAATAGGCCTTCATCTCCGCATCCCGTATTTCGCCATGTCTTGTATTTTATTATACCAAATTCTGTTCAGATTTGATTCAAAAATTAACAAATCGTAACTGAGGAACAAAATTACGTGTTTGATGTCGAAATTAACAAATTTAGGTTGAAATTTTTTGAAATTGAAAAATAAAAAGAAAAAAAAACGCTTAATCTGAGTATAAGATATACAAACGATCTAATTAAAAAAATTGAAACTAAGATACCATACCATATACGTCTCGCTGCATCCTTTAATTGAAGAAAAAATTGAAAACTAACATATCTTACAAAAAACGTCTCGCTGCATCCTTGAATCGATTGTTTATGTTTCGCTAAATAGATTTAAAAGGAAGAGAGCAAAGAGCATAAGTCAGGCGTGGAGGAAGGTATGGGTTGAGGAGGGTATGGTTGGAAGGTATGGTGGATGTCCAATAAGTGAGACTTCTTCCGGTTTTTCTTTCCCTCCTTTTTTTTATACTTAAAAGCCCAAAATAGTTGTGTGTGAAAGTAGTGTGTGTAGATGGTGAACAGTAAGAGTTTGTGATAGGAAGAGTGCCAAGTAGACCAATGAAAAGTCAAAAAAACACACTATTAGTATGTGTATAATATTTGACACGTATCTTATGTTTTGATCGCATTAACTTCCTATGATCTTAGACTATCTCATTTTGTAAATGTCATTCTAGACATTAGATCTTGAAATATCATTATTGAACTACCAATAATTAAATACTTTATATTAAGTGTACTTTTATAAAATTTATTTATATGTATCACTACTTAATGTTTTTATTTTTTATTCATTTACATTTATTTTAAATCTATATCTAATTATGTACTGTATTCATTAACTTTTAAGCCCTGCGAATAAAAAACTAGTTACTATCATTATCATTATAAAAGATAATGTTACAAAATTAAATAAATATACAAAAAGTTATAACAAAAAATGTGAAAATATAATAATAATTACAACTTTAGGACATGCTCAAAGTACATGAACTGTTGGGCATATGTTCTCTCTTTTTTCTCTTCTTCAATTGATTTTCCAGGAGTAAAAGAGACATTTAACTCGTTTATAAAAAAAAACTATAAACATAGGTGAAAATTGGAAGGAAAAAAATGTCAAATTTATCCACAAAAAAATACAAAACAGCTGAAGAAAAAAAAGAAGTTCATAAATCCAAAAAAAAAGTTTTTTTTTTCTTCTCAAAAATCATTCCTCAAATATGCTCTCAAGATGAGGCCTCCATTCTCCGGCTTGAACCGTCCGGCGAGCTCTCCGATGTCCTGGCTTCTTTCGTTCCGATACAACAACAACATCAGACAAATTTATAGGAAGAACATTTTCGCCCAATGACTCGTCACAAACTTTTTTAACCTTTTTCGCAACCTTTTGTTTTGCAAGCCTTTTATTTTCTGGGACAGAAGAAGATGGTATCAAAAAATAAATGCTCCCTCTTTTAAGCTCGGAACTATTTGATAAAATCAAGATTTTTCTCACTACACCTTGTGAACATGGTTTACTTAATACATGATTTGGGTAGTTTTTTAGAACTTCACCAACGGTCACACAACGTGTGATTTCTTCAACATAACCATTTAAATGTACGATTCTAATTATATCAAGTGCACCACAAGGAAGTACACAAGCCAAACAACATCGTAAACTATTTCCCATGTCGATCAATGAGTCGATGACCGATGATATTATCGATGTTTATAAAATGATTAATGAATCTCAAGAACCTTGGTTTAAATTTGTGTTTGGTTATGAAGAAAAGTGATGAAGAAAATGAATTTATAGATGGATGACCGTACTCGAGATCATGGGATTGGGGAGTTATTGTGGCGATGAAATCGGAAATGACAATAATGACCTTGGTAAGGTAGTGCATATTTCTTGGATCTTACATTATTTATGCCGTTAAAATAGTTATACGGAGTATTATATAATTAAATGAAAAGTGTAAGTGTATATTTAATTTGTGTGATTAGTTGTGGTCATGATTGGTTCCAGATTTTCAATAATACAGACACTTAGATTATAGGTATTTATGCTAAATTTGATATATTTTATTAGAAAACCTTCATATACGGTTTATCTATCATGTTACAATTGTTATTTCTCATATTTCTCCTAGAAGTTGATAAATTCATATATAATTGTGAAAAATTAATTACTAATTACTTAGATGAATATATAAACCAACACGACATGATATAGTTGTTGATATTCTTATATCCTTACAAGAAATTTTGAGTTTAAACTTTACAAACAACACGTTTGGTGATGGACTAACATAGTTCATAAACAGTTATGAGTGCCCGATTAAATCCCTTACATCTGAGTAAATAACCATTCTCTCTAATCTGAATAGAGAAATCTCTTATGTCTCAAACGTTTAATCAGTACGTAACATTACCAAATTTCATGGCGTTTGCAAAACGAACACTGTCACAACATCCTTAAGTCATATCGAAGTTATTGCATTACATGAAGCTATCCGAGAATATGTATAATAAAATAAAATTAGTTTATATTAAAATGATTTATAATGAACATGTTGCTCTTTTTATAATGTACACTTACTTCCTTTTTACTACGTATTTGCTTATAATTTAGTTAATGTACGGACATAAAATGGTATAAGTACCACTTGGTTTGTCCTTGGAGAGTAATTAACAAGTCACGTTGTTTTTACGTTTTTCTTTTCTGGAAACAATTATTAATTTACAAGAAACATGTGAATGGTAATTATATTTATTCAAGAGATATCGAAAGAATTAATTTTATAAAATGAATTTAATATATAAGTCAATAAATCAACCAATTATTACCATAAAATATAAGCAATCGAGTTAAATACTCATACAACCATGTTCAGAACTGACTTAAACCTGACTTAAACCTTGCTTCAGTATTCTCTTGGTGGAACATAATTAGATTTTCACTCTCATTTATGTGTTGAGTGTTGTTTCTTCTCATATGTGGTGATGATATCTCACTTGTATTACTTAGAAGATATGGTTTCAAGGTTAGCTAATAATTACGGAAAATGATTGAATAACTCAAATTTAACATAAATAAAATTTTCTACACAAAGTAATAAGCCATATATATATATATATATATATATATATATATATATATATATATATATATATATATATATATATAGATATATATATATATAGAGAGAGAGAGAGAGAGAGAGAATTCAAACCGTGATCGATTAATTTCAATATATAAGTATCTCATTGTGTGAAAGTTTTGGGTGATGATATGTACACAACCCATGTTTGTTATGTAGACAATCGGTATGCTTTACAGTGTTATACAGTACAACACTGTAAAGCATGATGATTGTGTACATAACAAAAATGTGTTGTGTACATATCATTCCCCAAAAGTATTTTGTGTCAAATTTATGTGACTGACACTGTAATATTGATCGATAGTTGCTCGAAAGATATGGCGTGACTTGTGTAAGGGACAACTGAAATGCCCCGTTCATATACATTATAAACGATTCACAATAGTTGATTTCATCGCGAGGTATTTGACCTCTATATGATACATTTTACAAACATTGCATTCATTTTTAAAAGACATGTTTTCTTTACATTGAAAGTTGACGGCATGCATACCATTTCATAATATATCCAACTATAATTGACTTAATAATAATCTTGATGAACTCAATGACTCGAATGCAACGTCTTTTGAAATATGTCATGAATGACTCCAAGTAATGTCTCTAAAATGAGCAAATGCACAGCGGAAGATTTCTTTCATACCTGAGAATAAACATGCTTTCAAGTGTCAACCAAAAGGTTGGTGAGTTCATTAGTTTATCATAATCATTCATTTTCATCATTTTAATAGACCACAAGATTTCATATATTGTCACGCGTAACTCGCGAATTAAAATTCATTCATATGGATTGAACACCTGGTAACCGACCTTAACAAGATGCATATAGAATATCCCCATCATTCAGGGACTCACTTCGGACATGATAAATCGAAGTACTAAAGCATCCGTAACCCGGATGGGGCTCGTTGGGCCCGATAGATCTATCTTTAGGATTCGCGTCAATTGGTGGCAATTATCATAAACACCAATTCTTAGGCTACCAAGCTAAAAAGGGGCATATTCGGTTTGATAATCCAACCATAGAATGTAGTTTCGATTACTTGTGTCTATTTCGTAAAGCATTTATAAAAACAGCGCATGTATTCTCAGTCCCAAAATATATATTGCAAAAGCATTTAAAAAGGGAGCAAATGAAACTCACAATACTGTATTTCGTAGTAAAAATACATATGACGACATTGAACAATGCAGGGTTGGCCTTGGATTCACGAACCTATAACATTTGTGTATATATATTAATACACCTAATCGTAATCGAATAAGTTTATATATATAACCTATTAATGATATTATTTTTATATTAATAATATATTTATATTTCATATATTCCTTCTTTATAATAAAATATTTTGTTATGTTATATATGTTTAATATATATATTTATGTATTTCATTTGTTTATCAAAACATTAGTTCTAATTATCCTAAGTTAATATTAGTAAAAATAATGATAATAACATTGATAATATACTTATGTTAATAATAAATCTATTAGTGATAATAACAATGATATTAATAATAATACTTGTAAAAATATTAATTTTACTGTTAATGATAGTTATGATATTGATTTTAGTAATTACATAATAATAATACTCGTGAATAATAATACTTATGTTAATATTAATAATTCTATTATTTGTAAAAAGATACTAATACTAATACTAATATTTTAATATATATATATATATATATATATATATATATATATATATATATAATTTGTATTATTATCATAATGGTAATAATAATAAGTCTTTTCATCATATTGATAGTAATATTAAAGTTATAAAAGTCAATAATAATATCATGAGTGATACTAATGATAATAGTAATAAATATAATACTTATAATTATGATAATAATAATAATAACAATTTTGACACTTATAATAATAATTATGATACTAATAATAACAATAATGATAATAATTCATAATAATAACAATAATAATATTAATTTGCATTATGATAGTGATAATAATAAGTAAACTTAACAATAATAATAATAACCCTAATTGTAACTAAAATCATAATAATAATAATAAATGATAATTACTACCTTAGTAGTTATGATAATTTTAGTAACATTGATAATTAATAACAATAATAATAATAATAACAATAATAATAATAATAATAATAATAATAATAATAATAATAATAATAATACAAAAAAACTACCTCAAAAATTGGCCCAAAAAGAAATATGGTGACCCTGCCAGGGTTCGAACCCGAGACCTCTCGAATACCCACAAACACCCAAACCACTCGTCTGTTTCCATTTTTACTGATTAACTCAAAACCCGTTTTTATTTAAACTATATTTCTGTTTCTCCCTTTTTCTTTCTTCTTCAATTTAGAAATCGACCAGAGGCAGGAAATCAAACATAGCATATACCAACTGAATTGGTTTTTGGATTTATGAACTAAATGTGAACGATTCATTTGTGGTTGACTTGTATTAATAGCAAACGAAAAAAAATAAAAATTAAAATAACACCAAACCTGCTGTTCGTCGTGGTTTTATAAATAAAAAAAATTGATTTTGTAAATGATAGCGTTATAGATAAAAGTTATAACACAAAATAGATTGGAAAACATTCATGGAAACTTTTCAAATCAATAATTTTATCAGAAACTTCAAAATGAAAGCGAATTTGATGAAGAACGAGTTAGTTGACTTTTTCATTTTAATCTTTGACTCAAAAAATCGTAGTCAATAAGAAGAATTGAAGTTTCAAACTTTGCAGATAGTTTAACTATATGAATCCTCATAAAACTGCATTATTAGATTTTTAAATTGATTTTGAAATCGTAATATGAATAAAACAGTTGAAGAACAGGGTGTCACGCTAGCTGTTAAAAAAAACTTAATGAATTTTTAACTGAATTCATGGTATTTGGTTGTTGTAATTGATTTTGTGTAATTGTTAGTGATAGTAGAAAAATTCGAATGACTTAACAGCCTAATTTGATCGAATTTTATATGAGTGCAAGGTTAGACAGAAGGAATCAAGCAGATATGAATGAAGATAAAAAAAATATAAAGGTGATAGTGATCACTAACAGAATTTGATTCTTTAACAGTTTAATCTTCAACAATTTTTGTATTCAACTGGATTATAATATAAATTGTGGACCTCCAACTAATCATACGCGTTTTTATTTATTTATTCATATTCTATATAAGATTATTAATACAATTTAATAATAATAATACAGTTTATAATATTACATATAATAAAAATACTAATAATAATAATAATAATAGAAATAATAATTCAATTTTAATGGCATTTAATAATAACAATAATATAAATAACAAGGATAATTATATTTATTAATAATAAGGTTAATAAAAATATTAATAATAACATTAGTAATTTTTAATGATAATAACAATAATAATGATATTAATAATAATAACAATAATATTATTAATGATAATAATAATAATAATACTAATTCTAATAATATTCATGATAATAATAATATAAATAATAATACTATAACAACTTATATATAATAAATTTCATATATATATGTAACAACCCTGATTTTTCCGTTACTTCTGTTAACCTTCTGTTAGTTTAAATAACGGCGATTATTTAACTTTTATGTGTTTATGTGTAATAAATGCGTACTTTATCTTTGGAGGGTTTTGATAAGGCTAAAAAGGAACATATATTTCATAGCAATATCCCTCCTAAATAATAGGTTTTCATATGTAATTGTATTATATTTTCATTGTAATTGTTTAAATAAATAAGTGCGAAGACAAAAGGCGAAAACGAAGATTTGAAGACGCAAACGTCCAAAAAGCTCAAACGTACAAGTTACACTCCAAGTGGTTCAATATATTGATGAGAAACGTCTCAAAATTACAAAAGTACAAGCCGCAAAATGCAAAGTACAAGATATTAAATTGTACGCAAGGACGTTCGAAAATTCGGAACCGAGACATGAATCAACTTTCAACGCTCGACGCAACGGGGCTAAAATTACAAGTTAACTATGCTCAAGAATATAATATAATATTTAAATAATTCATAATAAGAATAATAATAAATAATAAAAAGTTGTTAATTGAGCATAGTTAAGGGGTCATAAGTGAAAATTTCAAATCAACATTTGCCTATAAAATGGAATTCACGTAGTAATGAAAAAGAACACCTTTCTTCATATTTCTTTCTCTCTTCTGTAATATGTAATATATATTTATATTATAATTTTAATATAAGTTAATTTTAATAATAAAGTTATGGTTTAGTTGGGTTATTGTAAGAAATATTTTACGGGTTTTAAGTCGAAATTCTGTCCGTGCAACGCTACGCGATTAATCACCACTGTAAGCTATGTTCTTCCTTTTTAATTTAATGTCTCGTAACTAAGTTATTATTATGCTTATTTGAGCCGAAGTAATCGTGATGTTGGGCTAAAATATTAAGACGGGGTTATTGGATTTTGTACCATAATTAAGGTTTGGGCAAAAGACCGACACTTGTGGAAATTGGACTATTGACTATTAATAGATGGGGGTATTGTCTAATTGAGTGACAACTCATTGGAGTCTGTCGAACCTATCTTCAAATTAATTATCCTAATAATTAATAATGATTATGGTTGTCCTATTTAGTGACGTTCATATGGAATCTATTATAATCATTTAATTAATTATTCGGGTTGGGTAATTGATTATTCAAACTGATCAAGTGGGTAAATTAATATTCATATCTAATCAAAACAGGGGTGGATTACATACAGTGATAACTGGTGTAATTGTTGACAGAAGTGATAACTGCGTCACAGTTTAAATCCTTAATTAGTTGGAATATTTGACTTCGGGTATAAGGGTAATTTGACGAGGACACTCGCACTTTATATTTATGACTGATGGACTATTATGGATAAAAACCAGATAGGTATCAAATAAACCATGACAAAGGACAATTAACCCGAGTAACAATTAATTAAAATCAAAACGTTAAACATCATGATTACGGAAGTTTAAATAAGCATAATCCTTTTATTTCATATTCTATCGCAATTTTATTTATTGTTATTTTATTTATAGTCATTTATTTATTTTACGCACTTTAATTATTGTCATTTATCTTTACGCTTAAAAATATAAAATCGACAAACCGGTCATTAAACAGTAAAAACCCCCCTTTTATAATAATATTACTACTTATATATATATATATATATATTTATATAAATATAGTTTTATAAAAATATAGTACGTAATCACTAGCTCCCTATGGAACGAACCGGACTTACTAAAAACTACACTACTCTACGATTAGGTACACTGCCTATAGTGTTGTAGCAAGGTTTAGGTATATCCCATCCGTAAATTAATAAAACTTGTGTCATATTTTGTAGTATTTCCTAGTAAAAATAATACTATTTCGTACCCTCACGCTACATCATCAAGTTTTTGGCGCCGCTGCCGGGGAGCGCTAAAACGCTATATTTTTAATTTATATCTGTAAAAATATAGTTATAAAAAAATTTAATTTCGGGGACACTTTTTGTGTTTTCACGGGGTATTTAAGTTTTTTTTTTAGTTTTTGATTGATTAAAGATATATTAATTTAAATATAATAATTTAATAAATATAATAATATAATAATATTGAAATAAAATATAATAATATAATAATATTTTAGAATCAAATTTGATACGTAAAAGTTTTAAAAGTTTTAAAAAGTCGTATTTATTAAATATTTCAGGGGTATATTATGTAACTTATAATTAATAATTTCTATAATGTCGCTTTCATGTGAATAGTAAATTAATTAATTTCTTTCCTTTACTATTTTGAATCGTAAAAGTTTTAAAAAGTCGTATTTATTAAATATATCAGGGGTATATTATGTAACTTGCAATTAATAATTTCTATCATTACGCTTTCATGTGAATAGTAAATTAATTAATTTCTTTTCATTTACTATTCGTGAATAGTAAATGAGTTAAAAAAAGTTTTAAAAAAAATAATAATAATAAAAAAATTATTAATTCCTTTAAAAAAAAATTGTGTAAAAAAAATCGTTTTTTTTTAAAGAAAAAAAAATTCGTTTTAAAAAAAATTGTAAAAAAAAATCGGTTTTTTTAAAGAAAAATTTTTTTAAAAAAAAAAGTTTTAAACAAAAATATATAAAAAAAAAAAAATTTTTTAAAAAAATTTTAAAATCCTTAAAAAACGAAATATAAAAAAAAATTAATAAAAAATTTTTTTTTTTATTACCTTTAGATTTTTAGACTCTAGTTACAATTTTTAGTATTAAGTTTAGTTTTGCCATAGTTATTTTTATTTCTAGAATTTTTAGGTTTGCCGTAAAATCCCTTAAGTGCTTATTCCTTAGACTAAGATTTATGTGCTTTAGAATTTTGCAACGCCGTTTTTCGCGCTACTTTCTTATTTTTATTTTTCGACGCCTATTTTTCGACCTTTTATTTTTCGACCTTTTTCGACGCGTTTTTTTTTTCTTTCTTATTTCTCGCTATTCTAGTTTTAGGATAAGATTTTTATTCTACTTCTTATCTAAATTTCTTAAAATTACGAAAATTTATTTTAAGTGGTTAAATTGATAGACATCAAAATTTTCTGGTTCGTAGTAATAGTTGGATTTGTACGTGGACCGGGTTATTGGAGCCAAACAGTACTCAATTATATTGAGACCAAACGAATCCTGCCCCTCTGCTGCATCTTTTGGCTATTCGAAACGTGGGCAAAATCAGAAAAGTCTATTAATTGGATAACTTATATAATTTTTCTTTCCTTTTAAAAACTAATAGGATATTCAGTGAATGCACCGAGTAAAACGTTCACCACCTTTCATACGTTCACCACCTATAACTCGATCAAGACATCTAGCCAATATTGTCGCCGTTGATTTTTCTTTAGAATCATCATCTAGTCGACCAAGAACTCCAACTCAAATTTCCGATAATCCATCTTTTGAACCCGACCTCACAATTGAAAATCCGGAGAATATTCAAGGACAATTCCAAGATCCTGAACCACTAATCATTCCTCCTGAACCACAAACCGTTAAATCAGAATCTTCTAGTGATTCGTATTCAACAAATTCAATTATGAAAGTAACGGAACCTCTAAGTATGGAAGATCGAATGAGAGCCACACGCACGGGCCAAGGTCACGCCATTATTCAGCCAGATGTTAGAGCATCAGATTTTGAAATCAAAGGACAAATCCTACACATGATCACCAATCAGTGCCAATTTGGTGGTACAACAAAAGAAGATCCAAACGAACATCTTCGAACTTTTAATCGGATTTGTAATCTCTTTAAAATCCGAGAAGTTTAGGATGAAACTATTTATCTTATGTTGTTCCCATGGACTTTAAAGGGAGAAGCCAAAGATTGGTTAGAATCATTACCTGAAGGAACGATTGACACATGGGATGTTTTAGTTGAGAAATTTCTTCAAAGATTCTTTCCGGCATCTAAAGCCGTGAGACTTCAAGAAGAAATTGCCACGTTCGTGCAAAAACCAAATGAAACATTATATGAGGCGTGGACAAGATTCGGAAGGATGTTGAGAGGATGTCCTCAACACGGATTAGATACTTTTCAAATAGTGCAAATCTTCTATAAAGGCGTAAACATCGCTACACGAAAAGATATCGACACAGCAGCTGGTGGTTCTATTATGAAGAAAACCGAAACTGATGCTTACAAAATTATTGATAACACTACTTCCCACTCACATGAGTGGCACCAAGAAAAAGATATCGTTAGATCATCTAAAGCAGCTAGAGTCGATTCTTGCCATAACTTTGATTCTGTTTCCGCAAAAATAGATGCTTTCGAGAGACGAATGGAAAAGATGACTAAAGACATTCATGCAATACGAATCAGTTGTGAGTAATGCGGTAGACCACACTTAACGAAAGATTGTAATGTTGAACAAACGATGGAACAACGTGAGAATGTTTCCTACATGAACCAAAGGTCCGGAAATAATTATCAACCGCCAAGGCCAAACTTCAATCGAAATCAAAACATTCTTTACAATCCAAAAGGACCCGACAATAACTCGTATAACCAACAAGGTCCGAATTACCAACCAACTCAAAACAACACTTTCAATCAACAAAGACCTGGCTTGTATAAACCACCACAACAAACCGAAGAGAAAAAGTCAAATCTGGAAGAAGTGGTATTTAAGCTAGTTGAATCTCAAACACAATTTATTGAAACTCAAACTCAAACGAATGAGAGGTTTGATCAGTCATTTAGAACTCAACAAGCTTCTATTTTGAATCTAGAAAAACAAGTAGGTACTCTTGTTAGATTGATGAGTGAAAGAAAACAAGGAAAACTACCGAGTAATACTGAAGTAAATCCTCGGAATGAAAATGTTAATATGGTTTCAACAAATTCTGAAAAACCAGCATCAGAAGATGGGGAGGTTTTAGATGTAAGTAACAATGAAGAAGTTACACCACCACCACCACCCGAGTATGTAAAGCCAGTGGTGGTACCATACAGACCACCCATCCCGTTTCCAAGAAAAGGAGTTGAGTATGAGCAAGTAATAGGTAATAAAGTTTGTGATACCTCTGGAAAGAAGAAGAAGAAGAATAAAAAAGTGCAAGAAATAAAAACAGTAGAAGTAAACCCGGTGAAGACAGTTCCACCAAATCCTCCACCTAGGGTAGGTGATCCGGGTGAATTTATTGTTCCTTGTCTACTTAGTGACTGTGTCATGTATGATGCACTAGCAGATTTAGGTTCAAGTGTGAGTGTTATGCCTCTTACATTATATAAGAGATTAGGTGTAGGTGAGTTAACTCTAACGGATATGAGTGTTCGACTCCTTGATCAAACCATTAAGCACCCAGTTGGAATTGCTGACAACCTACCCGTTCAAGTAGGTAATTTAACCTTTCTAGTCGAATTCATTGTCATTGACATAGAAGAGGACTCAAACGTTCCTCTAATTTTAGGTCGACCATTCTTAGCGTCCACCGGGGCGTTATTTGATGTAAGAAAGGGTAGAATGACACTTAGTAATGATGAGAAATCGATCACCTTTATGATTCGAACGTCTAAATATCCACAAACCAAAACCGTTGAACCGACAAAAACGATTAGTAAGAACCATGTTGTTTTACCAACTCCAACGGTAATGCTTAACAATAATAGAATGCCTAAGTGTGGGGAAAATGAAGTAACACCTAATGATGACTTGATAATAAAGAACCCCATAGTTGATACGAAATTAAATGACCCCGTTATTAACAGTTCAATGAAGAAACTTTTTAAACGGGTTATTGATGCTAAAAGTAAGGGGAACTTTAAGTTATATAACCGGTTAGTATCCAATCTGTCGCCTAAAGAAAAGGCGAAGCTAGTTGAATTTGTGGATATTACGGAAAAATCTGGTCAATGGCTTAAAGCAAAAGTCACAGATATGCAAGTTGATTATGGTCCAAGAGAAATTGATGATGAAGTTAATCACAATTTCGACACCACATCTACCTAAGTGTGAGGAGATTCAAATATTCTAAAAAGAAAATGCTGTTTGGAGTTAGTTGTTCTGTTCTCGTGTAGTTCCGAGAATGGAATCCGATTGGTCTTTTCCACTAGCAGACACTAAAGAACTAGTTTTCTCTCCCCATTCTGAATTTTTTTGTTTTTTAGGTTTTATATGAAATTAATATGTTTTCTTTTTAAGTTTTGTGAGAATTTAAAAACAAAAATTTACTTTATTTCATTAAGTTAAAAAAAATGATTTCTAAAATTCGTCGTGAGTTGAAGACTAGGTCGTTGAGCCGAAATTACTTTACCCGAGGGTGGGCGAAAAATTTTGTCATCATTATTTTTAATTTTATTGATTTAAAGTATGCAAAAAAAAAATATTTGATTTTATAAATTTTTGAACGTGGGGTAATATACCCAACTTTAAAAATATGTATATATGTTTGTATTTTATCATGTAAACAACAGGGTAAAACAACGCACTTTCAAAGACTAACATTAAGTTCAGCAAAAGCTACTGATTTTGACGACAAGATGCAAAATAACAAATGTGATATAATAAATGAAGGAATGAACGATGAGGCGCGCCATCTATCATTCGACGAGCTTTGAAATTACAAACTGGGTATTTTTAATCACTTTCCTACACTAATCACCCTCTTGAATTTATAATTATAGTCTGATTTCATGCAAATGAGGGCATTGCAAGATCTCAAGTGTGGGGAAGGGTTATTAATTCTTTCGGGTTTACACTTGTTTTAATTGCCAAATTTTGTGAAAATTTGAAAAATTTCAACTAAATGAATTCAAAATCATGTTTATACATATTTATGAACGATAAAACTAGGTGTTAATGCCGAAATTATTGTTACCTCGAGGACATAAATTGAGAAACAACCCAAAACGCTTGAATTCATTTAAAATGGGATAGAAGAGAATAAAAAGGCAAAGAAAAGAATAAATAAAAGCTAAGTGTGGGGAGAATGTACCAAGTTATTCAATTAAAAACTATCTATCACATTTTTGTATAAGAATTATTGCAGGTACTTTTGCTTTGGACGATACTAATCAGTTTTACCCGGTTTACTGTAATATATTTACTGTAAGAAAGATGGATCTACACGATGAATCAATTCCATCATTAAAAGGAAGTAAAGTCTTCCGAAAAAGAAACGCGCTTCTTGATTTAGGTCATGAAGTTGTCGTCCAGACCAGCTGTAGGTTGACGAAAAATCTAGAAAAGTCATCTCTAAAATCAGCAGGAAATCCACGGACCTCAGCATTAAACAGGGTCGCCAAGTGGTCAGATTTATCCTAACCATGAGAAGGATTTATCTCGTACAATGGGGGGCACCGTGCAAATTAGCTTGATAAGACTAATGAATCAAATCCCCAGAAAGGATAATCTCCTTAAAGATCAAAAATCAGCTTTTAAGACTGATATTACTCAATCCTAGAGATTGACCTTAAAGATTGAGAATTACAAACTCATGGAATTCAATGATATCTAAACTCGAGCTTGAACGAGAAAATATTTTGATCAAAAATAAAACCGATTTGTTTTCTGAAAACCTATTTTCAATGCGTTCATTACCATTGAACGTAAAATCCTGAGAATTCATCAGAATTCATTAGGTCACCTGAACCAAATCGGGTGTCAACCGTAAGAACGGTGGTTGCATAGCATGGTCAAAGACAGGACCTTGTGCCAGATCGAAAAATCATAGGATGATCTTTACTATTGCTCCTACAAAGGATAGTACTAGCATCCGACACATTTTTGGACCATAATCAAATGCATGTCATTAGACATTGCCTTAACAGTTTCTTGTTCATCGCTTTCCTTTACAACCGGATGGTAGTTTGCCAAAAGGTAATATACGGAACAAGTAAACTGGACGTGTTGCTTTCCCAATACAAGGTTAGCAAGTGGGTAACACAAAACCACAAGTGTTGAGCGAAAATTTTCAAATCTGAAACCCACACAACCCACAAAAAAAATATTTTGCAAACACCGATGAAGGGTTATTCCGGAAAACTTATCTAGGGTAAAAGCTAGATTAAATTTTCAAAAAGATCAAATGTTTTCATAAAGATCCAATTTCCTTAAGGATCTACATTTTCATAGTCATGTGGGACTGTAAACCACCTTTCAAATGTGCACTTTGCTTTGAAAACCGAAAGTAAATCGGCTATTTGATTGCAAGTGTCGTTGACCTAAACCCGAGGCAACTGTGGATGACACACCCACCTTAAACCATGGTTCTATCGTTACTATCATTGTTTATACCACCATATCAAAATCACTGATGTACAAAGTGTAATGAATAAAAAAGTGATTCATGTATGTTTTTATTTCAAGTTCTGTATTGCTTGAGGACAAGCAACGCTCAAGTGTGGGGATATTTGATAAGGCTAAAAAGGAACATATATTTCATAGCAATATCCCTCCTAAATAATAGGTTTTCATATGTAATTGTATTATATTTTCATTGTAATTGTTTAAATAAATAAGTGCGAAGACAAAAGGCGAAAACGAAGATTTGAAGACGCAAACGTCCAAAAAGCTCAAACGTACAAGTTACACTCCAAGTGGTTCAATATATTGATGAGAAACGTCTCAAAATTACAAAAGTACAAGCCGCAAAATGCAAAGTACAAGATATTAAATTGTACGCAAGGACGTTCGAAAATTCGGAATCGAGACATGAACCAACTTTCAACGCTCGACGCAACGGAGCTAAAATTACAAGTTAACTATGCTCAAGAATATAATATAATATTTAAATAATTCATAATAAGAATAATAATAAATAATAAAAAGTTGTTAATTGAGCATAGTTAAGGGGTCATAAGTGAAAATTTCAAATCAACATTTGCCTATAAAATGGAATTCACGTAGTAATGAAAAAGAACACCTTTCTTCATATTTCTTTCTCTCTTCTGTAATATGTAATATATATTTATATTATAATTTTAATATAAGTTAATTTTAATAATAAAGTTATGGTTTAGTTGGGTTATTGTAAGAAATATTTTACGGGTTTTAAGTCGAAATTCTGTCCGTGCAACGCTACGCGATTAATCACCACTGTAAGCTATGTTCTTCCTTTTTAATTTAATGTCTCGTAACTAAGTTATTATTATGCTTATTTGAGCCGAAGTAATCGTGATGTTGGGCTAAAATATTAAGACGGGGTTATTGGATTTTGTACCATAATTAAGGTTTGGGCAAAAGACCGACACTTGTGGAAATTGGACTATTGACTATTAATAGATGGGGGTATTGTCTAATTGAGTGACAACTCATTGGAGTCTGTCGAACCTATCTTCAAATTAATTATCCTAATAATTAATAATGATTATGGTTGTCCTATTTAGTGACGTTCATATGGAATCTATTATAATCATTTAATTAATTATTCGGGTTGGGTAATTGATTATTCAAACTGATCAAGTGGGTAAATTAATATTCATATCTAATCAAAACAGGTGTGGATTACATACAGTGATAACTGGTGTAATTGTTGACAGAAGTGATAACTGCGTCACAGTTTAAATCCTTAATTAGTTGGAATATTTGACTTCGGGTATAAGGGTAATTTGACGAGGACACTCGCACTTTATATTTATAACCGATGGACTATTATGGACAAAAACCAGATAGGTATCAAATAAACCATGACAAAGGACAATTAACCCGAGTAACAATTAATTAAAATCAAAACGTTAAACATCATGATTACGGAAGTTTAAATAAGCATAATCCTTTTATTTCATATTCTATCGCAATTTTATTTATTGTTATTTTATTTATAGTCATTTATTTATTTTACGCACTTTAATTATTGTCATTTATCTTTACGCTTAACAATATAAAATCGACAAACCGGTCATTAAACGGTAAAAACCCCCCTTTTATAATAATATTACTACTTATATATATATATATTTATATAAATATAGTTTTATAAAAATATAGTACGTAATCACTAGCTCCCTGTGGAACGAACCGGACTTACTAAAAACTACACTACTCTACGATTAGGTACACTGCCTATAGTGTTGTAGCAAGGTTTAGGTATATCCCATCCGTAAATTAATAAAACTTGTGTCATATTTTGTAGTATTTTCTAGTAAAAATAATACTATTTCGTACCCTCACGCTACATCATCAGGTTTCAATAATTAATATGGGTTGATATTAATTCAAATAAATATTTCGGGTAATGAAATACGATAAAAATGATACGATTTTGATAATAGCTTTTGAGCAACGTAGCACTCGGATTTATTTTAATAATTAATTTTATTAATTATTAACTTTTTAAAATATTTAATTTATTGAGTTTTTAATAAATTAAGCGATTGGTTGCGTTTAACGATCAGGTTAGCGTTCCGGGCCTTCGGTACGACAAAACGACACTTAAACGGACCACAAATACGCGCTTTTGCAAAACGAGAGCCCGGGAACTCATCCTAAGTGGGCCACGGCTGGAACCCCCCTCCCTCACCCCTTATGTTTTAATTTTTGATAACTTTAGGGACTTATGTGCTAATTTGTGAAACTAGGGTTTAATATAAATTAATTTGTGTGAGATAAACACTGCATAATACCCTAATCAAAATAAATCACGCAGTCATCTCCCTCCCTCTCCCTCTTTCACGTCGACACCATCACCATCACCATACCATCAATTTTTGATTTTTAGATTAAACCTTGAGCACGAAAGTTGCAATTCTCGATCTCTTCTACGCGTTGATATAATTCTTTTAGCGATCTAAGGTTACATTACTCGGGTCTAAACCGTACAAGTCATTTGTCTTTCATTCCGAGCATATTCAAAGGTGAGTCTACAGTCCCGCTTTTTACATGTTTTCAGGGATGAGAATACACGCTGTTATATTTACATTTTCAAATGCTTTATATTGACATGAGTACTACACATATGCATATTGAGTTTGTTCAAAAAGCCTCTAGCTTGAATACTTTTAATACCATTTGGTAGGCACAATTTAGATGGACGGATCCATTAGATTGACAACCTCACCCACTATAAAAGCAGTGGTGCATTTACTTTGAACATTTAATACATCTGAACAGTGTATAACATTTTACGAGGTAAGGTGGGTATAGTGGTTTCTATACTCGGGTCTTTGCTAGTATTCAGGTGCTCGGTTTATGCTTGCGATAGAATCTTGTGGTCAATGAAACTAAATTATTTTTCTGATAACTGTTTTTCAGATACTATACAATGATATTTAAACTGTGGTTTATGAACAAACGAGATAAAACTTGACTAGGTGTTGTCTACAAACGATTGAAATTTGACATGGTAGTGTCAACAAACTTTTGAAACGAGAAGCGGTGTTGTCTAAAAACTTTAACATTAAACTTTGGTGGTCTTTCATTAGTAAACGTTTTCGAAATGTTATTTCTTAAACATACTGTATTGTTTGCCTAAAACCTGTAGATTCACTCAATATTATTGTTGACCTGTTTTTGCGTGTTTTATTCTCAGGTATTAATTGCTTCCGCTGTAGAATATTGCTGTTACGTAGAAGTCAAGCCAAGCACTGGGATCAGAGTTAACATTCCGTTAAAGGGATTTGACGGGGTGTTACATTTGGTATCAGAGCTTTGGCTATAGGGAACTAGGATACATTAGTGTGTCTAACCGTAGGGCGCATTAGTGAAGTCTAGTCTATAGTTGTGTGTCTTGGATGACTTTTACACACCATACCTGTACTATTTGCTTCACAATGCTACATGTAGGGCTACACATTACACCACATACATATATGCCTTATACCATACAACATGGACTTGGACTAAGTATACTATATCACGAAACACATACGTACACACGAAGCCAGATTTAACTAAATTAAGTTGACTACGCTATCTTGAACTTATGGAGTGATGTCGAATGGATATGTGAGATAGCGTAATGTAATGACCGGGATTACATTACGGTGACTCATATAGAAGTTCTGACATCGCAAAATAAGGAATTTGGAGCGAGTCAAGTAGGTTACTTGGATAAACACCGTTGTGAACACAAACTGTATAACCTTAAATAGGAGTAGAGACTTACACTGTGCAAACTAATTGTTATTATAACTTATAAGTAACTTGTAAGCATGACACCGCTCCTCACTGCTCGACACTTCCTGCCACCACCGATCACCACCCGTCACTACAAAGACACTACTTAAACATACTCGTCATCTCATACCACTACTCAGTACTGTTTATTGCTGCTAACTACTACTCCACGCTGCCTCTGACTGCTAGTCACGATTGATCACTACTTCTCACTACTTGTCGATACTAAATACTACTTAACTGCTACTCCTTGCTACTTGCTACTACTCAATACTACTCATTACTGCTTACCACTACTAATTAATACTCGACACTACCAACACCTCCGCATTTTACTACTCGCTAATGTGCGTCACAACTCATTTCTGATACGTCTTTAGAAGAGGAATTCCTGATAACCGCCCGCACAATACGTAGTAGATATTGTCCACTCGATTACCAACTTACCTATCATTCAGCCATTCGCCGTCCATGATTTTGTTTTCCAACACGAGCCTACCGACTGAAGACCATTATGCCATATTGGGTGCATTAGAGTACATGTGCATATACTCATGATGCGGGCATGCTATCTAACCACTTATACGTCACTACTATCATCACTGCTTATCACGACCCATCGCCATTTATCGCTAACGCTACCACTCATTGCTACTAGTAATACTACCCGTTACCATATCCCTCATCATTTTGTTCCAACATACTATTCTTAAGCGACAATCATTTTCATTATACCCACAAACATTACCAACCAATTTTGAACACATCGACGCGAACTACACTTCATTTGTTCCTGTGAGGCACACCCATCTGGGAGTTTGTACCAACCCTTTTCGATTAAATATCAGATTTTGTTTGAGTTGCCATTACACCTTGTTCATTTTCGTTTTCCATGAAAATCACCACGTTCTCGCTCATCAACCATAATGTTTATATATGCGGTCATCACCGGTGCTGAGAGAAGCTTTAACACTAGAGAAACTGGTCACGACGTTTATAAACCTGTACCTTCCTTAGACAACGTGTACTCTATAAAACTGGGAAGTTTTAACTTAGTGGTTGAAACAAACTGGTTATCTGATGATAAAACAGAGGCAGCTACGACCAGAAGACTATTCGAATTTCTTTCACCTACGATAATAGTGTACGAGGAAGAGATCAGTACACCGTCATGTTACACTAATTACTCGAAGGTCCAGAAGTACAGGAGATGAGAATGTCTCGCAATTCTGGCACATGTGAGTAAAGATGAGCCGACATTTAAGAGACCTGAATATTTCCCAACAATTAGAGATTGTCCTGAGGTTACACGTCCACCCCACCGTGAAGTCGAATTTCAGATTGATTGGTGCCAACAGCTGCACCCGTTACACGTACAATAGACGCATTTGCACCTTTAGAACTACAAGAGCTTCCCATAGTGAAGAACAGGAGGGTTGTAATGCCCTAAATTGTGACATGTACTAGAAGGTGTGTCACATAACCATGAATTCCCAAGTTGGAGCTCCAGTCTTGTTTGTTAAGAAGAAGGATGGGTCGATGAGATTGTGTATCGACTACAGAGAATTGAACAAGTTGACAATCAAGAATCGATATCCGCTACCGAGGATTGATGACTTATTTGATCAACTGCAGGGATCCAGTTGTTATTCGAAGATTGATTTGAGATCCGGGTATCATCAATTGAGAGTTAAAGAAGCTGATGTCCCGAAGACAGCGTTTAGAACACGTTATGGACATTATGAGTTTACGGTAATGTCGTTTGGTTTGACGAACGCACCAGCAGTGTTCATGGATCTCATGAACCGCGTGTGTAAGCCATTCCTAGATAAATTCATCATTGTGTTTATTGATGATATATTGGTGTACTCCAAGAACAAAGAAGAGCACGAACAGCATCTACGCTCGATATTGACTATGCTTAGAGAAGAGCAGTTGTATGCAAAGTTCTCTAAGTGTGACTTTTGGTTACCAGAAGTACAATTTCTTGGCCATGTTGTAGGGGCCAATGGAATTCAAGTTGATCCAGCAAAGATTGAGTCAGTTAAGAGTTGGGAAACTCCGAAGACGCCAATGCAGGTTAGGCAATTTTTGGGTCTAGCCGGTTACTACAGGAGATTCATTGAAGGATTATCTAAGATCGCCTGACCATCGACCGCGTTGACTCAGAAGGGCAAGAAGTACAAGTGGTTAGAACTGCAAGAGACTGCATTTTAGTTGTTGAAAGAGAAGTTAACAACTGCACCAGTATTATCCCTACCCGAGGGAAGTGAAGATTTTGTTGTTTACTACGATGCCTTACGTCAAGGAGTGGGTTGCGTGCTTATGCAACAAAACAAGGTTATTGCTTGTGGATCGCGTCAGTTAAAGATTCACGAGCGGAACTACACTACGCATGCGTCAGTTAAAGATTCACGAGCGGAACTACACTACGCATGACCTTGAATTAGGAGCTGTTGTCTTTGCACTTAAAATGTGGAGACACTACATGTTTGGAACCAAGTTCACTATCTTCACTGACCATAAGAGTTTACAGCACATATTCGATCAGAAGCAACTCAACATGAGACAACGACGTTGGATGGAACTACCTAACGATTATAACTGCGAACTTCAATACCATCCGGGCAAGGCGAATGTTGTGGCAGATGCCTTGAGCAGAAAGGAGCGAGAGAAACCTCTTAGGGTTAAAGCGCTTAACATAGCTGTCCGTACGAATCTCACATCACAAATCCGCGAAGCACAACAAGAATCCATGAAACAAGAGAATGTTGATGTTGAATTTCTCAAAGGGATGGATAAGAAGTTCGACATCAAGGAGGAAGGAATACGGTACTTCGCTAACCGAATTTGGGTACCAAAGTTTGGTGGATTGAGAGAACTAGTGTTGGAGGAAGCACACAAGTCGAGATACTCAATTCATTCTGGATCAGATAAGAGGTACCAGGATTTGAAGGCATTTTATTGGTGGCCCAATTTGAAAGCTGACATTGCCACTTATGTCGGGAAATGATTGACTTGCGCCAAAGTCAAGGCTGAGCATCAGAAGCCATCAGGATTACTGATTCAACCAGAGATTCCCCAGTGGAAGTGGGAAGGTATTTCCATGGACTTCATTGCAAAACTGCCGAGAACGGTGGGAGGTCACGATACTATTTGGGTTATCGTGGATCGTCTCACTAAGTCTGCACACTTCTTACCGATAAGGGAAACTGATAAAATGGAGAAGTTGGCTCAAATCTACATTAAGGAAGTCGTCTCTAGGCATGGAATGCCTATATCCATTATATCTGATCGCGACAGCAGATTTACTTCCAAGTTTTGGCAATCATTGCAGAAAGCAATTGGGACCCGTTTAGATATGAGTACAGCATATCACCCCAGACGGATGGCCAGAGCGAACGAACTATTCAGACTTTTGAGGACATGTTGAGAGCGTGCGTCATTGATTTCGGAAACGGATGGGATAAGTATTTACCACTTGCTGAGTTCTCATACAATAACAGCTACCATGCGAGTATTAAAGCTGCACCTTTTGAAGCAATGTATGGAAGGAAGTGTAGATCTCCCGTTTGTTGGAGCGAGTTAGGGGATAGTCAGTTGACAGGTCCTGAGATTATTCAGGAGACAACTAAGAAAGTTCTACAGATTCAGGAACGATTGAGAACGGCTCGAAGTCGTCAAAAGAGTTACGTCGATGTTAGGCGGAAGGATATAGAGTTCCAAGTTGGTGACAAAGTTATGCTTAAAGTATCACCTTAGAAGGGTGTGGTACGATTTGGGAAAATGAGGTAAACTGAGTCCTAGATATGTTGGACCATTCGAGATAACTGAAAGAGTTGGACCAGTAGCTTACAGATTGGAACTGCCACAAGCACTCAGCGGTATTCATGACGTTTTTCATGTGTCCAATCTAAAGAAGTGCCTAGCCGATGATAATTTGATTATTCCTTTAGAGGAACTACGTATCGACGACAAACTTCATTTCATTGAGGAACTTGTTGAAATCTTAGGCTGTGAGGTCAAACAGTTGAAGCAAAGCAGAATTCCTATCGTTAAAGTTCGGTGGGACGCGAGAAGAGTGAAATGTCCCGTTCTTATTGATTAAAAACGTTCCATATTAATTGATTTCGTTGCGAGGTTTTGACCTCTATATGAGACGTTTTTCAAAGACTGCATTCATTTTTAAAACAAACCATAACCTTTATTTCATAGATAAAGGTTTTAAAAAGCTTTACGTAGATTATCAAATAATGATAATCTAAAATATCCTGTTTACACACGACCATTACATAATGGTTTACAATACAAATATGTTACAACAAAATAAGTTTCTTGAATGCAGTTTTTACACAATATCATACAAGCATGGACTCCAAATCTCGTCCTTATTTAAGTATGCAACAGCGGAAGCTCTTAATAATCACCTGAGAATAAACATGCTTAAAACGTCAACAAAAATGTTGGTGAGTTATAGGTTTAACCTATATATATCAAATCATAATAATAGACCACAAGATTTCATATTTCAATACACATCCCATACATAGAGATAAAAATCATTCATATGGTGAACACCTGGTAACCGACATTAACAAGATGCATATATAAGAATATCCCCATCATTCCGGGACACCCTTCGGATATGATATAAATTTCAAAGTACTAAAGCATCCGGTACTTTGGATGGGGTTTGTTAAGCCCAATAGATCTATCTTTAGGATTCGCGTCAATTAGGGTGTCTGTTCCCTAATTCTTAGATTACCAGACTTAATAAAAAGGGGCATATTCGATTTCGATAATTCAACCATAGAATGTAGTTTCACGTACTTGTGTCTATTTTGTAAATCATTTATAAAACCTGCATGTATTCTCATCCCAAAAATATTAGATTTTAAAAGTGGGACTATAACTCACTTTCACAGATTTTTACTTCGTCGGGAAGTAAGACTTGGCCACTGGTTGATTCACGAACCTATAACAATATATACATATATATCAAAGTATGTTCAAAATATATTTACAACACTTTTAATATATTTTGATGTTTTAAGTTTATTAAGTCAGCTGTCCTCGTTAGTAACCTACAACTAGTTGTCCACAGTTAGATGTACAGAAAATAAATCGATAAATATTATCTTGAATCAATCCACGACCCAGTGTATATGTATCTCAGTATTGATCACAACTCAAACTATATATATTTTGGAATCAACCTCAACCCTGTATAGCTAACTCCAACATTCACATATAGAGTGTCTATGGTTGTTCCGAAATATATATAGATGTGTCGACATGATAGGTCGAAACATTGTATACGTGTCTATGGTATCTCAAGATTACATAATATACAATACAAGTTGATTAAGTTATGGTTGGAATAGATTTGTTACCAATTTTCACGTAGCTAAAATGAGAAAAATTATCCAATCTTGTTTTACCCATAACTTCTTCATTTTAAATCTGTTTTGAGTGAATCAAATTGCTATGGTTTCATATTGAACCCTATTTTATGAATCTAAACAGAAAAAGTATAGGTTTATAGTCAGAAAAATAAGTTACAAGTCGTTTTTGTAAAGGTAGTCATTTCAGTCGAAAGAACGACGTCTAGATGACCATTTTAGAAAACATACTTCCACTTTGAGTTTAACCATAATTTTTGGATATAGTTTCATGTTCATAATAAAAATTATTTTCTCAGAATAACAACTTTTAAATAAAAGTTTATCATAGTTTTTAATTAACTAACCCAAAACAGCCCTCGGTGTTACTACGACGGCGTAAATCCGGTTTTACGGTGTTTTTCGTGTCTCCAGGTTTTAAATCATTAAGTTAGCATATCATATAGATATAGAACATGTGTTTAGTTGATTTTAAAAGTCAAGTTAGAAGGATTAACTTTTGTTTGCGAACAAGTTTAGAATTAACTAAACTATGTTCTAGTGATTACAAGTTTAAACCTTCGAATAAGATAGCTTTATATGTATGAATCGAATGATGTTATGAACATCATTACTACCTTAAGTTCCTTGGATAAACCTACTGGAAAAGATAAAAATGGATCTAGCTTCAACGGATCCTTGGATGGCTCGAAGTTCTTGAAGCAGAATCATGACACGAAAACAAGTTCAAGTAAGATCATCACTTGAAATAAGATTGTTATAGTTATAGAAATTGAACCAAAGTTTGAATATGATTATTACCTTGTATTAGAATGATAACCTACTGTAAGAAACAAAGATTTATTGAGGTTGGATGATCACCTTACAAGATTGGAAGTGAGCTAGCAAACTTGAAAGTATTCTTGATTTTATGTAACTAGAACTTGTAGAATATATGAAGAACACTTAGAACTTGAAGATAGAACTTGAGAGAGATCAATTAGATGAAGAAAATTGAAGAATGAAAGTTTTTGTAGGTATTTTTGGTCGTTGGTGTATGGATTAGATATAAAGGATATGTAATTTTGTTTTCATGTAAATAAGTCATGAATGATTACTCATATTTTTGTAATTTTATGAGATATTTCATGCTAGTTGCCAAATGATGGTTCCCACATGTGTTAGGTGACTCACATGGGATGCTAAGAGCTGATCATTGGAGTGTATATACCAATAGTACATACATCTAAAAGCTGTGTATTGTACGAGTACGAATACGGGTGCATACGAGTAGAATTGTTGATGAAACTGAACGAGGATGTAATTGTAAGCATTTTTGTTAAGTAGAAGTATTTTGATAAGTGTATTGAAGTCTTTCAAAAGTGTATAAATACATATTAAAATACTACATGTATATACATTTTAACGGAGTCGTTAAGTCATCGTTAGTCGTTACATGTAAGTGTTGTTTTGAAACCTTTAGGTTAACGATCTTGTTAAATGTTGTTAACCCAATGTTTATAATATCAAATGAGATTTTAAATTATTATATTATCATGATATTATCATTTATGAATATCTCTTAATATGATATATATACATTAAATGTCTTTACAACGATAATCGTTACATATATGCCTCGTTTAAAAATCATTAAGTTAGTAGTCTTGTTTTTACATATGTAGTTCATTGTTAATATACTTAATGATATGTTTACTTATCATAGTATCATGTTAACTATATATATATCCATATATATATATGTCATCATATAGTTTTTACAAGTTTTAACGTTCGTGAATCACCGGTCAACTTGGGTGGTCAATTGTCTATATGAAACACATTTCAATTAATCAAGTCTTAACAAGTTTGATTGCTTAACATGTTGGAAACATTTAATCATGTAAATATCAATCTCAATTAATATATATAAACATGGAAAAGTTCGGGTCACTACAGTACCTACCCGTTAAATAAATTTCGTCCCGAAATTTTAAACTGTTGAAGGTGTTGACGAATCTTCTGGAAATAGATGCGGGTATTTCTTTTTCATCTGATCTTCACGCTCCCAGGTGAACTCGGGTCCTCTACGAGCATTCCATCGAACCTTAACAATTGGTATCTTGTTTTGCTTAAGTCTTTTAACCTCACGATCCATTATTTCGACGGGTTCTTCGATGAATTGAAGTTTTTCGTTGATTTGGATTTCATCTAACGGAATAGTGAGATCTTCTTTAGCAAAACATTTCTTCAAATTCGAGACGTGGAAAGTGTTATGTACAGCCGCGAGTTGTTGAGGTAACTCAAGTCGGTAAGCTACTGGTCCGACACGATCAATAATCTTGAATGGTCCAATATACCTTGGATTTAATTTCCCTCGTTTACCAAATCGAACAACGCCTTTCCAAGGTGCAACTTTAAGCATGACCATCTCTGCAATTTCAAATTCTATATCTTTTCTTTTAAAGTCAGCGTAGCTCTTTTGTCGACTTTGGGCGGTTTTCAACCGTTGTTGAATTTGGATGATCTTCTCGGTAGTTTCTTGTATAATCTCTGGACCCGTAATCTGTCTATCCCCCACTTCACTCCAATAAATCGGAGACCTGCACTTTCTACCATAAAGTGCTTCAAACGGCGCCATCTCAGTGCTTGAATGGTAGCTGTTGTTGTAGGAAAATTCTGCTAACGGTAGATGTCGATCCCAACTGTTTCCGAAATCAATAACACATGCTCGTAGTATGTCTTCAAGCATTTGTATCGTCCTTTCGCTCTGCCCATCAGTTTGTGGATGATAGGAAGTACTCATGTCTAGACGAGTTCCTAATGCTTGCTGTAATGTCTGCCAGAATCTTGAAATAAATCTGCCATCCCTATCAGAGATAATAGAGATTGGTATTCCATGTCTGGAGACGACTTTCTTCAAATACAGTCGTGCTAACTTCTCCATCTTGTCATCTTCTCTTATTGGTAGGAAGTGTGCTGATTTGGTGAGACGATCAACTATTACCCAAATAGTATCAAAACCACTTGCAGTCCTTGGCAATTTAGTGATGAAATCCATGGTAATGTTTTCCCATTTCCATTCCGGGATTTCGGGTTGTTGAAGTAGACCTGATGGTTTCTGATGCTCAGCTTTGACCTTAGAACACGTCAAACATTCTCCTACGTATTTAGCAACATCGGCTTTCATACTCGGCCAACAAAAATGTTTCTTGAGATCCTTGTACATGTTCCCCGTTCCAGGATGTATTGATTATCTGGTTTTATGAGCTTCTCTAAGTACCATTTCTCTCATATCTCCAAATTTTGGTACCCAAATCCTTTCAGCCCTATACCGGGTTCCGTCTTCCCGAATATTAAGATGCTTCTCCGATCCTTTGGGTATTTCATCCTTTAAATTTTCCTCTTTTAAAACTCCTTGTTGCGCCTCCTTTATTTGAGTAGTAAGGTTATTATGAATCATTATATTTATAGATTTTACTCGAATGGGTTCTCTGTCCTTCCTGCTCAAGGCATCGGCTACCACATTTGCCTTCCCCGGGTGGTAACGAATCTCAAAGTCGTAATCATTCAACAATTCAATCCACCTACGTTGCCTCATATTTAGTTGTTTCTGATTAAATATGTGTTGAAGACTTTTGTGGTCGGTATATATAATACTTTTGACCCCATATAAGTAGTGCCTCCAAGTCTTTAATGCAAAAACAACCGTGCCTAATTCCAAATCATGCGTCGTATAATTTTGTTCGTGAATCTTCAATTGTCTAGACGCATAAGCAATCACCTTCGTTCGTTGCATTAATACACAACCGAGACCTTGCTTTGATGCGTCACAATAAATCACAAAATCATCATTCCCTTCAGGCAATGACAATATAGGTGCCGTAGTTAGCTTTTTCTTCAATAACTGAAACGCTTTCTCTTGTTCATCATTCCATTCAAATTTCTTCCCTTTATGCGTTAATGTAGTCAAGGGTTTTGCTATTCTGGAAAAGTCTTGGACGAACCTTCTGTAGTAACCAGCTAGTCCTAAAAACTGGCGTATGTGTTTCGGAGTTTTCGGGGTTTCCCACTTTTTAACAGTTTCTATCTTTGCCGGATCCACCTTAATACCTTCTTTGTTCACTATGTGACCGAGGAATTGAACTTCTTCCAACCAAAATGCACACTTTGAAAACTTAGCGTACAATTCTTCCTTCCTCAATACTTCTAACACCTTTCTCAAATGTTCACCGTGTTCTTGGTCATTCTTTGAGTAAATAAGTATGTCATCAATGAAAACAATGACAAACTTGTCAAGGTATGGTCCACACACTCGGTTCATAAGGTCCATGAACACAGCTGGTGCATTAGTTAAACCAAACGGCATGACCATAAACTCGTAATGACCGTAACGTGTTCTGAAAGCAGTCTTTGGAATATCATCTTCTTTCACCCGCATTTGATGATACCCGGAACGTAAGTCAATCTTTGAATAAACAGACGAGCCTTGTAGTTGATCAAATAAGTCGTCGATTCTCGGTAGTGGGTAGCGGTTCTTGATGGTAAGTTTGTTCAACTCTTGGTAGTCGATACATAACCTGAATGTACCATCTTTCTTCTTGACAAACAAAACAGGAGCTCCCCACGGTGATGTGCTTGGTCGAATGAAACCACGCTCTAAAAGTTCTTGTAATTGGCTTTGCAGTTCTTTCATCTCGCTGGGTGCGAGTCTGTAAGGAGCACGAGCTATTGGTGCAGCTCCTGGTACAAGATCTATTTGAAATTCAACGGATCGATGTGGGGGTAATCCCGGTAATTCTTTCGGAAATACATCGGGAAATTCTTTTGCGGCGGGAACATCATTGATGCTCTTTTCTTCAGTTTGTACTTTCTCGACGTGTGCTAGAACAGCATAGCAACCTTTTCTTATTAGTTTTTGTGCCTTCAAATTACTAATAAGATGTAGCTTCGTGTTGCCCTTTTCTCCGTACACCATTAAGGGTTTTCCTTTTTCTCGTATAATGCGAATTGCATTTTTGTAACAAACGATCTCTGCTTTCACTTCTTTCAACCAGTCCATACCGATTATCACATCAAAACTCCCTAACTCTACTGGTATCAAGTCAATCTTAAATGTTTCGCTAACCAGTTTAATTTCTCGATTTCGACATATATTATCTGCTGAAATTAATTTACCATTTGCTAATTCGAGTAAAAATTTACTATCCAAAGGCGTCAATGGACAACTTAATTTAGCACAAAAATCTCTACTCATATAGCTTCTATCCGCACCCGAATCAAATAAAACGTAAGCAGATTTATTGCCAATACGAAACGTACCCGTAACAAGCTCCGGGTCTTCCTGTGCCTCTGCCGCATTAATATTGAAAACTCTTCCGCGGCCTTGTCCATTCGTGTTCTCCTGGTTCGGGCAATTTCTAATAATGTGGCCCGGTTTTCCACATTTATAACAAACTACATTGGCATATGTGACGATCGCTCCAAATTCATATGGACGAACACGTCATTCATTGATTTCATTGCGAGGTATTTGACCTCTATATGATACGTTTTGTAAACATTGCATTCTTTTGAAAAGGCACACCATAAATGAATATTTAAATCAAAGGTTTTCGACATCTGATGATTTCTACATATAGACAATCACCATAAATAATAGTTTACAACATCATTTCTGTTGACAATGCAGTCAAAATAAGATACATGGTGATGATTTGGTAAATGCAACGTCTCCTTGAAAAATATGTCATGTAAGACTCCATGCACATAGCTTGTTTAACATCTAAGTAAACAGCGGAAGACTTCTAGGAAACCTGAGAATAAACATGCTAACAAGTGTCAACACAAAGGTTGGTGAGTTCATAGTTTTAATGTTGCTCATAATCTGTATATAAAGGTGGATCACAAGATTTCAGTTGTTCAATCCAGAAACGTTTATCAATAGATTCTACATAACAGAGCACCCTGGTAACTAAGCTTTAACGTTATAATGATAAATACCTCATTCGTCTTAATACACGCAAACCAACGTGTCCTAAACTCAAATAACACACGTCCGTTAAAAGGCTAGCGCTCTAGCTCGGACGGGGATGTCAAGCCCTATGGATCCATATACTGTTATTCGCGCCCACCAGTCTATATCCTAGGTACTGGCAGCTACTAGTTACCAAAGCTAAGGGATTTTCGGTTCAAACTCAGTGTAGAATTTAGTATGTACTTGTATCCATTGCGTTTAAAATAAATTGCATGTATTCTCAGCCCAAAAATGTAAAGGGTAAAAGGGATCATATAAAACTCACACATATAAATATTGTATATCGGTTAATAAAGCATTTGCATGTATTCTCAGCCCAAAAATGTAGAGAGTAAAAGGGATCTTATGAAACTCACTCAAATCAGTTTTAGTTTTTGTATTCATTTTATAAAACAGCGCATGTATTCTCAGCCCAAAAATATGTATAAAAAGGGATCAATGAACTCACTGTTAATATTGATATACAATATTGTAGAAAAGCACGTAGACGCATCGGAGATGATAAACACGAGGTTTGATTCACAAAAATACCCTCGAACATTACCCATAATTTCCTTGGCAATAACCCATATTTTCCTTAGCTCTAGCTCGCTTGGAAACACGTTTTGAAAATTACTTGGACAGCACTCCGTCGTAATATTTTATGTACATTATTATTTTTGTATCGCAAAAATAATAACACTAATAATAAAAATAATAAGATTAATAATAATCTTATTAATAATAATAATAATAATAATAATAATAATAATAATAATAATAATAATAATAATAATAATAATAATAATAATAATAATAATAATAATAATAATAATAATAATAATAAATAATATTACGGAGTATATCTATATTTGTGTATGAGTGTGATTATCTCGAGCCAAAAACTGCAATTTATAGCAATCATACCTGAAAAAGTACCCCATGCGATCGCATGGGATTTGTGCTTCAAGGCCATGCGATCGCATGGAACCCTGGGACAGCTCACAAATTTTTAACTTCTTGTTTGTCGACATAATTTTATATTATATATAATATATTTAATTTATATAATTAATTATATATTATATTAAATTCACATGCATAGTTGACTTGTAATTTTTGTTCTGATAAGTCGTATGTCATCACTCGACTTATGTCCCGGTTCCGGTTTTTCGAACGCCCTTTCGTACGCTGAGAAAACTAGTACTTTTCGTTTCGTGACTCGTACCTTTGTCAAAATATAAACTTAAATTATCCCTAAATTATATCACTCAAAGTGTATCTTAAACTTTCGAGTGTTTTGGTCATTTACTTTTATAAATTATCATCTCGTTATTTGTTAAAATACATTTTAAAATAGTGTTTTACTGTAGCAAAGTTACTGTAGCAACGCCAATTTTTACTGTAGCAATTCACTGTAGCAAAGTCAATTTCACTGTAGCAAATAGTGATTTTCGCAAACACTGTAGCATTTTGGGTACTGTAGCAATTTGAAAATACTGTAGCAAATTAGTGTTTTACTGGTTCATCTTAAACGCTTTAGTTAACTTATCTGAATATCAATTGAATCAATAAACAAATGTTACTATCGTTTACTAAATAACTTTAAATCATATATATTCAATTAGATATATAAACCAATAAGTTTAATGTACGGTATCATGCAATTAAAACATTGTTACCTTTTCAAGTTATAGTATATATGTATCTATTTACATATAATTGTTCGCGAATCGTCGAAAACAATCGAAGGGTTTTTAAATATAAAAAAGTAGTTCAAAAATTTTGAGATTCAGTTTTACAGACTTTGCTTATCGTGTCGGAAATGTTAATCATACAAAGATTAAGTTTAAATTTGGTCAGAAATTTCCGGGTCATCACAGTACCTACCCGTTAAAGAAATTTCGTCCCGAAATTTGAGTGAGGTCGTCATGGCTAACAATAAAAATGTTTTAATGACGAATATGAGTTGATAATAAAGTTTTATCTATGTTTGAATAATATGGATAAAATAATCCAATTACTCGAAGCGTATGAGAGAAGTTATCGTAATCAAGTGAAATGGAGAATAGAGATGCGTCTTATCTCTTGATGTAGTAACAATTGATTTCCGGATTTTAAGGAATAGAAAATCTTCATAATCTAAATAAGATTTGATTCTTCAGAATTTGCGGAAATTAGGATTTTCTTTGATTAAATGCGTAATCCGCCTCTATTGCTGCGTCCGATATTTTGCTATAAATTGACCTCTTCCGTTTCATTTATTTTCAACACTCCTATAATATTCTTTCTTATTTCATACATCCCAATAGATTGTGAAAATGCTTAATCCAGTTCTGATTCTTGATATTTTCCTGGCTATCGTATCCTTCATTCTTCTTTTTCATCTGCCACCAGAGGAAGTTATTTTCTTCTACTATTACCTTGGGGTTATAGTGTTTTTCATTCTCCCGTGTCTTTATATTGCTATACGCATTGATATACACGGTTTGTAATTTCGGGATTGTTATCGGGCTTTATATTCTCCATTATATTTCGGAGCTTCATGCTTTCGTTTTCTCTTCCCAACCTTAAGTTAAGCGAATAATGGTCCAGAATTCGTAGCTATTCATTTCGGAATGAACATAGTTAATGTTCTAAGAAAGAAATTGTAATGGCACGATATTGATTTGTCAAATTATCAGAATATCTGGAAAAGACCGAATCATCAAGAAAAATATTTTCTTGATCTGTTTAGAGGTTAAATAGAATGAAAGAGTTATGTAACATGGTTCATGATGAGGGTATGATCTGAGAACCTTTATCACGTTCCATTAGAAACTCAGCATGACTTACTGTAATATAATCACGTTGATCAAGTGTCATTATATTATACTAACTCATGCTTCAGCTCCCAACACCACTTTCAAAATATTCATATTTTAAACTTGAAAGTTTCAGAATTTAGAAGCTAAAATAGTTTCTTTTCTGATATAACACAGATATCGCAAGGAGAAAATTGATTTCCGATACGAATGATTATGAAATTATCTCCAGAAATATGGAGGATATTTATAATGAAAGATTCGATGATATCTTAGAATTTCTAATATCAGAGGATGATGAAGAATATTGTCCGCAAGGGTTTAGATTCGGAAGCAAGGTATTCGTTAATGGCTTCAGCAGATACTGAATCATTTGGATTCTTTGAAGGCAGATTTCGTCCTTGTGATTTATCCACAGCCTCTTTCATACTTTGCTCAATCCGTTTTCCAGTTTCAAACTTTCTCTTTTTCTGAGCTTTGCCAGCACACTATCCTTTATCATCAAACTTTTTACTGTTAAGGTCGTTTATAGTTTTTGCTGCTTCATCAGCATTTTTTTCAAGATTTCGAGAACTAGTTCGTAGTTTAAGGTGTTTTTCAGAAACTTCACATTCGAAATCTGTAAGTCTAGAAGATAGATGTTTTCTATATATAACTGTTGTCGTAGAAAATGCTGTGAGATTCAAAATACTGGTTGCTAATTCCCGGTAGTTGGTATGGCAATTATTGTTACAAGATGTGGATGAGTACATGATAGGGTTTTAATGAGTATAATGATTTTTCAGAAGGTCAAGGATTAATGAAGTTGTTAGTAAATTTACTGCTAATGTAGTGGAACATAAAAGGTTCCCCGGTAACAAAAACGTATATGTCAAGGTTACAATAAGGTTAATCTGAAAAGTCAAAGTTGACTGGTTGAAAGTGTGATAAAACTGGATACTTTGAAAAGGATGGCAAGATTATTTTCAGTAATAACAATGCTAAAGGATCTTTCACATTTTTGAAGTCAAAGTATAGCTTTGAAAGATGTAGAGATCTAAGAATGATGTCACCCGTTAAATCTTGACTTGGATTCTGATCCGTCAATATCAGAATATGTAATTGAATTTGTATGGAAACGATTGTATATCGCTGTGAGCATAGTTAATAATTTTTGAATCAAAGTTGAAGAATGTACAGTGTAATATATTAATTGTGAACTTATATATTCCCGAGTATTACCTACCCGTTAAAGATTTCACAATTAATATTTTGTACAAAAGAATTTTCATTACAGTCTTTATGAAAATATATGTATGTATATTTCTTCAGATGTAATACAGATTTAATGAGTTAATATCATATTAAGCTCATTTGATTTTTAACTTGAATTAGAAATGAATAATCTCTAAAACATTAGAGATTACATAATCTTCGCGGAGTATTTCACTAATAAAATCAATACTTCATTATTTATTCTTATTGATATTCCTTGGTGAAGGGTGTTGATATTCGTGGAATTCTTGCAAACTTCGCAAGGTGCAAATGATGTTTTCTAGAAAGTTTCGAGTGCATCGAAGATGAAAGTGTAAAATCAACCATGTTATTGAATAATACACTTGGTTTATTATGAAATGAAATTCATTGAATTGAAACAGAGATTGTAGTTATCGATGATTAAGCCGTTAATGAAGGATGTACATCATTGCATATTAGTAATATGAACTAACCGAGTAGTACCTACCAGTTAAGATTCACACGTAATAGCTTAGTACGAAAATATTTATTTTGATTTCAAAATTCATATATATTAAATATACATAAAATTTCTTCAGGGGAAATGAGTTAATACTTCATCGGTTATTGTTGCTGGTATTTCTTGGTAACTACGGTGCGTATGACGTTGATGCTCGTGGAACAGATTGTGAAGTTGAGGTTTGCGATGCGGATGTTGTTGGTGGTGGTAATGGTACTGTTGGTGTTGTTGTCGGTGGTACTGTTGATGCCGGTGATGCTGCTGGTGTTTGTAACCTTTGCACCATATTCTCCAAAGCCACTACCCGAGCACGAAGCTCGTTGACTTCTTCTACTACACCGGGATGATTGGCGGTTCGGACGAGCGGATGAATAAGATCCAGAATTTGAGATAGTATATTATCGTGACGAGATACTCTGGAAATGAGAGAGAAAATGGTGTCTCGAACAGGTTCGCCAGTAAGTGCTTCAGGTTCTTCGCCAAGAGGGCAATGTGGTGGGTGAAAGGGATCGCCTTCTTCTTGTCTCCAATAATTAAGTAGGCTACGAACCCATCCCCAATTCATCCAGAATAGATGATGGCTAATTGGTTGATCCATTCCGGTTACACTGTCTTCGGAATTCAGGTGAATATCCATATCGGAATAGCTGTCAGAGTTTGAACTAGATACGGGATCCATCTTGTATAAATAGGGAGATGATTTTTGATATGAATTAGATTATAGAATTTAGTTTGGTATTCTTCAATACATAATTTACATATGTATATATAATACCAAATTCCATAAATCACGGAGAAATTTTCGGAAGATATCAGGAAAAGTTTACAGTAACAGATACGCTAAGATATGAATTTTTGTCTATACACTATTTATGCTATAAATGCAGGAAAACGTGTCTAGACTTAAGAATGATAAGCATGTAATTTTCGACAAGAAATGATAAGCAAAACTTTTAACTTGCAGACACGGTCGAAGTCCAGACTTACTAATGCATCTTAACAACTATCAGTTAGACACATTCATGCAAGACCTGATTCGCTAGGACCAACGCTCTGATACCAACTGTGACGATCGCTCCAAATCCATATGGACGAACACGTCATTCATTGATTTCATTGCGAGGTATTTGACCTCTATATGATACGTTTTGTAAACATTGCATTCTTTTGAAAAGGCGCACCATAAATGAATATTTAAATCAAAGGTTTTCGACATCTGATGATTTCTACATATAGAAAATCACCATAAATAATAGTTTACAACATCATTTCTGTTGACAATGCAGTCAAAATAAGATACATGGTGATGATTTGGTAAATGCAACGTCAATTTTTACTGTAGCAATTCACTGTAGCAAAGTCAATTTCACTGTAGCAAATAGTGATTTTCGCAAACACTGTAGCATTTTGGGTACTGTAGCAATTTGAAAATACTGTAGCAAATTAGTGTTTTACTGGTTCATCTTAAACGCTTTAGTTAACTTATCTGAATATCAATTGAATCAATAAACAAATGTTACTATCGTTTACTAAATAACTTTAAATCATATATATTCAATTAGATATATAAACCAATAAGTTTAATGTACGGTACCATGCAATTAAAACATTGTTACCTTTTCAAGTTATAGTATATATGTATCTATTTACATATAATTGTTCGCGAATCGTCGAAAACAATCGAAGGGTTTTTAAATATATAAAAGTAGTTCAAAAATTTTGAGATTCAGTTTTACAGACTTTGCTTATCGTGTCGGAAATGTTAATCATACAAAGATTAAGTTTAAATTTGGTCAGAAATTTCCGGGTCATCACAGCATAACTTGCTCCGACACTACTTGCTCCGCCATTACTCGTTCCGACACCATTTGTTCCTTTCGTTCTATTAACCCCTGGTCCGTAGACCTCACACTTCGCCGCGCTATGACCATTTCTTTTACACTTGTTGCAAAATTTGGTGCAGAACCCCGAGTGATACTTTTCACACCTTTGGCATAGCTGCTTCTGATTGTTGTTGTTGTTGCGGTTATTATTGTTGTTGGGATGATTGTTGTAGTTGTTGTTATTGTTGTTGTTGTTGTTGTTGTTGTTGTTGGGCCGTTTGTTGTAGTTGCGATTGATGTTGCGATTGTTGGGATAATTGTTGCGATTATTGTTGTAATTGCTGTTGTTGTTGTATTGGTGATTCTTATCACCGTTTTCCTCCCACTTTCTTTTGACTTGCTTCACATTGGCCTCTTCAGCAGTCTGTTCTTTAATTCTTTCTTCAATCTGGTTCACTAGTTTGTGAGCCATTCTACATGCCTGTTGTATGGAGGCGGGCTCGTGTGAACTTATATCTTCTTGGATTCTTTCCGGTAATCCTTTCACAAATGCGTCGATCTTCTCTTCCTCATCTTCGAATGCTCCCGGACACAATAGGCACAATTCTGTGAATCGTCTTTCGTACGTGGTAATATCAAATCCTTGGGTTCGTAACCCTCTAAGTTCTGTCTTGAGCTTATTGACCTCGGTTCTGGGACGGTACTTCTCGTTCATCAAGTGCTTGAATACTGACCACGGTAGTGCGTACGCATCGTCTTGTCCCACTTGCTCTAGATAGGTATTCCACCATGTTAACGCAGAACCTGTGAAGGTATGCGTAGCGTACTTCACTTTGTCCTCTTCAGTACACTTACTTATGGCAAACACCGATTCGACCTTCTCGGTCCACCGTTTCAATCCGATCGGTCCTTCGGTTCCATCAAATTCCAAAGGTTTGCAGGCAGTGAATTCTTTGTAGGTGCATCCTACACGATTTCCTGTACTGCTAGATCCAAGGTTATTGTTGGTATGTAGCGCAGCCTGTACTGCGGCTATGTTTGAAGCTAGAAAAGTACGGAATTCCTCTTCATTCATATTCACGGTGTGTCGAGTAGTCGGTGCCATTTCCTTCAAAATAGTCAAATGGAACAAGTTAATCATACAGAATATTAAGAGTAGTTAATAGTATTTCGTAGCATAATATGAACTCATTTATAAAAGCTTTTTCTTCATATTAGCGTTTTATAAGTTTAAATTCGGGTAGTACCTACCCGTTAAGTTCATACTTTGTAGCTAATATACAATTCAACTACTACAATTCTATATGAAAAACTGATTATAATAATATTTCGCGTTCAAACTTTTACACAATATTTTACAAACTTACAATACCGCTTATTTTACATATAGAATGAAATATAGCACACAATAAATTTGATACAAGATGGTTGTGAAGATAATTCTAGCTAGTACACAAGTCGTTCAGCAAAGGCAATAAGGACACGTAATTCATACGTCCAGAAACAAGTCATGCATTATGGTTTTACTAGGATTACTTCCCATCCTTGGTATTGTGGAACATAACCGTTATGGCCGTTGATAAGACAGCGTGTTGTAACGTCGTCAAAGGGACGATGGTTACGTAATGTCCAACAGTCCCGTAACAATCTAAAAACCTCATTTATTACCCCAATTACCGACTCCGTCACTTGGGGGAACGTTTTGTTTAATAGTTGTAGCCCGATGTTCTTGTTCTCACTTTGGTGAGAAGCGAACATTACTAATCCGTAAGCATAACATGCTTCTTTATGTTGCATGTTAGCCGCTTTTTCTAAATCACGAAGTCCAATATTCGGATATATTGAGTCAAAATAATTTCTTAACCCATAGCGTAAAATAGCATTTGGGTTCCCCGCAATATATGCGTCAAAGTAAACACATCGTAACTTATGGATTTCCCAATGGGATATCCCCCATCTTTCGAACGAAAGCCTTTTATAAACCAAGGCATTCTTTGAACGTTCTTCGAATGTCTTACAAACTGATCTCGCCTTAAATAGTTGTGCCGAAGAATTCTGACCAACTCTAGACAAGATTTCATCAATCATGTCTCCGGGTAGGTCTCTTAAAATATTGGGTTGTCTATCCATTTTGTGTTTTTATACTGTAAAATAGACAAGAGTTAGATTCATAAAAAAAAATACTTATTAATACAAGCAATTTTTACATATATCATAAAGCATAAGCACACTATATTACATATATTACACCACACGAATACAACTATCTTATTCCGACTCGCTTGTTTCTTCTTCTTTGGTTTTGGTTCATTTTGTCAAGTTTCTAGGGATATATGATGTCCCCCTAATACGAGCCGTAATTTTCCACATTGGTTTAGAAAAACCTGGTGGTTTAGAGGTTCCCGGGTCATTGTTACAACTTAAGGACTTCGGGGGTTGACGATACATATAAAGTTCATCGGGGTTGGAATTAGATTTCTCTATTTTTATGCCCTTTCCCTTATTATTTTCTTTTGCCTTTTTAAATTCAGTTGGGGTAATTTCTATAACATCATCGAAATTCTCGTCAGAATCCGATTCATCAGAGAATTGGTAATCCTCCCAATATTTTGCTTCCTTGGACCATTGACCATAATTAACCGTGGTCGGTTGGTTGAGGATTTTCTTTTACTTAACCGTTTTATTATTTCCCCCACCGGTTCTATTTCTTCATCCGGTTCCGATTCTTCTTCCGGTTCCGATTCTTCTTCCGGTTCCGACTCTTCTTCCGGTTCCTCTTCGGGAACTTGTGAATCAGTCCACGAATCATTCCAATTTACATTTGACTCTTCATTATTATTAGGTGAGTCAATGGGACTTGTTCTAGAGGTAGACATCTATCATATAATATCAAACGCGTTAAGAGATTAATATATCACATAATATTCACATGTTAAAAATATATAGTTTCCAACAAAATTTGTTAAGCAATCATTTTTCAAGTAAACACGGTCGAAGTCCAGACTCACTAATGCATCCTAACAACTCGATAAGACACACTAATGCAAAATTCTGGTTCTCTAAGACCAACGCTCGGATACCAACTGAAATGTCCCGTTCTTATTGATTAAAAACGTTCCATATTAATTGATTTCGTTGCGAGGTTTTGACCTCTATATGAGACGTTTTTCAAAGACTGCATTCATTTTTAAAACAAACCATAACCTTTATTTCATAGATAAAGGTTTTAAAAAGCTTTACGTAGATTATCAAATAATGATAATCTAAAATATCCTGTTTACACACGACCATTACATAATGGTTTACAATACAAATATGTTACAACAAAATAAGTTTCTTGAATGCAGTTTTTACACAATATCATACAAGCATGGACTCCAAATCTCATCCTTATTTAAGTATGCAACAGCGGAAGCTCTTAATAATCACCTGAGAATAAACATGCTTAAAACGTCAACAAAAATGTTGGTGAGTTATAGGTTTAACCTATATATATCAAATCATAATAATAGACCACAAGATTTCATATTTCAATACACATCCCATACATAGAGATAAAAATCATTCATATGGTGAACACCTGGTAACCGACATTAACAAGATGCATATATAAGAATATCCCCATCATTCCGGGACACCCTTCGGATATGATATAAATTTCGAAGTACTAAAGCATCCGGTACTTTGGATGGGGTTTGTTAAGCCCAATAGATCTATCTTTAGGATTCGCGTCAATTAGGGTGTCTGTTCCCTAATTCTTAGATTACCAGACTTAATAAAAAGGGGCATATTCGATTTCGATAATTCAACCATAGAATGTAGTTTCACGTACTTGTGTCTATTTTGTAAATCATTTATAAAACCTGCATGTATTCTCATCCCAAAAATATTAGATTTTAAAAGTGGGACTATAACTCACTTTCACAGATTTTTACTTCGTCGGGAAGTAAGACTTGGCCACTGGTTGATTCACGAACCTATAACAATATATACATATATATCAAAGTATGTTCAAAATATATTTACAACACTTTTAATATATTTTGATGTTTTAAGTTTATTAAGTCAGCTGTCCTCGTTAGTAACCTACAACTAGTTGTCCACAGTTAGATGTACAGAAAATAAATCGATAAATATTATCTTGAATCAATCCACGACCCAGTGTATATGTATCTCAGTATTGATCACAACTCAAACTATATATATTTTGGAATCAACCTCAACCCTGTATAGCTAACTCCAACATTCACATATGGAGTGTCTATGGTTGTTCCGAAATATATATAGATGTGTCGACATGATAGGTCGAAACATTGTATACGTGTCTATGGTATCTCAAGATTACATAATATACAATACAAGTTGATTAAGTTATGGTTGGAATAGATTTGTTACCAATTTTCACGTAGCTAAAATGAGAAAAATTATCCAATCTTGTTTTACCCATAACTTCTTCATTTTAAATCCGTTTTGAGTGAATCAAATTGCTATGGTTTCATATTGAACCGTATTTTATGAATCTAAACAGAAAAAGTATAGGTTTACAGTCGGAAAAATAAGTTACAAGTCATTTTTGTAAAGGTAGTCATTTCAGTCGAAAGAACGACGTCTAGATGACCATTTTAGAAAACATACTTCCACTTTGAGTTTAACCATAATTTTTGGATATAGTTTCATGTTCATAATAAAAATTATTTTCTCAGAATAACAACTTTTAAATAAAAGTTTATCATAGTTTTTAATTAACTAACCCAAAACAGCCCGCGGTGTTACTACGACGGCGTAAATCCGGTTTTACGGTGTTTTTCGTGTCTCCAGGTTTTAAATCATTAAGTTAGCATATCATATAGATATAGAACATGTGTTTAGTTGATTTTAAAAGTCAATTTAGAAGGATTAACTTTTGTTTGCGAACAAGTTTAGAATTAACTAAACTATGTTCTAGTGATTACAAGTTTAAACCTTCGAATAAGATAGCTTTATATGTATGAATCGAATGATGTTATGAACATCATTACTACCTTAAGTTCCTTGGATAAACCTACTGGAAAAGATAAAAATGGATCTAGCTTCAACGGATCCTTGGATGGCTCGAAGTTCTTGAAGCAGAATCATGACACGAAAACAAGTTCAAGTAAGATCATCACTTGAAATAAGATTGTTATAGTTATAGAAATTGAACCAAAGTTTGAATATGATTATTACCTTGCATTAGAATGATAACCTACTGTAAGAAACAAAGATTTATTGAGGTTGGATGATCACCTTACAAGATTGGAAGTGAGCTAGCAAACTTGAAAGTATTCTTGATTTTATGTAACTAGAACTTGTAGAATATATGAAGAACACTTAGAACTTGAAGATTGAACTTGAGAGAGATCAATTAGATGAATAAAATTGAAGAATGAAAGTTTTTGTAGGTGTTTTTGGTCGTTGGTGTATGGATTAGATATAAAGGATATGTAATTTTGTTTTCATGTAAATAAGTCATGAATGATTACTCATATTTTTGTAATTTTATGAGATATTTCATGCTAGTTGCCAAATGATGGTTCCCACATGTGTTAGGTGACTCACATGGGATGCTAAGAGCTGATCATTGGAGTGTATATACCAATAGTACATACATCTAAAAGCTGTGTATTGTACGAGTACGAATACGGGTGCATACGAGTAGAATTGTTGATGAAACTGAACGAGGATGTAATTGTAAGCATTTTTGTTAAGTAGAAGTATTTTGATAAGTGTATTGAAGTCTTTCAAAAGTGTATAAATACATATTAAAATACTACATGTATATACATTTTAACGGAGTCGTTAAGTCATCGTTAGTCGTTACATGTAAGTGTTGTTTTGAAACCTTTAGGTTAACGATCTTGTTAAATGTTGTTAACCCAATGTTTATAATATCAAATGAGATTTTAAATTATTATATTATCATGATATTATCATTTATGAATATCTCTTAATATGATATATATACATTAAATGTCTTTACAACGATAATCGTTACATATATGCCTCGTTTAAAAATCATTAAGTTAGTAGTCTTGTTTTTACATATGTAGTTCATTGTTAATATACTTAATGATATATTTACTTATCATAGTATCATGTTAACTATATATATATCCATATATATGTCATCATATAGTTTTTACAAGTTTTAACGTTCGTGAATCACCGGTCAACTTGGGTGGTCAATTGTCTATATGAAACACATTTCAATTAATCAAGTCTTAACAAGTTTGATTGCTTAACATGTTGGAAACATTTAATCATGTAAATATCAATCTCAATTAATATATATAAACATGGAAAAGTTCGGGTCACTACAAAGAGGACCAGAGTTCACGTGGGAGCGTGAAGACCAGATGAGGTTGAAGTATCCACAATTGTTTCCCGAGGAAACTACTTCAGAAGACGATCACTAAAATTTCGGGACGAAATTTTCAATAACAGGTGGGTAATGTAACAACCCTGATTTTTCCGTTACTTCCGTTAACCTTCCGTTAGTTTAATTAACGGCGATTATTTAACTTTTATGTGTTTATGTGTAATAAATGCGTACTTTATCTTTGGAGGGTTTCAATAATTAATATGGGTTGATATTAATTCAAATAAATATTTCGGGTAATGAAATACGATAAAAACGATACGATTTTTATAATAGTTTTTTAGCAACGTAACACTCGGATTTATTTTAATAATTAATTTTATTAATTATTAACTTTTTAAAATATTTAATTTATTGAGTTTTTAATAAATTAAGCGATTGGTTGCGTTTAACGACCGGGTTAGCGTTCCGGGCCTTCGGTACGACAAAACGACACTTAAAATGGACCACAAATACGCGCTTTTGCAAAACGAGAGCCCGGGAACTCATCCTAAATGGGCCACGGCCGAAACCCCCCTCCCTCACCCCTTATGTTTTAATTTTTGATAACTTTAGGGACTTATGTGCTAATTTGTGAAACTATGGTTTAATATAAATTAATTTGTGAGAGATAAACACTGCATAATACCCTAATCAAAATAAATCACGCAGTCATCTCCCTCCCTCTCCCTCTTTCACGTCGACACCATCACCATCACCATACCATCAATTTTTGATTTTTAGATTAAACCTTGAGCACGAAAGTTGCAATTCTCGATCTCCTCTACGCGTTGATATAATTCTTTTAGCGATCTAAGGTTACATTACTCGGGTCTAAACCGTACAAGTCATTTGTCTTTCATTCCGAGCTTATTCAAAGGTGAGTCTACAGTCCCGCTTTTTACATGTTTTCAGGGATGAGAATACACGCTGTTATATTTACATTTTCAAATGCTTTATATTGACATGAGTACTACACATATGCATATTGAGTTTGTTCAAAAAGCCTCTAGCTTGAATACTTTTAATACCATTTGGTAGGCACAATTTAGATGGACGGATCCGTTAGGTTGACAACCTCACCCACTATAAAAGCAGTGGTGCATTTACTTTGAACATTTAATACATCTGAACAGTGTATAACATTTTACGAGGTAAGGTGGGTATAGTGGTTTCTATACTCGGGTCTTTGCTAGTATTCAGGTGCTCGGTTTATGCTTGCGATAGAATCTTGTGGTCAATGAAACTAAACTATTTTTCTGATAACTGTTTTTCAGATACTATACAACGATATTTAAACTGTGGTTTACGAACAAACGAGATAAAACTTGACTGGGTGTTGTCTACAAACGATTGAAATTTGACATGGTAGTGTCAACAAACTTTTGAAACGAGAAGCGGTGTTGTCTAAAAACTTTAACATTAAACTTTGGTGGTCTTTCATTAGTAAACGTTTTCGAAATGTTATTTCTTAAACATACTGTATTGTTTGCCTAAAACCTGTAGATTCACTCAATATTATTGTTGACCTGTTTTTGCGTGTTTTATTCTCAGGTATTAATTGCTTCCGCTGTAGAATATTGTTGTTACGTAGAAGTCAAGCCAAGCACTGGGATCAGAGTTAACATTCCGTTAAAGGGATTTGACGGGGTGTTACAATATATATATATATATATATATATATATATATATATATATATATATATATATATATATATATATATATATATATATATATATATATATATATATATATATATATATATATTATATTAAAAATTTTAACTTGTGATTACATATAATATTCTAACCTTATATTTTATCAATTATATAATACTTATTTTATATAATAGCATACTTGAATATTTAACATTTATATATTTATATATATTACAATATACATATTAATTATGTATAATAGTCATATATAGATACATATATATAGATCCATTTTAAATTTACACTTAATTATTTTGTATTCTATTTTACATATTTAATTCTAATGTTTATTTTATAATTTCAAATTATTATATATATTTTCATTTATATATATATATATATATATATATATATATATATATATATATACTCATTTATTTACAAATTAATGGTTCGTGAATCGTCGGAAATAGTCACAGGGTATTTGAATATATGAATATAGCTTCAAAATTTTCGAGACTCGACATAACAGACTTTGCTTATCGTGTCGAAACCATATTAAGATCAAGTTTAAATTTGGTCGAAAATTTCCGGGTCGTCACAACAACTTCATAAATTTGGCAAAAACTTAATTCTAGTCTTGTAAGCGTGTCACAAGATCATTGAGTAGATAATTTATCTTATCTCTATTTACCGTAAATATACTCTCATCTCATTGGTCTACCTTGCCCCCAACCCACTATATAAACTGAATTTTACTAGTGAAATGACCAGTAGAAATGTAGAGTTACGAGTTTGTTTAAACGAAACAGTTTAATGATATATTTTAGGTATTGAGTGAACATAAATGTTAATGTCATTTAGTTTAATAACCCGTCGAACCACATATTCCGACTAAGAAACTTGTTATTTTTACAAACATATTGATATACTTAACTTGGTCAGATTAAATGTGCTACATTTATTTTCCCATGACCTGCTTTTTCTAATTTTCATCACAATTAATATTTTTCTTGTCATAAAAGTCTACATTACAATATTTTATTGAGACATTTATTTCGTATACATATGTAACGTAATTAATTCCGTAAAGAGAACCCATATTTGAATAATAATAATATCAATAACAATAATAATAATAATATAATAATAAAGTTTGCTCTAAGATTAAGTATTTATATTTTTAATAATAATTACTATTAATAACAAATGCCTCTTTAATTTAAAAAAAATTAAAAAATAAAATGCAATTATTATATGAAAGTTGTACAATATGCTTCAAAGTTTGTACATGTGTTCATGAGATGTTTTGTAAAAGATTGTACAATTTGTTTTAAAGTTTGTTGATCATGAAGATGTTTTATCATAAGGTTGTACATAATGCTTCAAATATTGTATATATGGTCATTGAGGTGTTTTAACATAAGGTTGTATATAATGGTTCAAATATTGTACATATGATCATGGAGGTGCTTTTATTATAAGGTTGTACATAATGCTTCATATATTATACAATGAACATGTTAATTTTTATTAACTATAATTAATTATTTTAATGAGATCATGATAAGCTTATTTTTTTTTTTTTGAATTTTTTTAAGTTTAGATAATTCTTATTTATGATATCATTATTTTAGAAATTTATATGTCACTATAAATTTGGGTATCCTATGCACAAACAATCTTTTTTGTGTGTGTAGGTACTAAAAAGGTAATCAACAAAAAAATGCAGAGATCTGTAGAGATTAAAAAGATAATCAGTTGAAAATGCAGAGACCAAAAAATTAAATGTGTTTACTCTGCTTTATTATTATTATTATACTCAATCCGTTCTATTTTAAATGTCCCTCAAGGCCCCAATAAATATTTTTAGTACGGTTCACACTTATTATGGTAAAGATGAAATATTATTATTATTATTATTATTATTATTATTATTATTATTATTATTATTATTATTATTATTATTATTATTATTATTATTATTATATTATTATTATTATTATTATTATTATTATTATTATTATTATTATTATTATTATTATTATTATTATTATTACAACATTGTTAACGTTTTTTCTTTTAATTTGTCTTATACAGTCTTTTTTGTTATTTTAATTATGAAAACGGCGTTCTATTTTTTACCTTTGTGTTTTTCTTTCCGTGTCCAGCAACACGGGCCACACTAACGAGTTTCAGCTATTATACGTCAATTTTCAGATTTTCTCATTTGATAACTATCAATTCTGGTCTTTTATGTATATATTGACGATAGACGATTATTATTGGGTACTTCAATAACATTTGAATGAATGAGTATAATCTTTTGTGGAATATTTCTCTGTCCCAAATTCCCATTCAGTTTACTGTTATTAATTAATCTATATATCAAATATCACTTTCTATTACAGTATTTTTTTTATTTTTTTTTTTAATTATTTTAAATGAAAGAGTATAATCTTAGGAACAATCATTTTTTTTTCTTGGTCGTTGTGTTCAATCTGTTATTTTCAGTTGACTAAAATAAGAAAATAAGTAACAGCTGGCTAAATATTGTAAAATAGAAGTTTGATATATTGATTGACTACATTCATCTATCTATTCGGCTTCTTTTTCCAATGAACTGAAGTTTTGTTTAAAAATAGAACCCGGTTCCCGGCACCCAGAATCTCGGGTGTGCCTCATTATGCTTTAACCAACCTAATAACTGTTAATTTTTTATCAATTTTAATTAATTAATTAAAATATTAATATTTTAATATTAAGCGAATTGAGCGAGTGTTAATGAGTTTTGGTCGTTTGTGACCAAGTACTTCCACAACTGAATGATCTGCTCAATGTTGTTCCACCGGATCCAATGTTCTTATATATATATATATATATATATATATATATATATATATATATATATATATATATATATATATATATATTAATATTTTTGCCAAAAATTAATTAATTAATTAATTTTATATATTAAATAAAAATTGAAATCAATTTATACGAATCAATACTTGTCAATTGTCATATATTATTCCGCTACTACTAATTCGCTAATAAACTATTTCAACTGATTTAAATTCCACATTAATTTTGTTTTACTCATGACAAAAAGGACAATGGGTACGTACATGTATATCATGTACGTAACTCGTTGACAATCACTTTTATTCGATTTAACTAGTGAAACGACCTGTAAAAATACGGGTTTATTTAAACGAAACAGTTTAATGATGTGTTTTAGGTATAAAGTGAATGTAAATGTTAAAGTCATTTAGTTTATTGCCCCGTGAAACCACGGATTCCGACTAATAAACTTGTCGTTGATTTTACAAACATAAAGTTCACTCAAAGTTGAATATTTATATTTTTAATAATTATTATTATTATTCATAATAAATGCCTTTTAAATTTTTTTAGAAAAATAAAATTAAAATTTAGAAGAGAATAATATTTTCTTTTATAAAAGATTTTGTATTATTTTTTTAATTAAATTATTATATAATTATGAAATCATGATTATGAAAAGTAAAGGGTAATTAACTTAATGATAACATATATCATTTTAGAGTTTTATATATATTACAGATTTAAGATGGGGGATGATTCTCACACACCAATTTAAAGAAATGGAGTATTATTAGAAGAGTAAAAGGTTAAAATAGGTGTGTGAGGATTAAAAAATGGTGTGTTAGAATCATCCCCCATTTAAGATAGAGAATCATTATTTAATGAACAATATTTTAAGCTATGGATATAATATAATAATTGATAACTTGCTTTAATTTTCTGTTTGATAACTAAGAATAATAGGTGTACGTATAATCGTGATGCACATGGGACGTTGAATTCGATAAACTGCTTATATATTTGATTATTGATTATTGATTAAATTACAAAATTAATAAATAAATTTTGAATAAGATAATAATCTTATAGAACAAAACACTTATGATTAGAACTTAGAAGTTAACTAGTAAAATGACTCGTGAAATCACGGTTGTTTAAATGAAACAATTTAATGAGATGTTTTAGGTATTAAGTGAATGTAAATGTTGAAGTCATTTGTTGTAATGACCCGTTTGACTAAGAAACCTGTCGTTGTTTTTACAAATATATAGAGACATGTATTTTCGCATACATATGTAACGTAATTAATTTCGTAAAAAGAATCCATATTTGAATATTAATAATTTAATAATTAAAATTAAAATTATTATATTAAAAGAAAATAATAATAATAAAGTTCGCTCAAAGTTGAGTATTTTATTATTAGTAATAATAAATGTCTTATAAAATTTTTTTAGAAAATTAAAATTACTATTTACGAGATATTAGTATTTTCTTTTATTAAAAATTTCTTATTATTTTTTAATTAAATTAATATATAATTATGACACCATCATTATAAAAATTAAGGAGTAGTAAGCTTAATGATGACATAAATATTTTAGAGCTTTATATTCCTTTCGTGTACCCTATATTCGTAGTGTAATACTTCTTGTTCAGGTTCTGTGTTAACAGTCGATATGTATATATGTACATAGCATAGGTCGTGAACTTATGTATCTCTCGTGTTCTTTCGTTTATTAATATAAGTTTTGCTGCTTTTCTGTAAAAAAAAAAAAAAAAAGATAGATGACATTAATTGAAGGGTTAATGATTCTTTGTACGTGGGTCATGGGTGTGTTGTAATCTTGTAAGGAAGGTACGGAGAAGCTTCGTATTGTATGTAAGATTTTTAGCCACCGACCATATATATAATAAATAACGATATTATGTCAAAACTCAAATGCCAAATGTTAATGATTCATTGTACATGGGTGTTGTAAGATTGCAAATAGAAACTTATTTATTTGTAAAAATTATACATTTTTTTCCCGTATGGACAGTTACATAACAAATGTTCATGGTTGGGTATATGATCAATCTTGACACTTACGCTGCATTCTCATAGTTTTTCTTTTAACGGAAAGGAAAGGAAACAGACAAATTGAAAGATAATAGTGGTTCTCGAGTTTTTATTTTAAGCGAAAAGGAGAAGAAAGTAGAGGATTAAAAAGGATAGTATATTATATTTTGTTAACAACACTCTTCATTCATATTTGGCGGATTAGAAAAGATAGTAAAACATTCTCATCCTCTTTCTTTTATACTACTTTCAGCTGAAAAAATAACTCAAGAATACAGCGGGAGGGAGGGGACAGATAGGTGCTCAGCCTTGTCTAATAGGTCCAATTTAATTTATATTATCATATAAATCTCTTAAATAATGTCTAAAATGATGATTTCATAAAATAAATCAAAAAATAAAGAGAAATTTTTTAAACCCCTCATAATAATGTTATTAAAATAATTAATTACTTATAATTAAAATATTAACATATTAATTGTATAATATATGAAATATTATGTACAACCTTATATGATAAAATACCCCAATGACCATATGTACAATATTTGAAACATTATATATAACCTTATGGTAAAACACATTCATGACTATATGTACAATATTTGAAACATTATATACAACCTTATGATAAAACACCCACATGATCATATGTACAAACTTTAAAACAAATTGTATAATCTTTTACAAAATATTTCATGAATACATGTACTAACTTTGAAGCATATTGTACAACCTTCATATAAAATTGTATTCTAGTTTAAAAAAATAAAAAATAAAAATAAAGAGGCATTTGTTATGGGAGGTTATTCTCTCACACCACTTTTTGATCCATGTACACCTAATTATCTATTTTACCCTTAATTTTATACTTACAATAATAATATAAGTTCAATTCTCTAAATAATTTAAGGAAATAATTGTAAATTTATGAAACAAAAGTGTACATGGATAAAAAAAATGGTGTATGAGGATCACCTCTCATTTGTTATTACTAATAATTATTATTAAAAATATCAATATTCAATTTTAGAGCAAACTTCATTATTATTATATTATTATTATTCAAATATATGTTCCCTATGCGAAATTAATTACGTTACATATGTATGCGAAATACATGTCTCAATAAAATGTCTAATGTAGCTTTTATGACAATAAAAATAATAATTGTGATGAAAATTTGAAGAAAGTGGTGGGAGAATAAATGTAGTTCATTTATTTTGACCAAGTTAATTATATCAATATGTTTGTAAAAACAACGATAAATTTCTTAGTCGAAACATGTGGTTCCACAGGTCATTAAACTAAATGACTTTAATATGTACGTTCACTTAATACCTAAAACATATCATTAAACTATTTCGTTTAAACAAACTCATGGTTCTACGAGTCATTTCACAAGTAATCTAATAAAATAGTAATAGTCCTTATCTAATTATTTTAACTAAGCATCCTTAGTATTTATCTAACCGAATTACTTGGGTGACCTATCATAAAAGCCTAAATATGGGGTAATATTAACTAAAACATATCGTACAAATTTACTTATAAATTATTTAGATGTGTCATATCAGTTTTCATATTGCAAATTTTATAGTAGCATTTTTCATCGCTTAATAGTTATTAAAGTTTCGTAAAGTAGTAATTTATCCATATATGTATTAAACAAATATAATATATTATACATAGTAAGTTTGCCTCTTTTAGTTTTATTTGGTTTGTCTCTTTTAATTACTTAGTAAGCCTCCCCTATCGTAAAATTCTGGCTTCACTCCTGTAATCTTACAAACATTGAGCTGGAACGCCGAGTGAAATACCAATTTAATAGGAGTGAAGACAAGTTAGTTTTAGTCGGGTATTGCTCTATTGGGTTAAGAATGTTGCTTGTACACAAACAACCATGTAAAATTTGTGGTACAAAGAACCGAAAAATATAATTAAACAAAAAGCCTAAAACTTTTAACTTCAGAGTGACAAACACAAGCTCGATCAACATATTCAATGAATCAAATTTCTAGAGTTCTAGTTTATATCTAAATATATAGCATACACCAAAAATGCATCTTTAGACTTGATCACTGATTGTTTGAACATAAGATCTAATTGTAAAATATGGGGTCACTTCAATCTTCTTGTGGGAAAAATATGGGGTTATTGTCTATTTTATGGATTTGGATAGTTTCCATAGAGTTACCTCTGGGCTAACTCTTGACGACGATGAGTTTCTTAAAGTTCAACCCATGGAAAAAAGAAAAGGTAAATTTTCAAGATTCGTTTGGCTCGAAATAAAAGGTATTTCCTTCAACTGTTCATGTAAGGACAACATAATGATTGTGGCTAAAAAAAGTTGGGGACATTATTTTCATTGCATCAAGATATTATGAGTTATATCAAACAGAATCATCCTTTGTGTTTGTAGAAGTTAATGACCCTAAGCTTGTAGCCACGTACGCCACTGCCAAACTGCTCGACTCTACTTTATGTCAAATTTGAGTAGAAAATTATGTTGGGATCCGTACTCTAAATTGAGACGACCCGTCCTAATCCATCTGGACGAATACATTACATTTGGTTGCATCGCGAGGTACTTAACCTCTATATGATACATTTTACAAATATTGCATTCGTTTTTAAAAGACAAACTTTCATTTCATCGAAAGTTGACGGCATGCATACCATTTCATAATATATCCAACTATAAATGACTTAATAATATTCTTGATGAACTCAACGACTTGAATGCAACGTCTTTTGAAATATGCCATGAATGACTTCAAGTAATATCTCTAAAATGAGCAAATGCACAGCGGAAGATTTTTTTCATACCTGAGAATAAACATGCTTAAAAGTGTCAACCAAAAGGTTGGTGAGTTCATTAGTTTATCATAATCAATCATTTCCATAATTTTAATAGACCACAAGATTTTCATATTTTCATTTTTCATAAATATACATCCCATACATAGAGATAAAAATCATTCATATGGATTGAACACCTGGTAATCGACATTAACAAGATGCATATAGAATATCTCCATCATTCCGGGACTCCTTTCGGGCATGATAAAATCGAAGTATTAAGGCAGTTCAAATTCTATGACTGGGGCTTGTTAGTGCCCATAGATCTATATTTAGGATTCGCGTCAATTAGGGTGTCTGTTCCCTAATTCTTAGTTTACCAGACTAAAAAGGGGCATATTCGATTTCGATAATCCAACCATAGAATGTAGTTTCGATTACTTGTGTCTATTTTGTAAAACATTTATAAAAGCAACGCATGTATTCTCAGTCCCAAAAATATATATTGTAAAAGCATTTAAAAGGGGAGTAATGAAACTCACGATACTGTATTTCGTAGTAAAAATACATATGACGTCATTGAACAAGTGTAGGGTTGGCCTCGGATTCACGAACCTATATCATTTGTATATATATTAATACATATAATTAACATGTAATAATAATCAAACCCGTTTGTATATATTAATTATATATTACTTATTTAAAATAGTAATTTAATATTTATATTGTTATCATATATGTATTTGATATATTTTCATATGAATAACTTATGATTTGTTAAAATAATGATTTTAATAATACTAAAACTGTGTTGATAATAATAATATTTATGTTTCATAATGAAATATTAAGCTTTGATAATAATACTAGTTATTTTATTTGTAATAATAATAATAATAATGATAATAATAATATATTGAAAATAATGATACTTATAATAATGGTAATGCTAGTAATAAAAATAAGGTTAATAATAATATTAATAATAATGATAAAATCATGTCTAATGATAATAATAATGATAATAATAATAATAATAATAATAATAATAATAATAATAATAGTAATAGTAATAGTAATAGTAATAGTAATAGTAATAATAATAATAATAATAATAATAATAATAATAATAATAATAATAATAATAATAATAATAATAATAATAATAATAATAATAATAATAATAATAATAATAATAATGAGTAATAAGTAAACTACCTCAAAGAAGTAGTCCTTAAAAAAATGCTCAAGTCCGGTTTTGAACCCGCGACATCCCGCTAACCCGATAACAACCTAAACCATTATCATTACCAATATTGTGAACATCATCATCTCTACCATCATACATCACCATAATCTTCATCTAACATTATAATAACGAAATCATCATCATAATCATATGCATAATCATCACCTTCTCGTTATACATTATGTCATAACCATTTCATTATCAATATCACAACCATAATACGCATCATCAACGTTCCCATCATTTCATCATCATTATTCTAGAACTTATATATGAACAACACTATAAAGTCATAATCTTAATATCGCCTAACATCATCAAATCATTTATGTAACATCATTGAATCTTAATGTCACGATCATAATCATTATTTAATCCTCATCATCACCTAATCATCGTCATTTCCTAATCATAATATTATCATTCGATATTATTTAATCTCACAAATCACAATCCTATTGTATTATTTATTATCAATATAGTATCATTATAATCGAATATCATAATCATCACCATATGATCACATCGTCACCATCATTATTCTTCATCGACTTCTTTCATCATACATCGTCATCTTTATCCTAATCGCAATCGTCTTCATTATCTTTTATACTTGTTACCTCATAACCATCATGCCATCATCATTATTATTATCCTATTATCATCGTCTAAAACAACCAAAAGGAACAAGGCAGCAGTAACAAGCCGATAATCAAAAGGCCATTTTAGAACAAGTTTGAAATCAAATGTGTAGTGGGCTTCGGTCTAGTAGAAACAGCCATTGGAACACGGCCCAACATCTCAAGTCCAACTAGAAACCCACAAAAATATTACGGCCCAATCTAATTAAGCAAAGTTCACGGCTCAAATTATAAATCCAAAAGAAAAAAAATATGGCCCAACTTCTTGATGTTTAGGAAAGAAAGAAATAAACGAGTTCGGTACACTGGAAAAGAAAAAGAAAAAAAAACATGTTGACCCAATCAAACCACTTTGTATAAAATAAATTTCATGTTCCTTTACTAATCAAGTGGGGTGGTTTGGTTGTAAATGTCGGCCAATAAGTAAGAAAAGAAACATGCACCCATAACTGTATTATTTGTTTATTAGCAAGTGGGTTACGTTTGGAGATTGAACAACAGAAGTGGCGTTGGCTTTGCAGAAGAAAGAAGTTGGGCAGCAGTCGTAGGGTGATGTTCGAAGGTGGTGTTCTATCAAGAGTACAACTAATAGTAGTTGCACTCGAAGGGTAGAAAGGTTACGGGTGGTCTTGGCTATTTGCGTGAGTTGAACCAGAAACAGAAAAAGATCATCAAGTTTCATGATGTATGCGGGATTGGGTTGATTTAAGATTTATAACTTGAAACTGAATAGTGTTGTTTCGATGATGAATAATGAGAAGAAGATAAATACTTAAAAAAAACAGCAGCAGGTTCACCTTATTAGTATATTGTGATCTTGAGTGGTGATTGATTGAAGGTGGCGAGTGTTGTTTGTTTGCAGTGGGTGACGGGTTGATGACCTTGGGTAGAACCATAAATAAGGGGTAGTAGAAACCAAAATCAGACAGTAGGTGATATGCTAAAATTATATATGAAAAACGCATAATTGCTGGGATTCCTGCTCTTGTTAACCGTATTTTTAACTACCAGGCGTTATCTCACAGGATTCGTGAGTTTGTCCGCCTTCCTAATCTGCTGAACGGTTAAGTTTTTTCAATTTTATGAAGAGAAAACTACCAGAACTTCCAAATCCTCTGCCTGAGGTAATTACATCAAAGATCAATGAAAATGCTATTACAGAAGCTGATGCAGCCGGTGCTTCAATAGAAAATATGAGGTTTTCTGATCTTGAAAATCTTTGTAAAAATCCTGATGTAACTATTGATGATGTATTAAATTATACCCCCCAAAATGAATGAAATATCATGCTTTCAATTATATATGCCCTTCATAACTTTTAATATTGTATTCGCTGTTATTGCTATGAAGATGCCTTAGGTTATTGACATTTTCTGAGTTAAAAAATGTATAAAATATTGATATTTTACTTTGCAGACCTCATGCCTTGAAATATTGAAATAACATTTTCCGTTATATGCTTTCCTTCATGAAATTTATGAGGAAAAGTTGTGTACTGTCTTTGCCTTCAACTAGTTTACAGGACGCCATGGTCCGTTATCCATTTTTCTTTTCATTTTGTGTATAAGTTTTGTGTCATGACATTTGTAGATTCGCTTTAACGCTTAGATGCTTTAGTGAGTTCTACATGTCTCACTATCGATACAATCATTTTGAGTATGATTGCACTTCTACCACCGAAAGGTTATCTTTCTTTCTGCAGGTAGGGATGATACACAGCTATGTGACACCTGGGCTAAAAAATCCTTGGCCGGATAAAATTTATGAAAAATATTGCCATCAGAATAATTGCAGTTATTCATATTCATAAAGAAATTTTTACATTTATGATTATATCTCATACATTTGACAGGTGATCAAGCTGCCCATGCATATAGTACTACACATAAAATTTCTTTAAATTCATTGCATTCCAAGCTCTTTCGTATTGCTCGTCGGAAGGCGCAGCAAGCATGTATGATCTGTTCTGATTTACTTTTGTGACCTTATAAGGTCCTTCCCATTTTGGTGCTAACTTTCCAAATTTAATTTGCCTGCTTGCCTCATTATCTCGTAGCACCAGATCACCAACTTCAAATTGTGTATGCTTCACTTTCTTGTTGTAATATTTTGCCATCTTATGCTTGTGATTTGCTTGCCGGATGGCGGCCATCAATCTTCTTTCCTCCAACAAGTTGAGATTTTCCCTTAATGCATCAGAATTAGCTTCAATATCAAATGCCATTATGCATTGTGTTGGAACACATATTTCGGTTGGTATCACTGCTTATGTACCATACACTAGACTAAAGGGTGTTTCCCCAGTGCTCCGCTTTGGAGTTGTCCGGTGTGCCTATAATACATTTGGCAGTTCGTCAACCCAACCAGTTTGACTTAATCCCAAACGTGCCTTAATGCCAGCAACAATTTCTTTATTAGTAACTTCCACTTGCCCATTCGCTTGAGGATGAGCAACAGATGTAAAATTTCGCTTTATTCCTAGCTCTTCACACCAACTTCGAAATGGATTCTCTGCAAATTGCTTGCCATTATCACTAAATATTTCATTTGGAACCCCATAACGGCACACTATATCATGCCTCACAAACTTCTTGACATTTTCTCCTGTAATCTTTGCTAAATCCTTTGCTTCAACCCATTTTATGAAAAAATCAATTGCTACTACCAAGAACTTAGCATTACCAGTGCTTCTATTGAATGGTCCCACAATATCAATCGCCCACTTGCAGAACGGCCAAGCAGATGACACTGGTATCAAATCATATTTTGGGAGACGCTGAACTGTACCATGTCTCTGACAATTCTCACATGTTTTTATGATCTCTGTAACATCTCGATAAAGGGAAGGCCAAAAATACCATTGCCGCATAATCCGTGATGCCACAGTACGAAAGCCGGAGTGTTGAGAACAAACTCCTTCATGCATTTCCTTGACTACCTTTAATGCTTCATCATTGGTTAAACACCTTAACAACGGACCATTGTAAGACTTTCGATAAAGAGCACCATTTACAATTTCATACATTGGTGCTGTTACTTTTATCCTTCTGGCTTCCGCCTTGTCAACGGGTAATCCTCCGTCATGCAAATACCTCAAATATGGAGTCATCCAAGTTTCCTTAGCACCCTCGACTATTGCCATAATTGGTTTTTCATGTATTGATTTTTCCTTAAGTTCTTCAACCAACACTCGCTTGTGCAAATGATCAAAGGTTAAAGTGGCTAGCTTACTTAAGACATCAGCCTTCTTGTTCTTATTTCGAGGGATTTGCACGACTTCAAGGTTATCGAATTTCTTTGAAATTGTTTCTACCAACTTTACATATTGCCTCATTGATGTATCTCTTGCATCAAACATTCCATTAACTTGATGGGCCACAATTTGAGAATCAACATATGCCCTTAAGTTTGTGATGCCCATTTCCAATGCTATGCGTAAGCTGGAGAGTAATGCCTCGTACTCTGCTTCATTGTTGGATGCATAAAAACAAAATTTCAATGCATAAGTATACTCTTCTCCATCTGGATTTGTCAGAACCAGTCCTGCACCTGTTCCTTCTTCACTAGAGGCCCCATCAGTGTGCAATTCCCAAACATGTTGTTGTGGTACCATTTTATTGTCATGCTCCACTTTTTCATTTGTTTCCAGAAGAAAATCTGCCAATTTTTGTCCTTTAACTGCATTTCGGGGAGCGAAATTGATTTCATATTCCCCCAACTCGATGGCCCATTTCGCTAGACAGCCAGATGATTCTGGACGACGGAGTATTTGCTTCAATGGTTGATCTGTTAACACCAAGATTGTATAACCTTGAAAATACCTTCGTAAACGTCTTGCAGTATGCACAAGGGCATAAACCATGCGATGAAGTGTTGGATAATTCGTTTCACTGAGCTGCAATACTTGTTAACAAAATATATGGGCATTTGCACACCGTTCCGTTCTGCGATTAAGACAGAACTAATTGCTTCTTTTGAGATAGCTAAACACAAAATCAAAGTCTCCCCTTCCTTTGGTGCTGTTAACGTAGGTAACGTTTTCAACAATTGCTTGACCTCTTGGAATGCATTCTCTGCCTCCGCTGTCCATACAAAATCTTTTTTATTTAGACAACTTTTTAACACGTTCATGAATGGAAGCGACTTTTCAGCTGCTTTGGACAAAAATCTTGTTAATGCTGCTAAACATTCATGTAATCTTTGAACGTCTTTCTTGCTGGCCGGCGACTTCATGTCTTCAATTGCTTGAATTTTCTTAGGATTAGCTTTGATACCTCGTTCTGTAACTATATGACCTAAAAATTTTCCTTCTTCTACGCCAAAGGTACACTTCTTGGGATTAAACTTCGTATTGATTTTTCGCAAGGATGCAAAAGTTTCTTGTATATCCCGTAACATTTTTTCTTCAGTATGACTTTTTATGACGATATGTGATGATCCTTCCAAATCTCTTTGGACGAATACATCATTTATTGATTTCATAGTGAGGTTTTGACCTCTATATGATACGTTTTGTAAACATTGCATTCTTTTCAAAAGGTACACAATAAATGAATATCAATTTCTAAGGTTTTCAACGTTTGATGATTTCTACATATAGACAATCACCATAAATAATAGTTTACCATAATACATTCTTTGACAATGCAGTCAAAATAAGATTGTGATGATTTTTGTGAATGCAAAATTTTCTTGAATAAAGCATGTATGACTCCATGCACATAGCTTGTATCACATATAAGCAAACAGCGGAAGACTTCTAGAAACCTGAGAATAAACATGCTTAAAAGTGTCAACACAAAGGTTGGTGAGTTCATAGTTTTAATGTTGCGCATAATCTGTATATAAAGGTAGATCACAAGATTTCAGTTGTTTCATCCAGAAACGTTTATCAAAAGATTCTACGTAACAGAGCACCCTGGTAACTGAACTTTAACGTCTATATAATAAGTACCCTTTGTATAATAATCTTAATAATACACGCAAACCAACGTATACGCTTCTCAAATAGCATACGTCTGTTAAAAGGCTAGTGCTCTAGCTCGGACGGGGATGTCAAGCCCTATGGATCCATATACTACTACTCGCGCCCATCAGTTCTTATAATTGGCAGTTACTAGTTACCAAAGCTAAGGGATTTTTGGTTCAAACTCAGTGTAGAATTTAGTATGTACTTGTATCCATTGTGTTTAAACTAAAGTGCATGTATTCTCAGCCTAAAAATATAGATTGCAAAAGCAATTAAAAAGGGAGCAAATGAAACTCACCTTAGCAGCACATAAGGTCATTCACCAAAAAGTGTTCGAAACTCGGAATGCAAAATTAACCGTAGATCTCAACCTAGAGAACATATGTTGGTCAATACATGTCTAATAAGCTAGGTTTGGTCATAGTGTATCACAATCCTAATGCTCGAGATTATCATGCAAAAGTCAACAAAAGTTAACTTGACTCAAAATGATATCCAAAATCTATACTTGTTTATTATATAACATAAATATAGTCGTTTTAAATATATTTACCGGTTTTTATTAAAGTAAATAATAAAATCATTTATAAATACAAAAATATATTAAAATTTATATATGATAAAAATATACTTTTATAAAATTTATGAAGTTCAATTAATATCGTAAAACTATAGTGATAGGTATTATTAATATAATTATATTACGCGTGGTAAAAATATCTTTGTATCATATTTATTTAATAAAATAAAATTGACAATAATAATAATGTGTAAAAGTTGTATTATTTTGTAATAATAATAATTACGATGATAATAACGACGATAGTAATAATAATAATCATTTTAATAACAATACAAAAATTCAGTTGGTCGTATCTTTTAATCCGTTCATCGAAAACACACAAATTCTAAATGAAAAGTTCTTAATTTTTTGCCAGCTTTCCAACGACATGCATATCTTATGCCTTATCTCAACCGCATATGTAACCAATTCAAGATTCAACCTAACCTATCTAATGGCAATATCAAAAAGTACAAGCATGCATAATCCTATATTCTCGAGCACTAGTCAGGGATATACTATTAATATATAAAAGTTAATTTATGAGTACTCACGTATTAATATTGAGATTCAATATTACAGGAAAGGTATGTAGACGCAGCAGAGATAATAAACACTAGATTGACCTCACGAGCATACCTATGAACATTACCCATCACCTCCATAGCTATAACCCATAATTTCCTTAACTCTATCCCGCTCATAAAACTCGTCTTGAAAACACGCGAGCAGAACCTCGTCGTAGTATTTTATGTATAATACTAATAATAATAATAATACTCCTAACCATAAGATTAATAATAATATTAATTTTAATAATAATAATAATACTAATAATAATAATAATAATAATAATAATAATAATAATAATAATAATAATAATAATAATAATAATAATAATAATAATAATAATAATATAAATATAATTCAAAGGAAGATAGATGGAAAAATTATGTGTGTGTGTAACCAGTCTGCTAAATCACTCAATTTATAGATGTATCATGATATCCCCATCCATGCGATTGCATGGGTATGATGAGGTATTGTCATGCAACCACATGGCAACTTTGTCCAAATCATAAACGTTGAAAAATGCATTGCCGACACTCTTATCTTATTTCATACTACGTAATACATTGAATTTATATATTATTTAATATATTTAATCTTTAGAATTAATTAAATACTATATTATATTTACGCTCATGGTAAAAATATAATTTTTAGAAAAATGACACGGACGTGGTCTCACGACTCATGTACCACTTTCGGTTTTTCGACCGCACTTTCGTATGTTTAGAAAACTAGCCTTTTACGTTACGCGACGTGTACCTTTTACAAAAATTAGACTTAGACAACAATGAAACATTTTATAAGGTATGTAACTTATATATTTGAGCATTGTGGTCATTTGCTTCTATAAATCAGTGGCTCGTTGTTTATCAAAATATATTATTTTAAATCAGGACGTTTTATGACTAAGTTAAAATATATATATATTTTTATTTAGAATTGTAAATTTGTACGTAATATATATGTTTGAAATATTTATCTAATGATATAAAGATAAAGTTTAAATTTATTCAGAAATTTCCGGGTCGTCACAGTAACTACCCGTTAAAGAAATTTCGTCCCGAAATTTGATCGTGGTCGTCATGGCTAATCATAAGAATGCTTTTATGATGAATATGAGTTGGTATAGAGTTTTATCACTATTGAGTAATATAGATAAAACGATTCGATTAATTGAAGAGTACGAGTGAAGTTATCACAAAAGAGTGAAATGAATAAATGTAGATTCGACATATCTTTTGACGTAGATAGGATTGATTTTCGGATTTCAAGGGATTTAGAGAAAATCTTCGTAATAAGATTTGATTCTTCGATAATTAAGGAAATTAGGATCTTCTTTGATTAAATGTGATAACCTATTTCGATTGTTCTGTCAGATATTTTACTATAAATTCACACCCTTTGTTTCTTTATTTCCACAGCTCACCTTCTATTCTTCATCCCTCAACTCATACTTTAAAGTATTCATCAATATGCTTCATCCAGTTCTGATTCTTAATATACTCCTAACTTTCATATCTGCCATTCTTCTTTTTCATCTCCCGCCGGAAGAATCTATTCACTTCTACTATACTCTTGGTTTTATAGTATTTTTAGTCCTCCCTTGTCTTTATATTGCTATATGCATCGATATATACGGTTTATAATTTCTGGGTGGTTGTTGGGTTTTATATCTTCCCTTATATTTCGATGTCTCTGCTTCTGTCTTTCCATAATCATTGACATCTACAGTTAATACTCTCTCCAATTTACTGTGATTTATACTCCCATTGATATTTTGAAACTTCATGCTTTTGTTTTATCTTCCCGACTTTAAATTAAGCGAATAATGGTCCAGAATACGTAGATATTAATTTTGGAATGAACATAATTAATGTTCTAAGAAGGAAATTGTAATGACACGATCTTGACTTGTCAAATTACCAGAATATCCGAAAAAATAGAACTATCAAGAAGATATGTTCTTAATGTGTTTGGAGATGAGGTAGAATGTAAGAGTCGTGTAACATGGCACATGATGACGTTATGATCTGTGAATCATCACGTTCCATTTAGAAACTCAGCATGACTTACTGTAATATAATCACGTTGATCAAGTGTCATTATATTATACTAACTCATGCTTCAGCTCCCAACACCATTTCAAAAATATTCATATTTTAAACTCGAAGGTTTCAGAATTTAGAAACTTAAAATAGTTTCTTTTATGATGTAACACAGATATCGCAAGGAGAAAATTGATTTTCGATAAGAATGATTATGAAATTATCTCCAAAAATATGGAGGATATTTATAATGAAAGATACGATGATATCTTAGAATTTCTAATATTAGAGGAAGATGAAGAATATTGTCCGCAAGGGTTTAGATTCGGAAGCAAGGTATTCGTTAATGGCTTCAGCAGATACTGAATCATTTGAATTCTTTGAAGGCAGGTTTTGTCCTTGTGATTTGTCCACAGCCTCCTTCATGATTTGCTCAATCTATTTTCCAGTTCCAAACTTTCTTTTTTTCTGAGCTTTGCCAACACACAATTCTTTATCATCAAACTTTTGGCTGTTAAAGTCATTTACAGTTTTTGCTGCTTCATCAGCTTTTACAACATTCAGGGTATTGATTCGTAGACTGGTTGATTTTCAGAATTTCAGAATGAAAGCTCATAATTCTAAGAGATGAATGTTATATGTATACATATGATGTTCTAGCACAGTTTTGAAGTTAAAGTATAGCTTTAAAAGATTTAGGAATCTAAGAGGGATGATACCGGTTATATCTCGAATTGAATTCTGCGGTTTCAAAATCAGAATATGTAATTGAATTCGAATGAGTATGGTTGTTTTGATTTCTATGAAAGAATGTATATTGTTGTGAAAGTATTGAGTATAGTTGATGATTGCTGAATCAGATTCGAAGAATGTAACATATTATTTGTGAATTTATGTATCTTTTGGGTATTATCTACCCGTTAAAAGTTTCACAAATAATATTTTGTACAAGAGAATTTTAACACAATTTTTATGAAAATATTAGTATGTATATTTTCTTCAAATGTAATACAGATTTAATGAGTTAATATCATATTAAGCTCATTTAATTTTCAGCTGGAACTAGAAATGAATAATCTCTAAAACTTTAGAAATTTCGTAATCTTCGTGGATTATCTCTTCAACGTAAATGAAATTACAAATCAATACTTCGTTATTCATTTTTATTGATATTTCCTCGGTGAATGATGTTAGTGCTCGTGGAATTCTTATGATCTTCATAAGATATAAATGATGTTTTCTAGAAAGTTTCGAGTATATCGAAGATAAAAGTGTAAAATCAAACATGTAGTTGATTAATACACTAAGTTTATTATGAAATGAAATTCATTGAGTTGAAACAGAGATTGTAGTTAACGATGGTTAAGTCGTTAACGAAGGATGTACATCATAGCATAGTAATATGAATTAACCGAATAGTACCTACTAGTTAAGATTCACACGTAATAGCTTAGTACGAAAAGATTTATTTTGATTTCAAAATTCATATATATTAAATATACATATAATTTCTTCAGGGGAAATGATTTAATACTTCATATCTCGTTGATACAATATACGCGTTGTTGATTTGTGATGATGTTGGTGATTACAGAATTGGCGGAACTTGTAGTGCTACAGGTTTTGCCGGTGTTGGTGATACTGACGGTACTGTCGATGCTGCTGGTAAAACAAGTCTAGCTTGTAAATCGTGCACCATTCCGGTCAGGGTTTCTACTCATCTTTCTATCGTTTCAGTCCACTCATCTGATTTACGGTTATGGCTGGAATAGATAATTTCTAAGACTTTAGATATTACATAATCGCCGCAGAATATTTCTCCAATGAAGTTATGAATCAATACTTCATTAGTTATTGTTGTTGGTACTCCTTGGTATCTATGGTGAGTATGACGTTGATGCTCAAGGTACAAATTGTGATGTTGAAGCGTGGGATGTGGATGTTGTTGTTGGTGGTGGTGATGGTACTGTTGGTGTTGCTGATGGTGGTACTGTTGCTGCCGGTGGTGGTGCTGCTGCTGCTAGTGTTTGTAACCTTTGCACCATATTCTCCAAAGCCACTACCCGAGCGCGAAGCTCGTTGACTTCTTCTATTACACCGGGATGATTGTCGGTTCGGACGAGCAGATGAATGAGATCTAGAATGTGAGATAGTATATAATCATGATGAGATACTCTAGAAATGAGAGAGAAAATGGTATTACGAACAGGTTCGCCTGTAAGTGCTTCAGGTTCTTCGCCAAGAGGGCAATGTGGTGGATGGAAGGGATTACCTTCTTCTTGTCTCCAATGATTAAGTAGACTACGAACCCATCCCCAATTCATCCAGAATAGATGATGGCTAATTGGTTGATCCATTCCGGTTACACTGTCTTCGGAGTTCAGGTGAATATCCAGATTGGAATAGCTGTCGAAGTTTAAGGAATTTGAACTAGATACGTGATCCATCTTGTATAATCAGGGAATTGATTTTGATATGAGATAGATTATAGGATTTAGTTTGGTATTCTCCGATACATAATTTACATATGTATATATAATATCAAAATCCCATAAGTTACGGAGAAATTTTCGGAAAGTGTAAGACAGAGTTTACTGTAATAGATATGCTTAAGATACGAAATTTGTCCATGCACTGTCTATGCAATCAATGCAGTAAAATGTGTCTTAGGCTTAAGATAATAACAGGTAATTTCTGACAAGAAATAATAAGCAAAACTCGGTAAAAACATATGCGGTCATAGTCCAGACTCACTAATGCATCCTAACAATTACCAGTTAAACACACTAATGCAAATTCTGGTTCCCTATGACCTCAAGCTCTGATACCAACTGTGACGATCCTTCCAAATCCCTTTGGACGAATACATCATTTATTGATTTCATAGTGAGGTTTTGACCTCTATATGATACGTTTTGTAAACATTGCATTCTTTTCAAAAGGTACACAATAAATGAATATCAATTTCTAAGGTTTTCAACGTTTGATGATTTCTACATATAGACAATCACCATAAATAATAGTTTACCATAATACATTCGTTGACAATGCAGTCAAAATAAGATACACGGTGATGATTTTTGTGAATGCAAAATTTTCTTGAATAAAGCATGTATGACTCCATGCACATAGCTTGTATCACATATAAGCAAACAGCGGAAGACTTCTAGAAACCTGAGAATAAACATGCTTAAAAGTGTCAACACAGAGGTTGGTGAGTTCATAGTTTTAATGTTGCGCATAATCTGTATATAAAGGTGGATCACAAGATTTCAGTTGTTTCATCCAGAAACGTTTATCAAAAGATTCTACGTAACAGAGCACCCTGGTAACTGAAATTTAACGTCTATATAATAAGTACTCTTTGTATAATAATCTTAATAATACACGCAAACCAACGTATACGCTTCTCAAATAGCATACGTCCGTTAAAAGGCTAGTGCTCTAGCTCGAACGGGGATGTCAAGCCCTATGGATCCATATACTACTACTCGCGCCCACAAGTTCTTATAACTGGCAGTTACTAGTTACCAAAGCTAAGGGATTTTCGGTTCAAACTCAGTGTAGAATTTAGTATGTACTTGTATCCATTGTGTTTAAAATAAAGTGCATGTATTCTCAGCCCAAAAATATAGATTGCAAAAGCAATTAAAAAGGGAGCAAATGAAACTCACCTTAGCAGCACATAAGGTCATTCACCAAAAAGTGACCGAAACTCGGAATGCAAAATTAACCGTAGATCTCAACCTAGAGAACATATGTTGGTCAAAACATATCTAATAAGCTAGGTTTGGTCATAGTGTATCACAATCCTAATGATCGAGATTATCATGCAAAAGTCAACAAAAGTTAACTTGACTCAAAATGATATCCAAAATCTATACTTGTTTATTATATAACATAAATATAGTCATTTTAAATATATTTATCGATTTTTATTAAAGTAAATAATAAAATCATTTATAAATACAAAAATATATTAAAATTTATATATGATAAAAATATACTTTTATAAAATTTATGAAGTTCAATTAATATCGTAAAACTATAGTGATAGGTATTATTAATGTAATTATATTACACGTGGTAAAAATATCTCTGTATCATATTTATTTAATAAAATAAAATTGACAATAATAATAATGTGTAAAAGTTGTATTATTTTGTAATAATAATAATTACGACGATAATAACGACGATAGTAATAATAATAATCATTTTAATAACAATACAAAAATTCAGTTGGTCGTACCTGAAACAACCCAACCCGTATTAAAACCGGCCCATAAAAATTTTTCCTTTTAATATGCTTTAAATAATACTTTAGGTCCCGTTACACATATTCCAAAACGTATTTGTTATCAAAGTAAGTTCATCGAACTTAAAACATACATTAATGATTTAAACTCCTTAATACAATGGTTCATTAATTAAATCGTAAACCGGTTATAATCATTATGACCCGACTAGTTACGTTTACACAAAACCGAGCATGGTGATTTGGGACTGCGCTACCCAAATCCTAATCGAGTCCAAAAGCAAGATCTTCTAAAGCAACCTAGCCGAGATCTCTAATTCCCAAGCTTACCCGAGCCGCCAAGCATGCGAACCTATAAAAATATCAACAACGAGAGGGTAAGCTAACGCTTAGTGAGTGAGAATATACTACATACATATATATGCATAAAATGAACACGCCACAAAATAGCAAATACCGCATACCGGAGCATCCAAGCATAAAGGCAAGCTAGTCTAAGCATACCGTAAGATCACTAAGCAATGAGCTTAAGATACATCAACAAAATATAAGTTCGCCAACAACGATGTGAACAATGCCAATAAGCTACACCCGGAGGGTTAGCTACAACACGACAATACAACATTATATGTATACAATATATATGTATATATATGTATATATCTCTCGAATAACATAATTTGCTTACGCTTACAACACAATAACCATGGTTAACCAATCGTACAAGGGAACGATACTCGTAAGAGACCGTCGGAGTTCATAACATCCATTAGCGTTACTTAAACACCGCGTAATCACTAATCCCCCGGGTGATGTCTTAAACACCGCGACTAATTCACCCCCATGACAATGTGGCGTCTTAAACACCGCGACGAATCCACACGTCAATCAAAATAATGAGTGGTGTCTTGAACACCGCGACAATTCCACTCCCATGACAATGTGGTGTCTTAACCACCGCGACAATACCACATGCCAATCAAACAATGAGTATTGTCTTAAACACCGCGACACTACTACTCGTTACTTAGAATGTGGTGTCTTGAACACCGCGACAATACCACATTCATACTACACAAATCAATACATTATATACGTGCACGCATAATTATTCCACTCACAATATTAACCCTTCGCCATTGGGGTTATATAATCCACATCACACGCCCATGTGATAGAGTACACGCAAGGTGTGCACCTCGTCAAAGATGGTCAACCAAAACGCACAACCGTGCCAATCAGACCTACACACAAGTCCATCAATCCACCTATATGTGAAGTGAGCTCTATAACTGAGAACCACTTCACCCGACCCGCACCCATCCTACACATACATATGCATATAGGATATTAACACTCACCTTGTCGCCTTGAAGAAATGCTTCCAAGTAATCCGCAACTCTTCAATGGAAAGTACCTAATCCATTATCACAAATTCAACAACACACTTAGATTGGATTTACAAACCAACCCAATTTGACACTTAGTGCAAATTCGACCCAAATGCACTTCCAAGGACAAACCGCGTCCAAACTAACCAATAATGACTAACACAAGTGATAATGGTCCTAATATGCCAATTAAACCCGAATACAAGTGTTAAACACTTATCGTTCTCAAAATCGCCCACAAACCCTAATTTTGACCCATAAGGTCAAAATCTCACCATTTACAAGTTTTGACACCAAAACATGTTTAACTCGGTTTTATACTTCAACTTAATCCATTTTAAGTTTATAAACCTTAATAAATCAACAATCGGGTCATAATCCTCAACAAACCCTAATTTTGACTCTAGTCAAAATTAGTCAACCATGAAAACCCTAAAAGTCTTCAAAACACCAATAATCACTAATGCTAATGATTATACACCATTCTCAAGTCTTAAACATGGTTAAATCATTAACCAACCCAAAACCCGCCTTTAACACTTATATACCCGAATCTTGGTGTTAATCTCCAATTAGCAACTAAATGGGTTTCACCTATGAATCATACAATCAAAAGCCCCAAATTTGAATGATGAACACGAAAATGAATTTCGGAGTTAGAGCTTACCACTAGTATCACCGTGTAGCTAAGAACGAGGAGAACACACTTGTCAACTACGCCAAAGATCAATTCTCGATTCTTCCTTTCCAAAAATCCGTTTGAATCCAATTGGGTGTTTGAGTTTTTGAGAGGAAAATGAAATGAAAAGGGAAAAGAAATTAGGAAATGAAAGGAGTGGATGAGATTTAAGATCTCAATCTGGTTCAAACGCGAAAAGACCAAAATGCCCTTATTATTCTCTTAAAATTACAAAATCCGGAATCAGTTTGCCAGCATGCGCCGCGACGATTGCCTCGAACTGGTGGCTTTGTTTACAAGCTTTCTGATCCTGATTCTAGTGTAATGCCGCGCCGCGACCTTCTGTGTCGCGCCGCGACCCAAGGCGTGATCTGACATAACCTTTCGCACTCAAAGCTTTAATACTAGAAAATGTCCCGAACCCTTCATACGCCTATCGTACATACCCAATTCACCTATAAATCATGTACGGGGAAAAACGGGGTGTTACAGTATCTTTTAATCCGTTCATCGAAATCACAAGAATTCTAAATGAAAAGTTCTTAATTTTTCGCCAGCTTTCCAACGACATGCATATCTTATGCCTTATCTCAACCGCATATGTAACCAATTCAAGATTCAACCTAACCTATCTAATGGCAATATCAAAAAGTACAAGCATGCATAATCCTATATTCTCGAGCACTAGTCAGGGATATACTATTAATATATAAAAGTTAATTTATGAGTACTCACGTATTAATATTGAGATTCAATATTACAGGAAAGGTATGTAGACGCAGCAGAGATAATAAACACTAGATTGACCTCACGAGCATACCCATGAACATTACCCATCACCTCCATAGCTATAACCCATAATTTCCTTAACTCTATCCCGCTCATAAAACTCGTCTTGAAAACACGCGAGCAGAACCTCGTCGTAGTATTTTATGTATAATACTAATAATAATAATAATACTCCTAACCATAAGATTAATAATAATATTAATTTTAATAATAATAATAATAATAATAATAATAATAATAATAATAATAATAATAATAATAATAATAATAATAATAATAATAATAATAATAATAATAATATAAATATAATTCAAAGGAAGATAGATGGAAAAATTATGTGTGTGTGTAACCAGTCTGCTAAATCACTCGATTTATAGATGTATCGTGATATCCTCATCCATGCGATTGCATGGGTATGATGTGGTATTGTCATGCAATCGCATGGCAACTTTGTCCAAATCATAAACGTTGAAAAATGCATTGCCGACACTCTTATCTTATTTCATACTACGTAATACATTGAATTTATATATTATTTAATATATTTAATCTTTAGAATTAATTAAATACTATATTATATTTACGCTCATGGTAAAAATATAATTTTTACACAAATGACACGGACGTGGTCTCACGACTCATGTACCACTTTCGGTTTTTCGACCGCACTTTCGTATGTTTAGAAAACTAGCCTTTTACGTTACGCGACGTGTACCTTTTACAAAAATTAGACTTAGACAACAATGAAACATTTTATAAGGTATGTAACTTATATATTTGAGCGTTGTGGTCATTTGCTTCTATAAATCAGTGGCTCGTTGTTTATCAAAATATATTATTTTAAATCAGGACGTTTTATGACTAAGTTAAAATATATATATATTTTTATTTAGAATTGTAAATTTGTACGTAATATATATGTTTGAAATATTTATCTAATGATATAAAGATAAAGTTTAAATTTGTTCAGAAATTTCTGGGTCGTCACACGATATCATCGACATAAGCCTCCAAATTTCGCCCAATTTGATCCTTAAACGTCATATCAATAAGTCGTTGATATGTTCCTCCTGCATTCTTCAGGCCAAAAGGCATTTTCATGTAACAGAATATGCCCTCCGTCGTGTGAAAAGCCGTTTTGTCTTCATCTTTTAAGGCCATAGGTATTTGGTGATACCCCTTAGCTGCATCTAAAAAACATTTAAATCGATATCCTACCAATGATTCAACCTTCCAATCAATTTCAGGTAAAGGATAATTATCCTTTGGGCATGCTTTATTGATATCTGTGAAATCGACACACATCCGCCATGAGTCGTCCGTGTTCCTCACCATGACTGGATTTGCTACCCACGTCTGATATTTAACTTCTCGCAGGATTCCGGCATCCACTAAACTTCGTACCTCATCACGGAGGAATTTACTTCTTTCTGGCGCCATGCCTCGCTTCTTTTGACAAGCAGGATGTGTATTAGGATTCACATTTAACTTATGTTCTGCAACTTCCCATGGGACACCGGTCATATCAAACGGTTGCCATGCAAAGACGTCTAAATTTGTTGCCAAAATATTGTACAACTTTTATTTACATGTCGCAGATAACGTATGCCCAATTATGATTTTTTGATCTGGAAATTGTAGATTTGGTGAGATTGCCCATCATCATGTATTATTGGCTTAATTATTGCTTTTGTCACTTGAGAACACTCAATTGACTTCTGTCGTTCTGCGTACAATGTTGCTATTCCGCCAGGCGTTGAAAACTTCATCATGCCGTGCACAGTTGACGTCACAGCCCCAAACCTCATTAAGGCAATTCTTCCCAAAATTATATTGTATTGTGAATTTGCTTTAACCACCAGGAACTCAATGTTGGCCGTGCATTTTAGGGGTGGCTTGCCCAAGACTACTTCAAGAAGAATACTTCCTTCAGACCAAGATGGTTCACTTGTAAAACTCGCCAATGGCACATATGTTTCCTTCATTTTTTCTTGCACATCTTTGGGAAGCTGTACGAAGCAATGTTCATACATAATGTCTGCTCCAGCTCCTGTGTCAGTATAAATGTTGCGTATTATGTAATTAGCAACTCGTGCTTCTATAACCACTGGACCATCGGATGGATTTATGTTAAAATAGAAGGAAATGATATTAATTGTTCCTTCCAATCTTCCAACACCTCTGCTTTCCTCCGTTGTCCAGCTTTCCATGAATGTATCATGCCTACACCTATGGGTACCAATTCTTTACCCTTGCCTTCTTCGTCAGTATCGGTGAGATGATTCGTTTTGATAGTAGATGGCGCCATTGTTGATACCTATTTCCTTATGAGGTAAGACTTAGTGTATCAGCACAATACTATAAGTATCTAGCTAAGAATGGGGGAGTGTTGCCGATTGATCTTTACCCTCGGGAAATAATCCCTGCAGACCCGGTTCACAAGTATAGAAACTTGTGGGGTGGCTTAATCAATCTTTTGTCCGCTCAGCGTTAAGTTGTTTAGCCGGATGACTTCTAGTGAGAGAAAGTAGTATGTGAGAGATAAAGGTGAAATCTCTGCTCACAAGTTGTCAGAATGTCTGAATGTGTAAAATGACTGATGTTATGCGAGGTGTATACGGAAATAGTATTATTTTTACAACGAAATACTATTAAATACGATACAATTTTACACAAGATATTTATTTATTTATAGAATGGATATACCTAAACCTTGCTACAACACTTATAGGCAGTGTACCTAATCGTACAGTAGTGTAGTTTTTAGTAAGTCCGGTTCGTTCCACAGGGAGACTTTTAAACAAGCTTAACGCTATATTTTTAAAAACTATATTTGTAAAAATACAAAAATATATAAGTAATATTATTATTATAAAAGGGGGTTTTTACCGTTTAATGACCGGTTTGTCGATTTTAAAACTTTAGTCGCAGTTAAAACCTAATGTAAAATATTAAAAATAAATATAACTTAATTTTAAGCGTAAAGTAAATAACGATAATGAAATTGCGATAAATAAAAGTGCGATAAAATAAAATTGCGATAATTAAAGAGTACGATAATTAAAAATGCAATTAAATAAAATGACAATAAATAAAAGTGCAATAATTAAAAGTGCAATTAAATATGAAATATATAAATTATGCTTATTTAAACTTCCGTAATCATGATGTTTGACGTGTTGATTTTAGTTTTATTACCATGGGTTAATTGTTCTTTGTCCTGGATTATTCGATATGTTCATACGGATTTGTCCATAATAGTCCATCAGTCATAATCATAAAGTGTGAAAGTCTTCGTCAATTTATTCTTATTCCCGAAGTCAAATATTCCAACTAATTGGGGATTCGAATTGTAACAAGGTCTTATTACTTTGTTCAATGAATACACCAGGTTATCGACTGCGTGTAGACCAAGGTTTTACTACTTTGTTAACAATTACACCAATTACCCTTGAATGTAATCCACCCCTGTTTCAACAAGTCTATTAACTATTAATCCAGTTCCGTGTCCTGTAAAATGAACAATTATTGGTATTTATAGATATCCCGCCCACCGTACCCAGTCAAGCGTATATGGTTATATATAAATACGTCAAATTATAAGTCTATATATTAAATTAACGAGGTGTCGTTTAGTTAATATAAAGCCCATTAATAGCCCATAGTCTAATTTCCACAAGTGTCGTTCTTTTGTCCAAACCCCAATTATGGTACAAAGCCCAATTACCCAATTTTAATATTTAGCCCAACATCATGATTACTTCGGCATTAAATAAGAATAATAATAACTTAGCTACGAGACATTAATTTAAAAATAACATTAACCATAACTTACAGTGATTAAAAATAGCGTAGCGTTACACGGACAGAATTTCGACTTACACCCTTACAACATTCACTAACATACCCTTATTATTAGAAATTAAAATTAAAATTAAAATATAAATATAAATATATATATACGTGAGTGAGATAGAGAGATGGATATATGATATATAAACTGAGCCAAAACACGCGAATTTATAGGGGTGTGGCCTGTCACCTACTGCCATGCGATCGCATTGAATTTGTTCTTCCAGGCCATGCGATCGCATGGCCATCTTTTCCAGGTCACATGTCTTTGTTTGCATTCTGCCGACGATTTATATAAATATATATAATATATAAATAATTTTAAGAATTATTTAAATATTATATTATATTTATGTGCATAGCTGATTTGTAATTTTTAGTCCGTTGCGTCGAGCGTTGAGAGTTGACTCTGGTCCCGGTTTCGGATTTTCGAACGTCCTTGCGTACAATTTAATATCTTGTATTTTGCGTTTCGCGTCTTGTACTATTGTAATTTTGAGACGTTTCTCACCAATAATTTGAACCACTTTGATTGTATTTTGTACTTTTGAGCTTTTTGGTCGTTTGCGTCTTCAATTCGTCGAATCTGTCTTTTGTCTTCACCTTTTATTTTTTAAACGAATATCACTTGTAAATAGAACAGTTGCAACTAAAAGCTTGTCTTTCTTGAGGGATAATGCTATTAAATATATGTTCGTTTTTAGCATTATCAAATATTCTCACACTTGAGCGTTGCTTGTCCTCAAGCAATATAGTCTTGAAATAAAAATACTAGAATCACTTCTTTATTCTTCACACTTTGTATATCAGTGATTTCTATACGGCGGTATAAGCAATGGTAATAACGATGTGGTTTACAGTCCCACATGACTATAAAAATTTAGATCCTTAAGAAAATTGGATCTTTATGAAAACATTTGATCTTTTGAAAATACGATCTAGCTTTTACCCTAGATAAGTTTTCCGGAATAACCCTTCACCGGTGTTTGCAAATTGTTTTTGTGGGTTTGGTGGGTTTCAGATTTGAAAATTTTAGCTCAAAACTTGCGGTTTTGTGTCACCCACTTGCTAACCTTGTATTAGGAAAGCAACACGTCCAGTATACTTGCTCCGTATATTACCTTTCGGTAAACTACCATCCGGTTGTAAAGGAAAGCGTTGAACAAGCAACTGTTAAGGCAATGTCCCCTGACATGCTTTTAATTATGGTCTATAACGTGTCGGATGCAATTACTATCCTTGGTAGGAGCAATAGTAAAGCTCACCCTATAGTTTTTCGGTCTGACACAAGGTCCTGTCTTTGACCATGCTATGCAACCACCGTTCTTACGGTTGACACCCGATTTGGTTCAGGTGACCTAATGAATTCCAGGTGAATTCCTAGGATTTTACGTTCAATGGTAATTAACGCATTGAAAATGGGTTTTCAGAAAACAAATCGGTTTGTAATTTTGATCAAAATATTTTCTCGTTCAAGCTCGAGTTTAGATATCATCGAATTCCATGAGTTTGTAATTCTCAATCTTTAAAAGTCAATCTCAAGGATTGAGTAATATCAGTCTTAAAAGCTGATTTTTAATCTTTAAGGAGATTATCCTTTCTGGGGGTCTGATTCATTAGTTTTATCAAGCTAATTTGCACGGCGTCCTCCCCATTTTACGAGACAGATCCTCTCATGGTTAGGATAAGTCTGACCACTTGGTGACCCTGTTTGATGCTGAGGTTCGTGGATTTCCAGCTAATTTTAGTGATGACTTTTCTAGATTTTTCGTCAACCTACAGCTGGTCTGGACGACAACTTCATGACCTAAATCAAGAAGCGCGTGTCTTTTTCGGAAGACTTTACTTCCTTTTAATGATGGAATTGATTCATCGTGTAGATCTATCTTTCTTTCAAATATATTACAGTTTTCCGGGTAAAACATTTAATTTTGTCCAAAACAAAAGTATCTTCAGTTATTTGTACAAAAATATGTGATATATGTTTTAAATAACTTGGTAATTTTTTTTTCACACTTGGCTTTTATTTTCCTTTATTTGCCTTTTTATTGTCCTCTATTCCATTTTAAATGAATTCTAATATTTCGGGTTGTTTCTCAATTTATGTCCTTTCCGAGGTAACAATAATTTCGGTATTAACACCTAGTTTTATCGTTCATAAATATGTATAAACATGATTTTGAATTCATTTAATTGAAAATTTTGAAAATTTTACTAGAATTGGGTAGTCAATATATAAGACTAGGGCTGTTATTTATTATCAGAGAGCACTAGATTCTAATACAACTACTGCGTTACTAGTATTTCTAATGGTAACCAAGTGTATAAGTCAAAAATTTTTAAAATCCGAAAGAATTTAACCCCTTCTCACACTTAAGATCTTGCAATGCCCTCATTTGCAAGAAATCAGTAATAATTTAAATTATTGAGGGTGATTAGCGTAGAAAAATGATTAAATTTTACCAGAGTTTCCAAATATATTGGCGTTCGTTTGTTGAATGATAAATGGTGCACATCATTTGTTCATTCCGTCTTGTTGTTACATCACATTTGTTTTTCGTTTTGTCTTCAAAATCAGTAGCTTTTGCTGAACTTAATGCCAGTCTTTGAAAATGCGCTGTTTTACCCTGTTTTGTACAATTGACAATATACATACATACAAATATAAACAAGCATGGTAATTTGAAATGGGACTTAAAATCCCACTTGCAAATCAAATATGAAATATTAGTACAACATAATAAAAATATTAAACAATACATTAATGCATCACAATATCATATGTTTAAACATAAATAAATAAAAATAATAAAAAGATAAAAATCATAGAAATCACCAATAGGAACTATATCAATCTGGATAGGGGTTCCAGTTCATGTCGTCGTCCGGGTTCCATGCTTGGTGATAGGTGTACTGGTATGCCTGGTTAGGGTCGTAGAGAGTAAATGGCGGTCTCATCTCGGGCTGGTGTGGAGGATAGTAAGCGGGTCGGGTCGGAACGTAGTGATCCTGAGGTGACAGCCGGCTCATAATCTGACGCTGATGATAGTCCCATCTATCATGCTGTCGTTGCCTGGAATGCTCGTAATCATTCTGGGCTTGCCACTGCTCCATCCGATGAAATCTCTCCGCGTTTGTCATATCTACCTCATCTATATGCTGGTAGACGTCAGTCATAGCCTCCCGAATGACATCCCTAATGTCATCCGCTTCCTCCATTTCCTCGTCTGAACCTCTCTCTACCTGAGGATGATTACCTTCATAGGGTACTGGCTAATTGCGTCTACTCTTTAATACCTTAGCACCCGTATAAACCTTCAATCCTAAAGGCTCGACCTGTTCCCTACATTCCAAAAGTGGACCCCCTTGGTTCCTATCTACACCAAAGTACTCTCCAATGAGAGTAACAAAAATACCTCCTCCTATAATCCCCCCTTCCTGTATTCCTTCCACCATCTTAGACAAATAAAAACCAACACAGTAGGGGATATTAACAAAGCTTCTTGGGTCTCGAATACACTTTAGGTAAAATAAATCATGTAAGGTCATTTTCTCCTTATTGTGACCTCTCTGTGTAATCGAGTTAGCCAAAAATCTATGAATTATACGAAGCTCGGCTTTGTTAATATGTAAGTAGGAGTGTTTTCCTCCCAGTGTAAAAACATTATAGTTTGACATACGCCTCCATACGGCGTTCGCGTCAAAATTCCTATCTACCCTTTCACCACGATAAATCAAATTCATACAATCGGGTAGTAGCAATTCACTAGGAGTGTAAATCTGTAATGCCCTGGCCATGTCCAGCATGGACATCCTGTACATCCTACGGCCAAGTATAAACCTAAGAAAACTTCTATCATCTAACCTATCTGCATCTACATTTAACGCTATAGTACTCATCAGCTCAACACACCATTCCTTATATACAAGTCTACGAATGGTGAATAGACGTTCCCAATCGGGAAAAGCAGAACTGCCATACCTTTGGATTAGATGGAGTCTAACTCGGTTAGCTAGTTGGACCCTTTCCAAAGGATCCCAATCGATTACCCTTGGCACTTCTACATTTTTTGGTAGCAGTTTAAATTTGTTACTTTGATATGATGGGTAATCTCTCCAGCTTCTATCGAATCTCAGATTAGGATGTAACGTGTGTTCAGGAATCGTTGGGTATTCTACTGGTGGATGCATCGGAAATACTGTGAAGGCATCAACAAATTGTAGCGGATCATAATAAGGTATGTGTTGATCAGGCTGTTGTTGTGGTTCTTGTTCAGGTTCATATTGCATTTCAGGTTCTGGTTGTGGTTGTCTAGATGATGATGTTGCACCATCAGTATCTGTAAATCTCAGCAAAACACATTAAACACAAAATTTGTGCATCCAAATATGCATTAGTGCTAGCAAAATAACAAATTGAAACAATTACAATAACATGTTAAATCAAAATTAAACTTATACATATTTTCACAATTTTTACAATTCTACACTTTTTCAAATAAGCATATATGAAAATGTATACAAAGTTCATAAGCATTTAACTCAAATAACATGTTAAAACATTCATTATCAACAATTAAACAAGTCTCAAATGGCAATTATATCAAATTAATCAAGTTCATGAATTTTGTACCTAAAAAGTCCACTTTAATTCTCAAAAATCATGTTTAGGATCAAAGTTTGGATCATTTAGCTACCTAAACATGTTACACTACTTAATTTAGCAATAATTCATGACAAAAATCGGCCATAACCTGTTTATATCAAAAAGCCTCAAATTGCCCAAGAACACAAACCCTAGATTTCTAAAATTTTTGAAATTTTTGGCTTCAAATCATGTTAATTAGCGTCAATCTAGGTTATACATGCATAAAATACTAACAATTTAACTCTAATTACACTAGAAATTAACAAAATCAAATTAGAAAAAATATAGCTCAAGAACACTATAAATCAAATTTAAAGAGGTTTAGGGATGTAATTATTACCTTTCTTGATAAACTTCTGAACAATTTCATGTTTAGAGCGGATTGTAGTGAGAAATTTGGTTGAATTTGGTGAAAAATTGGTGATTTTAGGGTTGTATGTGTGTGTATGCTCGTATGTTTGTGTATGTGTGAAGTGTGAGACATAACAGGTCGCTGGGACTTTTGTTCCTGGCCTAGAATCCAGCTCCATGCGATCGCATGGAGTTGCAGTGCAAACCCCATGCGATCGCATGGGGTCCGGGTACAGTGATTTTCACTTTTTTTTTTTTTTTTTTTTTATAAAAACCTTATACTTATTAAAATATATAATTAAATAAAAATTAAAATTTTGTTTCTTTTTAGGATGAGAGCGTTTCGGATCGTTGTCTTAGTCCGTCCCTCGACAAAATTTTAAAATTAGTCAATTTAAAGCGCGGCTTTAAAAGTAAAGATTTTTGAATTTTTTTTTTTTAATGTTTTTGGCATACTTTAATTCAATAAGAATAAAAATAATGATAATAAAAGTTCTCGTCCCTCCTTTGAGTAAAGCAATTTCGGTTCAATGACCTAGTTTTCAACTCACGACGAATTTTAAAAATCAAAATTTTAACTTAGCGAAATAAAGTAATTTTTTTTTTAAATTCACACCAAACTTAAATTTAAAATGCATAAAATTAAAAATTCACACCAAACTTTTATTATATTTTGGTTTTTATACATGCAAACTTATATTAAAAATATTAATTTTTCAAATATTTACAAATTTAAATATATTGATTTTAAAAAGTTTACAATAATAATTTAATATTTAAATATTAATTTTAAAAAACATGGTAAAAATAAAATTAAAAATCTTTTTGGTCTTTTATCCCACTTTAATCAATCAAATATTATCAAAAATATAACCCCTCTTTTTGGTAAAGTAATTTCGGTTCCATAACCTAGTTTAACTCATGACGAATTTTTGAAATATTTTGGGTTGAATGATTACAGATATTTATACCTTAAGAATAAACGGTAAATTTCGCAGTGATGTAATAAATTTTTGTATGATATCAATAATTTTGGTCGCAAAACCTAATTTTATTGAGTATCAATTTAATACTTTATAGCGAACAATTTAGCGTTTATTATCAAAAGGTTCAAAGCAATAAAAATAAAAATAAAAACTGTACATACTTACCTGTGATATGGAATTCTCAGTGACCTGTTTTAGCCACTCATAAGATAGTCGGACTAATTGGTTTTCCATAGCTACATAGGCGTAACCTCGAGCATTCAACGTTTTTTCTTCGAAACATATGAACGGTCCATCTCTGCATAAAGCAACGAATTCGGTATTGGAATATGCCTGATTCGTCGAGCATTTTCCTTCGTGTGACAATTTTCCGCATTTGTGACATCTTTCAAGGTGTCATGCTCTTCTTTTCGCTGCGGATTTTGATTTTCCTTTACCAAAATGTAACTTATTATTTTCGTTCCTGGATTCTTTTCTTACTCCGTCCAATTTACCTCTGATTAATGATACCAATTCACTTGGAAGGGTGTCATTATTACGTTTAGTGATCAAAGCGTGTAGCATTAGACCATGGTTTAATTCACAGGAAGTCTTCATCTCGTAAAACCTAAAAAAATAAAAATTCAGAATGGGGGGAGAATACTAGTTCTTTAGGGTCTGCTAGGGAAAGACCATTCGGATTCCATTCTCGAGAACTTCACGAAAACAGAAAATCTAACTCTAACAGAAATACATATTATCCTTTAAAGACTTGATTCTCCCCACACTTAGTTAGCCGTGGTGTTGAAATTGTGATTAACTTCATTGTCAACTTCCATCGGACCATGTATGTAATGTTTAACCCTGTGACCATTAACTTTAAATTCAATCCCATTTGAATTTATTAATTATATTGTTCCGTACGGGAAAACTCTTTTGACTATGAATGGTCCAGACCATCTTGATTTTAATTTTCCAGGAAATAGCTTGAATCGTGAATTAAAAAGAAGAACTCTGTCTCCTTCTTTAAATTCTTTTGAACTTCTGATTCTTTTATCATGCCATTTCTTCGTTCTTTCCTTATAGATTAACGAATTTTCATATGCTTCATGTCTCAATTCTTCTAATTCGTTTAGTTGACTTAATCGTAGACGTCCGGCTTCATGTAAATCCAGATTACATGTCTTCAAAGCCCAAAATGCTTTGTGTTCAATTTCTACTGGAAGATGACATGATTTTCCGTAAACGAGTCTAAAAGGTGTGGTTCCAATTGGAGTTTTGTAGGCTGTTCTAAAAGCCCAGAGTGCATCCTCCAATTTCATGGACCATTCCTTCGGATTTGATCCTACGGTTTTCTCTAGAATACGTTTTAAGGCTCGGTTGGTATTTTCAACTTGTCCACTTGTTTGTGGATGATATGCGGTGGAGATTTTATGATTTACTCCATATCTTTTAAGAACTTTCTCAAGTTGATTATTACAGAAATGAGTACCCCGATCACTTATTAAAGCTTTCGGTATTCCAAACCTAGCAAAAAGATGTTTTAAAAAGTTGACTACAACTCGTGCATCGTTAGTTGGGAGAGCTTGTGCTTCCGCCCATTTAAATACATAATCAATGGCAACGAGAATGTAAAGATTATTATGAGATTTTGGAAATGGACCCATAAAGTCAATACCCAAAATGTCAAATACTTCACATACTTGAATGACATTTTGTGGCATTTCATCACGTTGACTTATTTTTTCGGCCCTTTGACAAGCATCACAGGATTTGCAAAGAAGGTGTGCATCTTTGAAAATTGTAGGCTAATAGAATCCAGCATCATAAACTTTTCTTGCTGTGAGTTGAGGCCCATAATGCCCTCCTGTTGGTCCTGTGTGACAATGGTTTAAAATTTGACTAGCTTCATCTCTGAATACACATCGGCGTATTATTCCATCGGGACAACTTTTAAACAAATGTGGATCTTCCCAGAAATAGTGTTTTATATCACTAAAGAGTTTCTTTCATTTTTGGTACGATAAACCTTTTTCAAGGAATCCACATACTAAGTAGTTTGCATAGTCTGCAAACCATGGAATTTCATTATAATCTATCTTCAATAGATATTCATCAGAAAAGTTGTCTTGTATGGCCGATTCATTTAGAACTTCTAATTCGGGATTTTCAAGACGAGAAAGATGATCAGCGGCGAGATTTTATGCTCCCTTTTTATCTCGGATTTCAATATCGAACTCTTGTAAGAGTAAGATCCAACGGATTAATCGTGGCTTGGCATCTTATTTTGAAAATAGGTATCTAAGAGCGGAATGGTTGGTATAGACCACCGTTTTTGCTAGAACGAGATATGAACGAAATTTGTCAAAAGCAAAGACAATAGCAAGGAGTTCTTTTTCAGTAGTTGTGTAATTTATTTGTGCTCCTTGTAATGTCTTACTAGCATAATAAATAGGTTGAAATCGTTTTTCAATCCTTTGTCCTAAAACGGCTCCCATTGCAAAATCACTTGCATCGCACATTAGTTCAAATGGTAGATTCCAATTTGGAGTTATCGTGATCGGCGCATTAGTGAGTTTTTCTTTAAGAATATTAAAATATTTGATGCATTCATCGGAAAAGATGAATGGAGCATCCTTTTCTAGGAGTTTATTCATAGGAGTGGCAATTTTAGAAAAATCTTTTATGAAACGTCGGTAAAAACCGGCATGCCCTAAAAAACTCCTAACTCCTCTAACATTGGTGGGATGTGAAAGTTTAGCAATTACATCTACTTTAGCTCTATCGACTTCAATTCCTTCCTTTGAAATTTTATGACCAAGAACGATGCCTTCTTTAACCATGAAATGGCATTTCTCCCAATTAAGAACTAGATTTGATTGTTCGCATCTAATAAGCATTCGTTCAAGATTAACTAGACATGATTCAAAAGTATCACCGAAGACTGAAAAGTCATCCATGAAAACTTCCATGCATTCTTCTATCATGTCGTGAAAAATCGCCATCATGCACCTTTGAAAGGTTGCAGGGGCGTTGCAAAGTCCAAATGGCATGCGTTTGTAAGCAAAAGTACCATAAGGGTACGTGAATGTGGTTTTCTCTTGGTCCTCGGGTGCTATTGGAATTTGAAAGTATCCAGAAAAACCCATCAAGAAAACAATAGTAACTATTTCCGGCTAATCTTTCCAACATTTGAGCAATAAAAGGTAAGGGAAAGTGATCTTTTCTGGTGGCGTCATTTAATTTTCTATAATCAATACAAACACGCCATCCTGTTACAGTCCTAGTAGGAATAAGCTCATTTTTTTCATTTGTGATGACAGTCATACCACCCTTCTTAGGTACGCATTGAACTGGGCTTACCCATGGACTATCAGAAATTGGATAAATTAAACCTGCATCAAGCAGTTTAATAATTTCTTTCTTAACAACATCTTGCATATTAGGATTTAGTCTTCATTGGCGTTGCACATACTTTTTATGACCTTCTTCCATAAGGAATTTATGTGTGCAATACGAAGGACTTATTCCTTTAATATCATGAATTTTCCATGCAATAGCTGGTTTATGAGCTTTTAGCACAGAAATGAGTTGAGATTTTTTATTTTCAGTAAGAGAAGACGATATTATTACAGGTAATTCAAATTCACCATGTAAATAAGCATATTCCAAATGGTTTGAAAGTGGCTTTAACTCTAATGTCGGTGGTTCTTTTATCGATGATTTATATCGATATCTGTCTTCTTCTTTTAGCATTTGAATTTCTTCTGTTGTTGGTTCATATCCATTAGCCATAAGTGTAGCTAACATTTCAGTTTCATCAATTGGTTCAGTTCCTTCTCCTAAAGAACATTCTCCTGTTCCTTGTAATTCTGGAAATTCTTCTAACAATTCTGCATGTGAATCTATAGTTTGAATATAATAACATGTATCATCTGTAGATTGCGGTTGTTTCATTGCTCTATCCACAAAAAAGGTAACACTCTCGTCCTCTATACTTAGGGTCAGTTTCTTACCAAACACGTCTATTATTGCCTTAGCCGTGTTTAAGAATGGTCTTCCTAATATGAGAGGAACTCGAGAATCTTCTTCCATGTCCAGAATAACAAAATCTACTGGAAATACTAAAGTACCAACTTTAACTAGAATGTTTTCCATTAACCCTCTAGGATATTTTACTGATCGATCGGCTAGTTGTATGCTTATTCGTGTTGGTTTCAATTCTCCAAGGTCTAGTTTAGCGTATAGTGAATACGGCATTAGATTTATACTAGCACTTAAGTCTGCCAATGCTTCTATTGAACTAAGACTACCCAGAAAACATGGAATTGTGAAACTTCCTGGATCTGAAAGTTTTTCTGGTATCTTATTCAACAGCACTGCAGAGTAATTAGCATTCATTGTAACAGCCGAGAGTTCTTCCATTTTCTTTCTATTTGTGATTAGATCTTTCAGAAATTTAGCATATCTAGGCATTCCTGAAATCACATCAATAAAAGGAAGATTTACATTTATTTATTTAAACATATCCAAGAATTTGGATTGCTCGACTTCAAGTCTCTCTTTTCTCATTTTACTCGGGTAAGGAAGTGGTGGTTGGTATGGTTTAACATAAGGTTTAGCTTTAACTGTGTTATCTTCATTAACCTTTTCAACTACCGGTTCTTTTTCCTTATCTTGTTCAGGTTGTGGTTCTTGTAGAGTAGGAATAGCTTCATCAGAAATTACAGGTATTTCAGGTGGTTTAAGTGTAATACCACTTCTTGTGGTAATGGCTTTAGCTGTTTCATTCCAGGGGTTAGTATTTGTATCACTAGGTAGACTTCCCGGTTTTCTTTCACCTATTAACCTTGCTAGGTTGCTCACTTCTTGTTCCAAATTTTGAATAGAAGCTTGTTGATTTCTAAATGCTTGAGCATTTTGTTCATTCGTTTGTTTCTGAGATGTGAAAAACTGAGTTTGAGATTCAACTAGCTTTGACATCATGTCTTCAAAATTTGGCTTTTTATCATCGATTTGTGGTGGTTTATTTTGAAAATTAGGTCTTTGCTGGTTGTAAGTATTATTGGATACTTGTTGATTACTTGGACCTTGTTGGTTGTTGTATGGAACACTTCGGTTATAATTCTGATTTTGATTGTAGATTGGTCTTGGCGGTTGATAATTATTCTGATAATTATTTCCAGGCCTTTGGTTTATGTATAAAACATTCTCTCTTTGCTCCATTGTTAGTTCAATACTGAGACAATCTTTTGTTAAATGTGGTCCTCCACACTGCTCACAACTAATTCGTATTGAGTGGATATCTTTAGTCATCTTTTCCATTCGTCTCTCGACAGCATCTATCTTTGCAGAAAGGGAATCTAAGTCATGGCTAGAATCGGCTCTAGCTGCTTTAGATGATCTAACGATATCTTTTTCTTGGTGCCACTCATGTGAGTGGGAAGCAGTGTTATCAATAATTTTATAAGCATCAGTTGCTGTTTTCTTCATAATGGAACCACCAGCTGCTATATCGATGTCTTTTCTTGTAGTGATGTCGCATCCTTGGTAGAATATTTATACTATTTGACAGGTGTCTAAACCATGTTACGGACATCCTCTCAATAACTTTCCAAATCTTGTCCATGCCTCATATAGAGTTTCATTTGGCTTTTGTGTGAACGCAACAATTTCTCCTTGAAGTCTCACGGCTTTAGATGCCGGAAAGAATTGTTTAAGAAATTTTTCAACTAAAACATCCCATGTATCAATCGCCCCTTCAGGTAAAGATTCTAACCAATCTTTGGCTTCTCCCTTTAAAGTCCAGGGAAATAACATGAGATATATCTGTTCATCCTCCACTTCTCGAATTTTAAATAGTGTGCAGATCCTATTAAAGGTACGAAGATGTTCGTTTGGATCTTCCTTCGGCGCACCACTAAATTGGCATTGATTAGTCACCATGTGTAAAATTTGTCCTTTTATTTCATAATCTGCCGCATTAATGTCAGGTTGAGTAATTGCGTGACCTTGGCCAGTGCGTTTAGCTCGCATTCGGTCTTCCATACTTAGAGGTTCCAGATTCTCCATAATTGAATTTGTTGAATCTGAATCACTATAGAATTCTGATTTAATGGTTGGTTCCTCAACAATCTCTGTTTGAATGATTGGTGGTTCCGGAGGAAAGATTAATGGTTCAGGATCTATGAATTGTCCCTGAATATTCTCCGGATTCTCAATTGTGAGGTCGGGTTAAAAAAATGGATTATCGGAAATTTGAATTGGAGTACTTGGTCGACTGGATGACGATTCTAAAGAAAAATCAACGACGACAATATTTGCTAGATGTCTTGATCTAGTTACAGGTGGTGAACGTTTTGCTCGGTGCATTCACTGAATATCCTATTAGTTATAAAAATAAGAAAAATTATATAAGTTATCAAATTAATAGACTTTTCTGATTTTGCCCACGTTTCGAATAGCCAAAAGATGCGGCAGAGGGGCAGGATTCGTTTGGTCTCAATATAATTGAGTACTGTTTGGCTCCAATAACCCGGTCCACGTATAAATCCAACTATTACTACGAACCAGAAAATGGATGTCTATCAATTTAACCACTTAAAATAATTTTTCGTTTTGAAATTTTAGAGAAGAAATAGAAAAAAATCTATGTCCTATAAACTAGAGCGTCGAGAAATAAGAAAGAAAAAGATTGCGCGTCGAAAAATGTCGAAAAATAAAAGGTCGAAAAATAATAGGCGTCGAAAAATAAAAATAAGAAAGTAGCGCGTCGAAACTTAAAAACGAACTAAAAACTAAGAATTAAAAGTTGCGTCTAAAAATATTAAAGCTTAAAAGAAAAACTATATCCCGAATGACAATAACCTAAAAAGGTACTAAAATATATAAAACGGCGTCGCAAATTTCTAAAGCACCTAAATCTTAGTCTAAAGAAAAAGCACTTAAGGAATTTTACGGCAAAGCCTAAAAATCTAGAAATAAAAATAACTATGGCAAAAACTATGATTTAAAACTAAATACGGGCGAAAAATACAAATATTATGCTAAAACAAATAAAAAGATACAAAATATAAAAATAAACTTAAAGTTGTAAAAAGTACAATTTTTATAAAAATATTATTTTTATATTATTTATTTTATAAAACTATTAATTTTTATATTTAATTAAACTAGTTAAACTTAATAATACAAATTAAATAAAAACTAAACTAATTAATAAAATACTAAACCCTAATTAGGGTTTTAATAATAATAATTAATAATTACCCCGTAATGATTGCTGTTTGATGGTCAAACTGGGCGTGTCAGGTACCCTCATGCGATCGCATGAAAATTTCCCTTCGGGCTCATGCGATCGCATGGGCTAAGGTTTTGGGCCAGTATATGGGCTGCTACAGCACGGGCCGAGTAAATTTTTTTTTTTCTGTTTTCTGTTTATATAAAAATATTTATATAAAACTTATATTTTTACAAAATAAAAATAAAGAAACTTTATAAAATTTATATATTTAACAAACTCTTATATATATATATATATATATATATATATATATATATATATATATATATATATATATATATATATATATATATATATATATTTTGTTTTTGAATATATTTTTTTTTAAAACGTATATTTTTATAAGAAAAATAAAAATCTTTTTTTTTATATATTTAGCGTTGCGCTTTCGGCGTTTTAGCTTTTCCCGGCAGCGGCGCCAAAAATACTTGATGTTATGCGAGGTGTATACGGAAATAGTATTATTTTTACAACGAAATACTATTAAATACGATACAATTTTACACAAGATATTTATTTATTTATAGAATGGATATACCTAAACCTTGCTACAACACTTATAGGCAGTGTACCTAATCGTACAGTAGTGTAGTTTTTAGTAAGTCATGTTCGTTCCACAGGGAGACTTTTAATCAAGCTTAACGCTATATTTTTAAAAACTATATTTGTAAAAATACAAAAATATATAAGTAATATTATTATTATAAAAGGGGGTTTTTACCGTTTAATGACCGATTTGTCTATTTTAAAACTTTAGTCGCAGTTAAAACCTAATGTAAAATATTAAAAATAAATATAACTTAATTTTAAGCGTAAAGAAAATAACGATAATAAAATTGCGATAAATAAAAGTGCGATAAAATAAAATTGCGATAATTAAAGAGTACGATAATTAAAAATGCAATTAAATAAAATGACAATAAATAAAAGTGCGATAATTAAAAGTGCAATTAAATATGAAATATATAAATTATGCTTATTTAAACTTCCGTAATCATGATGTTTGACGTGTTGATTTTAGTTTTATTACCATGGTTTAATTGTTCTTTGTCATGGATTATTCGATATGTCCATACGGATTTGTCCATAATAGTCCATCAGTTATAATCATAAAGTGCGAAAGTCTTCGTCAAATTATTCTTATTCCCGAAGTCAAATATTCCAAATAATTGGGGATTCGAATTGTAACAAGGTCTTATTACTTTGTTTAATGAATACACCAGGTTATCGACTGCGTGTAGACCAAGGTTTTACTACTTTGTTAACAATTACACCAATTACCCTTGAATGTAATCCACCCCTGTTTCAACAAGTCTATTAACTATTAATCCAGTTCCGTGTCCGATAAAATGAACAATTATTGGTATTTATAGATATCTCGCCCACCGTACCCAGTCAAGCGTATATGGTTATATATAAATACATCAAATTATAAGTCTATATATTAAATTAACGAGGTGTCGTTTAGTTAATATAAAGCCCATTAATAGCCCATAGTCTAATTTCCACAAGTGTCGTTCTTTTGTCCAAACCCCAATTATGGTACAAAGCCCAATTACCCAATTTTAATATTTAGCCCAACATCATGATTACTTCGGCATTAAATAAGCATAATAATAACTTAGCTACGAGACATTAATTTAAAAATAACATTAACCATAACTTACAGTGATTAAAAATAGCGTAGCGTTACACGGACAGAATTTCGACTTACACCCTTACAATATTCGCTAACATACCCTTATTATTAGAAATTAAAATTAAATTTAAAATTAAAATATAAATATAAATATATATACGTGAGTGAGATAGAGAGATGGATATATGATATATAAACTGAGCCAAAACACACGAATTTATAGGGGTGTGGCCTGTCACCTACTGCCATGCGATCGCATGGAATTTGTTCTTCCAGGCCATGCGATTGCATGGCCAGCTTTTTCAGGTCACATGTCTTTGTTTGCATTCTGCCGACGATTCATATAAATATATATAATATATAAATAATTTTAAGAATTATTTAAATATTATATTATATTTATGTGCATAGTTGACTTGTAATTTTTAGTTCGTTGCGTCGAGCGTTGAGAGTTGACTCTGGTCCCGGTTCCGGATTTTCGAACGTCCTTGCTTACAATTTAATATCTTGTATTTTGCGTTTCGCGTCTTGTACTCTTGTAATTTTGAGACATTTCTCACCAATAATTTGAACCACTTTGATTGTATTTTGTACTTTTGAGCTTTTTGGTCGTTTGCATCTTCAATTCGTCGAATCTGTCTTTTGTCTTCACCTTTTATTATTTAAACGAATATCACTTGTAAATAGAACAGTTGCAACTAAAAGCTTGTCTTTCTTGAGGGATAATGCTAATAAATATATGTTCATTTTTAGCATTATCAATGACGACCCAAGGGGTCTATTTATAGTGATAGATCCACCGGATGGTTCGGGGACACGTGTCAGATGATGATATGTTCTGTTATTCGTGATCCAAAATTTATGCTGAATGTGACGCTCTCTGGTCAGGGCTTATGCGCTAGGCGGCCTTCAGGGCTTACGCATGACGGAAGCTGAAAGGATCCGAAACTAATCATCCGGACGTTGTCCATATTGATTACAAACGAATTACAATAGTTGATAACATTGCGAGGTACTTGCCCTCTATATGATACATCTTACAAACGTTGCATTTATTCTTAAAAGACAATCTATAGTTACATCCATAATTGACATATTCGCCTGACATTTCATAATATTCAAATGACCTAAACCGCCATTTACTTAATAATAGTCTCTATGAACTTCAATGACTCGAATGCAACGCCTTATGATATAAGTCCTTAATGGCCTCAAGTAGTATCCTTAGTACGAGATAATGCACAGCGGAAGACTTAATTCATACCTGAGAATAACATGCTTTAAAATGTCAACATAAAGTTGGTGAGATATAGGTTTAATGTCGACAGCGATATAAATATAGACCACAAGATTTCATATATAAACATTTTAATAAAAATATTCTAAGTGGTTGAGCACTTGGTAACCATACTTAACAATTAATCACGTCGCATATTCCCTTTAATATGAAATCTTACTACACTGTACCAAGTGTAGTCACGAAACGAAGTACTGTGCAACCGTTGAATACTGGTCGTCCAGTCCGGTTGGGGTTGTCAGGCCCGATAGATCTATCAACAGGATTCGCGTTTACAATACCGCTGTAAATATTAGTTACCAAGCTACAGGGAAGTATGCCAGTGGTACAACTCAACGTAGAATATATTTTTCAGTTACTTGTGTCCATAACGTAAAACATAAAATACATGTATTCTCATCCCGAAATATTTAGAGTTTAAAAGTGGGACTATATACTCACTTTCGTCTTGAAGATATATATAATTTGACTTGGTCTCCGGTTGATATCACGAACCTATCCATATATAATATATCAATACCTTTTCTTTTTAAACAAACGTCACATATATATACTTGTTATACTTTTAATACTTTGAATAATTCCTTAGTCCGTAGTTAGCAGCTCGTTGTTAGTAATTCAATTTTAATGGTTCATTTTCAGATGTTTAATATACCCGCAATGAAATAAATAAAACCCCCAACGAAATAAATAAAACCCCATCGTATATGTATTGGTCGAGATTAATCTTGACCCACGGTACCGGTGTTGTCAAATGACGTGTTGCGTACATAAAGTACCGGTGTTGTCAAATGACGTGTTGCGTACAAACATGGGATCTTATGATTAATCTTCTCGTGTTGTTTACGGGTGATCCTGAACCATATAAAATTGAATTATAAGTACATATATATAAAATATCATGTTATCTTAGAAATATGTGATTTATTTAATTTTTCCCAATTAATCCCGAAGTTAAACAAGTCTAGGATAACCAATTTTGTTTCGGTCATAGTTTCTTCGTTACAAATCCGTTTTCGTTGATTCAACTTGCCATCTCATTGGATCGAGTCCCTCTTTAAGACTATGAACTGAAAATACCTTGGTTTGTATTCAAAATCACACGGCATAGGTGAAACTTTAGTGAAACTTATGAAGTTAAACATTTTTGTTACAAAAAAATAACACTTAATGACCATTTTTCTAAAAATACTTATACTTTGAATTAAATCATGAAATTTCTATGTGTTAACATATTTATAGTAAAAATCATTTTTCCAGAACATAAACCTCCAATTCAAAGTTTAAGATAGTTTTTAATTATCCAACCCAAAACAGTCCCCGGTTACACTCCGACGTCGTAAAAACAGTTTTTAAGATATTCTTTGAAAAACCAAGTTATACCTTGTTAAGTTAGCATATATTTAAGTTATATTACAGGTCTTGAAGTATTTTAAAAGTTAAGTTAGAAGGATCTATTTAGTTTGCAAACAAGTTTGAAAACTTTCAAACTATGTTCTTGTTGTTAAAATTGTATACCACAAAATATGATAGCTATATATATATGAATCGAATAAGGTTATGAACATAGATACTACCTCAAGTTCCTTGGACAAGGTTTCTGTAAAAGAGGAGTAAAAAGCTAGAACCAAAAGGGTGATGGAATTGGATGAAAGATTGGAAGTAAGTTTGTGTTCTTGGAAGGATTTCTTGAAGTGTTTTTGTATGGTTTTCTTATGGTGTTTAAGTAAGGTTTTTGAAGCTAAATGATGGGGAAAATGCTTGGAGATGATCAAGTATGAAGTTAAGAGTATTTTGAGAGAGAAATGGAAGTGTAAGTATAAGAAAATGGGGTGAAGAAATGGTGTGCATGCATAAAAACGTTTTTAGGTTATAAAGGAAAAAAAAATACCTAACTTTGTTTTCTTGCTAAATAATTCATGCTACTTGACAAATGGTTGGTTCCACATGTTTCTTAATCATTTAAGGCTGCTAAGGAGCAGATTTTTATTGGTATATACCAATAGTAAATACATCTAGAAGCTGCGTATGATACGGGTACATATACCCTAGGTATACGTATAGAAATCTTTGAGAAAACGGAACGAGGATTCAAATATAGCTATCTTTTGTAAATATACTTATATTGTTTTATGTATTTAAGTCTTTAAAAGTGATTAAATACATTACTTATACGATATATGTATAAACATTATAGGTCATAAGTATTTAAGTCAAATAACGTTACGTATGGTTATCGTTTTGAAAACTTAAGTTAGTAGTTTCAAAATATACTTATAACTTATTGTTATTAATACAAAATGAGATATTAAAACATTCTTAGATCATGTTAAATATGTATATATACATATATATACACAAACGTATAATTATCATATATTGTATAGTTCGTGATATCATCGGTCAAACTAGACGGTCAAACGTTGTGTAAAACTCTTTTCGAAAACATAAGTCTCAACAATTTGGATTGCTTATCATGTTGGTAAGGTTTAATTTATGTAAATATTAATCTTATAAGTATAGAACGATCGAAAAAGTGCGGGTCAACTTTAGGGTTTTTGCTTATCGTGTCGGAACCATATAGAGATTAGAGTTTAAATTTGGTCGGAAATTTCCGGGTCGTTACAGAAGCAGCCTGCACAATGGAGAACTCTTGACGAACAGTCTCACAAAACTGTTGTTCTCAGTGTTTCTGATGCTAATTTCATGCGAATATTATGCCTTTACGCGTGTATACGATAGGATACACCATTAGTTAGGTGGTTTAAGATGATGGTTGATGAAGGGTTGTATTAGTTGTTCTCCGATAAAAGTGGAAATGGGTTTGGTTGGATTGAAGGTCGGCTGCGAGACAAAAATAATAGCAGCTGTACCTGAATCATTTGTAGGAGGTTATGATCGAAGTAATACAGGAAACATAACGAGGGTTTCTCATAATGATGATAGTGTTGGGATAATTTAGAACAGGAGGGTGGAAGAAGAGGGTAGTAGTAATTGGAGTAGGTTCTTTACAATTATTTGTATACGTCTATATCTATGCATCTATGCATATATGTATACAAATGAATTCAGTGGAATGATTATAAAGAAAGAACAAGCATAGTATCCTCAATTTAATAAATCATGAACAGTTTTATATCACTCTCTTGTCTCCAATTCATAATTCACGGATCCCATATACAATTCATAAAGTAATAATAAAATAATAATTATAATAATATTTAAGAAATATAAACGTGTGAAAAGATTTATCTAGCAGCCACCCATTTTAAAATTATATGGACAATTTTTACGAGGTGCTAAATCTTGCTCCGTTGTTACTCAAAGGTGAAATAAAAAGTACTCCGAAAAATCCCAAATTTTTATATTAAGTTTCTTTAATTAATTTAGTCATTATGGTATAAAATTCGGTTATTAATTATTATATAAAAATTATGTTAATTATTCACTCCCAACCCCAAGTAAAATATAAAAAGTTTTAAAGTTCAACCAATAGTTCCTAAATACATTTTTAATAAGCCTAAAATTTATAGAACTCATTTTTGTATCACAATTTATTTTAAAATTTCATAAGTTTGAATTTAACTTGCTTAATATCACCATTTATTTTAAAATTTCATAAGTTTGAATTTAACTTGCTTAATATCAATCGAAACATCAAACGAGTATTACACTCATTTAATATTTATTTTTAATATAGCTTATTTACATATAGAGATATATTTTAAATAATAATTATTATAATATCTTATTTTTATTTTATTAATTTTTTTTAATAACAACAACATATAATACTTCAAATTATATTTCGAATTATTATTTATATATACATACACACATATCTATTTACAATTAATTCTTCGTGAATCGTCGGGCATAGTCTGAGGTTAAATGCATCCGTGTAAACAGTTCAATAATTTTGAGACTTGGTTTAACAGGCTTTGCTTATCATGTCAAAACCATATAAGAAATAAGTTTAAATTTCGTTGGAAATTTTTGGATCGTCACAGTACCTACCCGTTAAAGAAATTTCGTCCTGAAATTTGAGTGAGGTGGTCATGGCTAACCATAAAAATGTTTTCATGACGAATATGAGTTGATAAATAGAGTTTTATCATCGTTGAGTACTATAGATAAAATGATTCGATTATTCGAAGGGTACGAATGAAGCTATCACAAAAGAGTGAAATGAATAAATGCAGATTCGTCTTGTCTGTTGACGTAGTCACGGTTGATTTCCGAAAATCAAGGAATTTAGAGGAAATCTTCGTAATAAGATTTGGTTCTTCGGTAATTAAGGTAATTAAAATCTTCTTTGTTTAAATGCAATAATCTGTTTCGATTGCTCTGTCGGATATTTCACTATAAATCCACTCTCTTCATTTCCTTTATATTTTGGAGTTCCATCCTTTTGTTTTCTCTTCTCGACTTTAAATCAAGCGAGTAATGGTCCAGAATTCGTAGATATGGAGTTCTAAATGAACTTGACTAACGTTCTAAGAGAAAAATTGTAATAGCACGATCTTGATTGATTAAATTACCAGAATTCAAGGAGAAAAGATATAACTATCAGGAAGATATGTTCTCGATATGTTTGGAGATTAGATAGAATATAAGAGTTGTGTAACATGGCACATGATGACGTTATGGTCTGTGAATCATCACGTTCCATTAGAAACTCATCATGACTTACTGTAATATAATCACGTTGATCAAGTGTCATTATATTATACTAACTCATGCTTCAGTTCCCAACACTTCTTCAAAACATTCATATTTTAATTCGAATTTTTCAGAATTTAGAAAGTAAAACAGTTTCCTTTCTGATGTAACACTGATATCGCAAAAAGATAAATGATTTTAGATAAGAATAGTTATCTTCAGAAATATCGAGGATATTTATAATGAAAGATACGATGATATCTTAGAATTTTTAATATCAAAGGATGATGAGGATTTGTCCGTAACAGTGTAGAGTCAGGAGCAAAGTATTCGTTAATAACTTCAGCAGATACTGAATCATTTGGATTCTTTGAAGGCAGGTTTAGTCTTTGTGATTTGTCCACGGTCTCCTTCATGATTTGTTCAATTCGTTTTCCAATTCCAAATCTTCTCTTTTTCTAAGCTTTGCCAACACATTATTCTTTATCATCAAACTTCCGACAGTTAGGGTGGTTTACAGTTGTCTACAGTTTCTGCTGCTTCGTTCAGCTTCTTCAAAAGTTGGAGTTTCGATTCGTAAACTGGGTGCTTTTCAGAATTTCAGAATGGAAGATCATAATTCTAAGAGATAAAGGTTATATGTATACATATAACTGTTGATGTAGAAACGCTGCGAGATCCAAAATACCGATTGCTGATTTTCGGTAATGGGTATGGTAATTATTGTTACAAGATGTAGATGAATACATGATAGGGTTTAAATGAATATAATGTTTTTTTGGAAAGTCAAAGGTCAATGAAGTTGCTGGTAAGTTTACTGCTAATGTGGTGGGATATAAACGGTTCCCCGGTAACGATGAAGAAAAGAGCATCGTATATATCAAGGTTATAATAAGGTTAATTTGAATGAAAAGTCGAAGTTGTCTTGCTGGAGCTGTGACAAAATTTGCTATTTTGAAAAGGGATTGTAAAGTTATTTTCGGTAATAACAACGCCAAAGGAGCTAGCACAGATACGTGTTAAACGTTTACTCAGGTTTCGAGTGTTTTTCTGGTGCATAACTATATGCATAAATCTTTCCTTCCGTAGATGAAGTGCGGTTGGTTCATCCTCTCAATTGAGGTATTTTCAAGAATCATGAAAAGTTTGAACACAGATTGTAATCGTCAAGATACATATGAGGTTTAAGATGAAATCAAGTGGCAAACTTGAATAATTGTTTAGTTTCATATGTTATAATCAATATTTTAATTCATTTTAATTGTCCAATGTTGGCAGTCCACAGTTAGTAGTCCACAATTAGTAATTCAATAATTCATATATAGTTTAATATATAATATTCGAATTAATTAATACGTATCGTGACCCATTGTATACATGTCTCAGACTCGATCACAACTCAAAGTATATATATTATTTGAGAATCAACCTCAACCTAGTATAGCTAACTCGAGCATTACTACATATAGAGTGTCTATGGTTATTCCAAATAATACATATAGATGACGTCAATATGATATGTCAAAACATTGTATATGTGTCCCGATATTTAAAGTGCGTAAAATAAATAACAGAAACTAAATGACGATAAATAAAATTGCGAGAAATTAAATTGCGATAAATAAATTGCGATAATTAAATTGCGATAAATAAATTGCGATAAATAAAATGTAATACGGAATTAACAGTTAGCTAGGAACAGTTAGCTAGGAATAGTTAGCGTGGATTCTTAACAAAATTTCTCATAATTAATTTGTTTGTTTCTAACAAATTTTATTTTGTCCAATATTTTCTTCATTATGCCACTTGTTGGAATCTGATAGATCAAAATCCAAATATGAAATTGAAAGAAAATGATTATTTTGCGGTGAACAGATACGTATATCTGTGGATGTAAGTAGGATAGTAAATGACTGTTGAATCAAATTGGAAGAATGTACAGTGTAACTTATTAATGTGAAATCTAAATATTCCTCGGGCATTACCTACCAGTTAAAATATTTTCACCATTAACAGTTTGTACGAAAGAATTTTTAATTACAACCTTTATTAAAACATATATACATATATATTTTTTCTTCAGATGTAATCATGGATTTAATGAGTCAATATGATATTAGACTCATTTGATTTACCGTTAGAACAAGAATATATAATCTCTAAAACATTAGAGATTATATAATCGCCATGAAGAACGAAGATAATTGATGTAGAATGATACGTAGAACGATGATTATACTCGAGGTACAGAAAGAGATGTTGAGGCATGGATTGTTGATGGTATTGGTGCTGTTATTGATGGTACTGTTGTTGCCGGTGCTGCTGCTGGTGCTTGTAACCTTTGCACCATATTCTCCAAAGCTACTCGAGTTCGGAGCTCGTTGACTTCTTCGATTACTCCGGGATGATTTTCGGTTCGGACGAGCGGATGAATTAGGTTTAGAATTTTGGATAGAATATAATCGTGATGAGTTACCCTGGAAATGAGGGAGAATGGTATTTCAGACAGCTTCGACGGTAAGTGTTTCAGGTTCTTCGCCAAGAGGTAGATTCGGTTGGTGGAAGGGAATTGCCTTCTTCTCGTTTCCGTTAATTAAGTCGACTACAACCCCATCAGATGAATTGGTTGATTCATTTTGGTGACGCTACTTTCGGAGCTTAGGTGAACATCCATGTCGGAATAGCTGTCGGGTTCCGAAGAACTTGAACTAGTGACGAGTTCCATTTCGTACTATTGAGTAAAGGGTTTTTCGGTATGAAATGATTTTTGGATGTCGGATGATATTCTAATTACATAAAATACTTATATATAGTAAAGAAGAACCCATAGATTACGGAGGAATTTGCAGAATATGTCAGGCAAAGTTTATAGTAATAGATACGCTAAGATATGAATTAGCAGATACGCTAAGATATGATTTTTGTCTATACACTATTCATGCAATCAATACAGTAAGATGTGTCTAGACTTAAGAATGATAAGCAGGAAATTTCCTACGGATGATAAGTAGATGATTTCCGACTAGAAATGATAAGCAAAACTTTTGACATGCAGACACGGTCGAAGTCCAGACTCACTAATGCATCTAAACAACTAACAGTTAGACACACTAATGCAAGACCTGGTTTGCTAAGACCACCGCTCTGATACCATATGAGACATCATGTAGGGACAACTACCATCCCACCCAGTTCCTTAACTATTCGGCGACCACTGAGTGTACCTCAGATACTGATTTTAGGGCCTGCCTCTCGGCTACTGCCAACCCTCGTAAGGGATCGCAAGGAGTAAGAGTCAATGCTTTACCACATGTCACACTATGAGAACCTCCTTTATGACTAACCCGCCACATATGGACGCGGTTATACCAGCTCTGATACCACATGAGACGACCCGTCCTAATCCATCTGGACGAATACATTACATTTGGTTACATCGCGAGGTACTTGACCTCTATATGATACATTTTACAAACATTGCATTCGTTTTTAAAAGATAAACTTTCATTTCATTGAAAGTTGACGGCATGCATACCATTTCATAATATATCTAACTATAAATGACTTAATAATATTCTTGATGAACTCAACGACTCGAATGCAACGTCTTTTGAAATATGCCATGAATGACTCCAAGTAATATTTCTAAAATGAGCAAATGCACAGCGGAAGATTTCTTTCATACCTGAGAATAAACATGTTTAAAAGTGTCAACCAAAAGGTTGGTGAGTTCATTAGTTTATCATAATCAATCATTTCCATAATTTTAATAGACCACAAGATTTTCATATTTCCATTTTTCATAAATATACATCCCATACATAGAGATAAAAATCATTCATATGGATTGAACACCTGGTAATCGACATTAACAAGATGCATATAGAATATCCCCATCATTCCGGGACTCCCTTCAGACATGATAAAATCGAAGTACTAAAGCAGTTCAAATTCTATGACTGGGGCTTGTTAGTGCCCATAGATCTATCTTTAGGATTCGCGTCAATTAGGGTGTCTGTTCCCTAATTCTTAGATTACCAGACTAAAAAGGGGCATATTCGAATTCGATAATCCAACCATAGAATGTAGTTTCGATTACTTGTGTCTATTTCATAAAACATTTATAAAAGCAATGCATGTATTCTCAGTCCCAAAAATATATATTGCAAAAGCATTTAAAAAGGGAGTAATGAAACTCACGATACTGTATTTCGTAGTAAAAATACATATGACGTCATTGAACAAGTGTAGGGTTAGCCTCGGATTCACGAACCTATATCATTTGTATATATATTAATATATATAATTAACATGTAATAATAATCAAACCCGTTTGTATATATTAATTATATATTACTTATTTAAAATAGTAATACAATATTTATATTGTTATCATATATGTATTTGATATTTTTCATATGAATAACTTATGATTTGGTAAAATAATGATTTTAATAATACTAAAACTGTGTTGATAATAATGATATTTAGGTTTCATAATGAAATATTAAGCTTTGATAATAATACTAGTTATTTTATTTGTAATAATAATAATAATGATATATTGAAAATAATGATACTTATAATAATGGTAATGCTAGTAATAAAAATAAGGTTAATAATAATATTAATAATAATGATAAAATCATGTCTAATGATAATAATAATGATAAAAATAATAATAATAATAATAATAATAATAATAATAATAATAATAATAATAATAATAATAATAATAATAATAGTAATAATAATAATAATAATAATAATAATAATAATAATAATAATAATAATAATAATAATAATAATAATAATAATAATAATGATGAGTAATATGTAAACTACCTCAAAGAAGTAGTCCTTAAAAAAATGCCCAAGTCCGATTTTGAACCCGCGACATCCCGCTAACCCGATAACAACCTAAACCATTATCATTACCAATATTGTGAACATCATCATCTTTACATCATTCTGTCATCATCTCTACCATCATACATCACCATAATCTTCATCTAACATTATAATAACGAAATCATCATCATAATCATATGCATAATCATCACCTTCTCGTTATACATTATGTCATAACCATTTCATTATCAATATCACAACCATAATACGCATCATCAATGTTCCCATCATTTCATCATCATTATTCTAGAACTTATATATGAACAACACTATAAAGTCATAATCTTAATATCGCCTAACATCATCAAATCATTTATGTAACATCATTGAATCTTAATGTCACGATCATAATCATCATTTAATCCTCATCATCACCTAATCATCGTCATTTCCTAATCATAATATTATCATTCGATATTATCTAATCTCACAAATCGCAATCCTATGGTATTATTTATTATCAATATACTATCATTATAATCGAATATCATAATCATCACCATATGATCACACCATCACCATCATTATTCTTCATCGACTTCTTTCATCATACATCGTCATCTTTATCCTAATCGTAATCATCTTCATTATCTTTTATACTTGTTACCTCATAACCATCATGCCATCATCATTATTATTATCCTATTATCATCGTCTAAAACAACCAAAAGGAACAAGGCAGCAGTAACAAGCCGATAATCAAAAGGCCATTTTAGAACAAGTTTGAAATCAAGTGTGTAGTGGGCTTCGGTCTAGTAGAAACAGTCATTGGAACATGGCCCAACATCTCAAGTCCAACTAGAAACCCACAAAAATATTACGGCCCAATCTAATTAAGAAAAGTTCACGGCTCAAATTATAAATCCAAAAGGAAAAAAAATACGGCCCAACTTCTTGATGTTTAGGAAAGAAAGAAATAAACGAGTTCGGTACACTGGAAAAGAAAAAGAAAAAAAAACATGTTGACCCAATCAAACCACTTTGTATAAAATAAATTTCATGTTCCTTTACTAATCAAGTGGGGTGGTTTGGTTGTAAATGTCGGCCAATAAGTAAGAAAAGAAACATGCACCTATAACTGTATTATTTGTTTATTAGCAAGTGGGTTACGTTTGGAGATTGAACAACAGAAGTGGCGTTGGCTTTGCAGAAGAAAGAAGTTGGACAGCAGTCGTAGGGTGATGTTCAAAGGTGGTGTTCTATCAAGAGTACAACTAATAGTAGTTGCTCTCGAAGGGTAGAAAGGTTACGGGTGGTCTTGGCTATTTGCGTGAGTTGAACCAGAAACAAAAAAAGATCATCAAGTTTCATGATGTATGCGGGATTGGGTTGATTTAAGATTTATAACTTGAAACTGAATAGTGGTGTTTCGATTATGAATAATGAGAAGAAGATAAATACTTAAAAAAAAAACAGCAGCAAGTTCACCTTATTAGTATATTGTATTATTGAGTGGTGATTGATTGAAGGTGGTGAATGTTGTTTGTTTGCAGTGGGTGACGGGTTGATGACCTTGGGTCGAACCATAAACAAGGGGTAGTAGAAACCATAATCAGACCGTAGGTGATATGGTTGGGTGGTTTAAGATGAAGGGTTGTATTAGTTATTCTCGGATAAAAGTGGAAATGGGTTTGGTTTGATTGAAGGTCGGCTGCGAGACAAAAATAATAGCAGTTGTACCTGAATCATTTGTAGGAGGTTATGATCGAAGTAATATAGGAAACATAACGAGGGTTTCTCATAATGATGATAGTGTTGGGATAATTTAGAACAGGAGGGTGGAAGAAAAGGGTAGTAGTAATTGGAGTAGCTTCTTACCAATTATTTGTATACGTCTATATCTATGCATCTATGCATATATGTATACAAATGAATTCAGTGGAATGATTATAAAGACAGAACAAGCATAGTATCCTCAATTTAATAAATCATGAACAGTTTTATATCAATCTCTTGTCTCCAATTCATAATTCACGAATCCCATATACAATTCATAAAGTAATAATAAAATAATAATTATAATAATATTTAAGAAATATAAACGTGTGAAAAGATTTATCTAGCAGCCACCCATTTTAAAATTATATGGACAATTTTTACTAGGTGCTAAATCGTGCTCCGTTGTTACTCAAAGGCGAAATAAAAGGTACTCCGAAAAATCCCAAATTTTTATATTAAGTTTCTTTAATTAATTTAGTCATTATGGTATAAAATTCGGTTATTAAATGTTATATAAAAATTACGTTAATTATTCACTCTCAACCCCAAGTAAAATATAAAAAGTTTTGAAGTTCAACCAATAGTTCCTAAATACATTTTTAATAAGCCTAAAATTTATAGAACTCATTTTCGTATCACCATTTATTTTAAAATTTCATAAGTTTGAATTTAACTTGCTTAATATCAATCGAAACATCAAACGAGTATTACAATCATTTAATATTTATTTTTAATATACCTTATTTACATATAGAGATATATTTTAAATAATAATTATTATAATATCTTATTTTTATTTTATTAATTTTTTTAATAACAACAACATATAATACTTCGAATTATATTTCGAATTATTATTTATATATACATACACACATATCTATTTACAATTAATTCTTCGTGAATCGTCTGGCATAGTCTGAGGTTAAATGCATCCGTGTAAACAGTTCAATAATTTTGAGACTTGGTTTAACATGCTTTGCTTATCATGTCAAAACCATATAAGAAATAAGTTTAAATTTGGTCGGAAATTTTCGGGTCGTCACATAAATTTCCTTAGCAACGGTGATTTCATTAAGAAACACAACGACACTGTCACAAAGGACCGAGACATCCCAATTTTGAATCGCTAGATGATGTTGATCAATTCGACCAATCGCCTGAAAAACAACTGAAAGATGGCGAGTTTTTTGTTGGGGGAAATTCAAAATAAAAAAATGCTAGTCCCAATGCCCCTCTTTTCCATGTTGAAAGTCAACCACCAGAGGTAAGAGAAAAGACATTTAAAGAGGGGTCTGTAACTTTGAATGGCTCAAAGAAAAAAGATATTTACCTTAATGATATCTATGAGACATCTATTAGATAATTGAACCATTTTAAGGATAACATATCCAAATAACCATTGGGTAATATCTTGTGTGGGGGAGAAGGATATCTTAAACTCTAAATTAAGTTATTCAAAAATTTTAAAGTGCACTCGAAAAATGTAAATCCTTAACAAGGTACTTATATCCCCATCACCTACTAGTACTTCACCCATTTCAACACAAAAAGTCGTACAAAATACTTCTCCCATTTTTTTAGCCAATTCTAATCACATACAAGAGAATACCCCTATCGTAGATTTACATACTTTCGATCCCATTTCTTTGAATGACCATGAAGATTGTGAGGCGAAGTATTGCGGAGCTTTATGCACTATTGCTCGAAAAAATATTCAAAAAGACAAGGAATTAAGCGTTAATGACTATTTTTCTTTACATCATAAAAGTCCTGTAAAGTTAAATAAGACTAGAGCTAAAAAAAGATTTAAACGAGGAAATTATCGATGTTGCAGAGTTATATGAAATTAGTGGGACTACTGAGCTAGACGAAGTCTCGGAACACACTAAAAGCACAAATCCTTGTAAAGACATGACAAGGTCAATTTTCTAAAAGGAGCAAAAAATACGACTATTAGAAAGTCAGTGAGCTTATGAAGGGCATCGAATATGACAGTTTAGAATCGCTAAAAAGGTATGAGGGTGACCTCTTAAAACACCTGGGACTCGAGAATAATTCTAGAGTCATCAAAGTTGGCTCAATGGCTAATTTTTATCAAGTTCAATTCATAGCAATACAATGGCTATCGACTATTACTCTTTCTCCTTTGATTACGAGCCTTAAATGGTTTGGTACTTCCATGTCTGCTTCCCATAGCCACAATTCGATTGTAGTGAAGCTTCTCAATTGTTTGCGCAACTGTCTATTGTTAATGTTTCCTGTTCGTGAGCCGACAAGGTCATTGGACTCTTGTAGTGACCCGAACTTTTCCATGTTTATATATATTAAATGAAATTGTTATTTACATGATTAAGTGTTTCCAACATGTTAAGCAATCAAACTTGTTAAGACTTGATTAATTGAAATAGGTTTCATATAGACAATTGACCACCCAAGTTGACCGGTGATTCACGAATGTTAAAACTTGTAAAAACTATATGATGACATATACATGGATATATATATATAGTTAACATGATATTATGATAATTAAACATATCATTAAGTATATTAACAATGAACTACATATGTAAAAGCAAGACTACTAACTTAATGATTTTGAAACGAGACATATATGTAACGATTATCGTTGTAACGACATTTAATGCATATATATCATATTAAGAGATATTCATACATCATATTATCATGATAATATAATAATTTAAAATCTCATTTGATATTATAAACATTGGGTTAACAACATTTAACAAGATCATTAACCTAAAGGTTTCAAAACAACACTTACATGTAACGACTAACGATGACTTAACGACTCGGTTAAAATGTATATACATGTAGTGTTTTAATATGTATTCATAAACTTTTGAAAGACTTCAAGACACTTATCAAAATACTTCTACTTAACAAAAATGCTTACAATTACATCCTCGTTCAGTTTCATCAACAATTCTACACGTATGCACCCGTATTCGTACTCGTACAATACACAGCTTTTAGATGTATGTACTATTGGTATATACACTCCAATGATCAGCTCTTAACAGCACATGTGAGTCACCTAACACATGTGGGAACCATCATTTGGCAACTAGCATGAAATATCTCATAAAATTATAAAAATATGAGTAATCATTCATGACTTATTTACATGAAAACAAAATTACATATCCTTTATATCTAATCCATACACCAACGACTAAAAACACCTACAAACACTTTCATTCTTCAATTTTATTTATCTAATTGATCTCTCTCAAGTTCTATCTTCAAGTTCTAAGTGTTCTTCATAAATTCTACAAGTTCTAGTTTCATAAAATCAAGAATACTTCCAAGTTTGCTAGCTTACTTCCAATCTTGTAGAGTGATCATCCAACCTCAAGAAATCTTTCTTATTTACAGTAAGATATCTTTCTAATACAAGGTAATACTCATATTCAAACTTTGATTCAATTTCTATAACTATAACAATCTTATTTCGAGTGAAAATCTTACTTGAACTTGTTTTTCGTGTCATGATTCTGCTTCAAGAACTTTCAAGCCATCCAAGGATCCTTTGAAGCTAGATCCATTTTTCTCATTTCTAGTAGCTTTATCCAGAAAACTTTAGGTAGTAATGATGTTCATAACATCATTCGATTCATACATATAAAGCTATCTTATTTGAAGGTTTAAACTTGTAATCACTAGAACCATAGACAACCATAGACACTCTATATGCAGTAATGTGGGAGTTAGCTATACAGGGTTGAGATTGATTCCAAAAATATATATACTTTGAGTTGTGATCTAGCCTGAGACGTGTATACACTGGGTCGTGGATTGATTCAAGATAATATATATCAATTTTTTTCTGTACATCTAACGTTGGACAACTAGTTGTAGGTTACTAACGAGGACAGCTGACTTAATAAACTTAAAACATCAAAATGTATTAAAAGTGTTGTAAATATATTTTTTGAATATACTTTGATAAATATGTACATATTTGTTATAGGTTCGTGAATCGACCAGTGGCCAAGTCTTACTTCCCGACGAAGTAAAAATCTGTGAAAGTGAGTTATAGTCCCACTTTTAAAAATCTAATATTTTTGGGATGAGAATACATGCAGGTTTTATAAATGATTTACAAAATATACACAAGTACGTGAAACTACATTCTATGGTTGAATTATCGAAATCGAATATGCCCCTTTTTATTAAGTCTGGTAATCTAAGAATTAGGGAACAGACACCCTAATTGACGCGAATCCTAAAGATAGATCTATTGGGCCTAACAAACCTCATCCAAAGTACCGGATGCTTTAGTACTTCGAAATTTATATCATATCCGAAGGGTGTCCCGGAATGATGGGGATATTCTTATATATGCATCTTGTTAATGTCGGTTACCAGGTGTTCACCATATGAATGATTTTTATCTCTATGTATGGGATGTATATTGAAATATGAAATCTTGTGGTCTATTGTTACGATTTGATATATATAGGTTAAACCTATAACTCACCAACGTTTTTGTTGACGTTTAAAGCATGTTTATTCTCAGGTGAATATTAAGAGCTTCCGCTGTTGCATACTAAAATAAGGACAAGATTTGGAGTCCATGTTTGTATGATATTATATAAAAACTGCATTCAAGAAACATATGTCGATGTAATATATTTCTATTGTAAACCATTATGTAATGGTCGTGTGTAAACAGTATATTTTAGATTATCATTATTTAATAATCTACGTAATGCTTTTGAAACCTTTATTGATAGAATAAAGGTTATGGTTGTTTTAAAAATGAATGCAGTCTTTGAAAAACGTCTCATATAGAGGTCAAAACCTCACAACGAAATCAATTAATATGGAACGTTTATAATCAATATGAACGGGACATTTCAGTTGGTATCCGAGCGTTGGTCTTAGAGAACTAGAAAATTTGCATTAGTGTGTCTTATCGAGTTTGTTAGGATGCATTAGTGAGTCTGGACTTCGACCGTGTTTTCTTTAAAAATGATTGCTTAACATTTTTGTTGGAAACTATATATTTTTAACATGTGAATATTATGTGATATATTAATCTCTTAACGTGTTTGATATTATGTGATAGATGTCTACCTCTAGAACAAGTTCTATTGACTCACCTAATAATAATGAAGAGTCAAATGTAAATTGGAATGATTCGTGGACTGATTCACAAGTTCCCGAAGAGGAACCGGAAGAAGAGTCGGAATCAGAAGAAGAATCGAAACCGGAAGAAGAATCGGAATCGGAATCGAAAGAAGAAATAGAACCAGTGGGGGAAATAATAAAACGGTTAAGTAGAAGAAAATCCTCAACCAACCGACCAAAGTTAATTATGGTCAATGGTGTTTCCGCCAAGGAAGCAAAGTATTGGGAGGATTTCCAATTCTCCGATGAATCGGATCCCGACAAGGATTCCGATGATGTTATAGAAATTACCCCAACACAATTTAATAAGGCAAAAGAGAACAATAAAGGAAAGGGCATAAAAATAGAGAAATTTGATTCCAAACACGATGAACTTTATATGTATCGTCAACACCCGTATTTCTTAAGTTGTGACAATAACCCGGGAACCTCTAAACCACCAGGTTTTTCTAAACCAATGTGGAAAACGATGGCTCGTATTAGGGGAACATCATATATCTTTAGAAACTTGGCAAAACGAACCAAAACCGAAGAAGAAGAAACGAGCAAGTCGGAATAAGATAGTTGTATTCGTGTGGTGTAATATATGTAATATAGTGTGCTTATGCTTTATGATATATGTAAAAATTGCTTGTATTAATAAGTATTTTTTTATGAATCTAACTCTTGTCTATTTTACAGTATAAAAACACAAAATGGATAGACAATCCAATATTTTAAGAGACCTACCCGGAGACATGATTGATGAAATCTTGTCTAGAGTCGGTCAGAATTCCTCGGCACAACTATTTAAGGCGAGATCAGTTTGTAAGACATTCGAAGAACGTTCCAAGAATGCCTGGATTTATAAAAGGCTTTCGTTCGAAAGATGGGGGATATCACATTGGGAAATCCATAAGTTACGATGTGTTTACTTTGACGCATATATTGCGGGGAACCCAAATGCTATTTTACGCAACGGGTTAAGAAATTATTTTGACTCAATATATCCGAATACAGGACTTCGTGATTTAGAAAAAGCGGCTAACATGCAACATAAAGAAGCATGTTATGCTTACGGGTTAGTAATGTTCGCTTCTCACCAAAGTGAGAACAAGAACATCGGGCTACAACTATTAAACAAAACGTTTCCACAAGTGACGGAGTCGGTAATTGGGGTAAGAAATGAGGTTTTTAGGTTATTACGAGACTGTTGGTCATTACGTAACCTTCATCCTTTTGACGACGTTACAACACATTGTCTTACTATCGGTCACAACGGTTATGTTCCACAAAACCAAGGATGGGAAGTGGTATTAGTAAAACCAGAATGCATGACTTGTTTCTGGACGTATGAATTACGTGTCTTTATTGCCTTTGCTGAACGCCTTATTTATTAACTAGAATTATCTTCGCAACTACTTTGTATCAAAGTTTTATGTGCTATATTTCATGCTATATGTAAAAAAAAAAGCGGTATTGTAAGTTTGCAAGTTATTGTATAAAGGTTTGAATATGATTTTTTTTTTTTTGTGATTAGTTTTTCATATAGAATTGTGGTAGTTGAAATGGTATGTTAGCTACTAAGTATGAACTTAAAGGGTAGGTACTACTCGAATTAAAGAGTATAAAACGCTAATATGAAGAAAGAACTTTTATAAATAAGTTCATATTACGCTACGAAATACTATTGACTACTCTTGATATTCTATATGATTAACTCGTTTCATTTAACTATTTTGAAGGAAATGGCACCGACTACTCGACACACCTTGAATATGAGCGAAGAGGAATTTCCTGCCTTTCTTGCTTCAAACATAGCAGTACAGGCTGCGCTACATACCAACAATAACTCCGAATCTAGCAATGCAGCTAACGGCGCAAGAAATCGTGTAGGATGCACCTACAAAGAATTCACTGCCTGTAAACCTTTAGAATTTGATGGAACCGAAGGACCGATCGGATTGAAACGGTGGACCGAGAAGGTCGAATCGGTGTTTGCCATAAGTAAGTGTACTGAAGTGGACAAAGTGAAGTACGCTACGCATACCTTCACAGGTACTGCGTTAACATGGTGGAATACCTATCTAGAGCAAGTGGGACAAGATGATGCTTACGCACTACCGTGGTCAGCATTCAAGCACTTGATGAACGAGAAGTACCGTCCCAGAACCGAGGTCAATAAGCTCAAGACAGAACTTAGAGGGTTATGAACCCAAGGATTTGATATTACCACGTACGAAAGATGATTCACAGAATTGTGCCTATTGTGTCCGAGAGCGTTTGAAGATGAGGAAGAAAAGATCGACGCGTTTGTGAAAGGATTACCGGAAAGAATCCAAGAAGATATAAGTTCACACGAGCCCGCCTCCATACAACAGGCATGTAGAATGGCTCACAAACTAGTGAACCAGATTGAGGAAAGAATTAAAGAACAGGCGGCTGAAGAGGCCAATGTGAAGCAAGTCAAAAGAAAGTGGGAGGAAAACGGTGATAAGAATCACCAATACAACAACAACAGCAATTACAACAATAATCGCAACAAATATCCCAACAATCGCAACATCAATCGCAACTACAACAAACGGCCCAACAACAACAATAAAAACAACAACAACAACAACAACAACAACAACAACAACAACAACAACAACAACAACAACAACATCAACTACAACAATCATCCCAACAACAATAACAACCGCAACAACAACAACAATCAGAAGCAGCTATGCCAAAGGTGTGAAAAGTATCACTCGGGGTTCTGCACCAAATTTTGCAACAAGTGTAAAAGAAATGGTCATAGCGCGGCGAAGTGTGAGGTCTACGGACCAGGGGTTAACAGAACGAAAGGAACAAATGGTGTCGGAATGAGTAATGGCGGAGCAAGTAGTGTCGGAGTAAGTTATGCCAATGTAGTTTGTTATAAATGTGGAAAACCGGGCCACATTATTAGAAATTGCCCGAAACAGGAGAACACAAATGGACAAGGCCGCGGAAGAGTTTTCAATATTAATGCGGCAGAGGCACAGGAAGACCCGGAGCTTGTTACGGGTACGTTTCTTATTGACGATAAATCTGCTTATGTTTTATTTGATTCGGGTGCGGATAGAAGCTATATGAGTAGAGAATTTTGTGCTAAATTAAGTTGCCCATTGACGCCTTTGGATAGTAAATTTTTACTCGAATTAGCAAATGGTAAATTAATTTCAGCAGATAATATATGTCGGAATCGAGAAATTAAACTGGTTAGCGAAACATTTAAGATTGACTTGATACCAGTAGAGTTAGGGAGTTTTGATGTGATAATCGGTATGGACTGGTTGATAGAAGTGAAAGCAGAGATCGTTTGTTACAAAAATGCAATTCCCATTATACGAGAAAAAGGAAAACCCTTAATGGTGTACGGAGAAAAGAGCAACGCGAAGTTAAATCTTATTAGTAACCTGAAGGCACAAAAACTAATAAGAAAAGGTTGCTATGCTGTACTAGCACAAGTCAAGAAAGTCAATTTCAAAGAAAAGAACATCAATGATATTCCCGTCGCAAAAGAATTTCCCGATGTATTTCCGAAAGAATTACCGGGACTACCTCCACACCGATCCGTTGAATTTCAAATAGACCTTGTACCGGGAGCTGCACCAATAGCTCGTGCTCCATACAGACTCGCAGCTAGCGAAATGAAGGAACTTCAGAGCCAATTACAAGAACTTTTAGAGCGTGGTTTCATTCGACCAAGCACATCACCGTGGGGAGCTCCTGTTTTGTTTGTCAAGAAGAAAGATGGCACATTCAGGTTGTGTATCGACTACCGAGAGTTGAACAAACTTACCATCAAGAACCGCTACCCACTACCGAGAATCGACGACTTATTTGATCAACTACAAGGCTCGTCTATTTATTCGAAGATCGATTTATGTTTTGGATATCATCAAATGCGGGTGAAGGAGGATGGTATTCCAAAGACTGCTTTTAGGACGCGTTACGGTCATTACGAGTTTATGGTTATGCCGTTTGGATTGACTAACGCACCAGCTGTGTTCATGGACCTCATGAACCGAGTGTGTGGGCCATATCTTGACAAGTTTGTCATTGTTTTCATCGATGACATACTTATTTACTCGAAGAATGATCAAGAGCATGAAGAACATTTGAGAAAAGTGCTAGAGTTGCTGAGAAAAGAAAAACTGTACGCTAAGTTTTCAAAGTGTGCATTTTGGTTGGAAGAAGTTCAATTCCTCGGTCACATAGTGAATAAAGAAGGTATTCAGGTGGATCCAGCAAAGATCGAAACCGTTGAAAAGTGGGAAACCCCGAAAACCCCGAAACACATACGCCAGTTTTTAGGACTAGCGGGTTACTACAGAAGGTTTATCCAAGACTTTTCCAGAATAGCAAAACCCTTGACTGCATTAACGCATAAAGGGAAGAAATTTGAATGGAAAGATGAACAAGAGAAAGCGTTTCAATTGTTAAAGAAAAAGTTAACTACGGCACCTATATTGTCATTACCTGAAGGGAATGATGATTTTGTGATATATTGACGCCTCAAAGCAAGGTCTCAGTTGTGTATTAATGCAACGAACAAAAGTAATTGCTTATGCGTCTAGACAATTGAAGATTCACGAACAGAATTATACGACGCATGATTTGGAATTAGGCGCAGTTGTTTTTGCATTAAAGACATGGAGGCACTACTTATATGGGGTCAAAAGTATTATATATACCGACCACAAAAGTCTTCAACACATATTTAATCAGAAACAACTGAATATGAGGCAGCGTAGGTGGATTGAATTGTTGAATGATTACGACTTTGAGATTCGTTACCACCCGGGGAAGGCAAATGTGATAGCCGACGCCTTGAGCAGGAAGGACAGAGAACCCATTCGAGTAAAATCTATGAATATAATGATTCACAATAACCTTACTACTCAAATAAAGGAGGCACAACAAGGAGTTTTAAAAGAGGGAAATTTAAAGGATGAAATACCCAAAGGATCGGAGAAGCATCTTAATATTCGGGAAGACGGAACCCGGTATAGGGCTGAAAGGATTTGGGTACCAAAATTTGGAAATATGAGAGAAATGGTACTTAGAGAAGCTCATAAAACCAGATACTCAATACATCCTGAAACGGGGAAGATGTACAAGGATCTCAAGAAACATTTTTGGTGGCCGGGTATGAAAGCCGATGTTGCTAAATACGTAGGAGAATGTTTGACGTGTTCTAAGGTCAAAGCTGAGCATCAGAAACCATCAGGTCTACTTCAACAACCCGAAATCCCGGAATGGAAATGGGAAAACATTACCATGGATTTCATCACTAAATTACCAAGGACTGCAAGTGGTTTTGATACTATTTGGGTAATAGTTGATCGTCTCACCAAATCAGCACACTTCCTGCCAATAAGAGAATATGACAAGATGGAGAAGTTAGCACGACTATATTTGAAGGAAGTCGTCTCCAGACATGGAATACCAATCTCTATTATCTCTGATAGGGATGGCAGATTTATTTCAAGATTCTGGCAGACATTACAGCAAGCATTAGGAACTCGTCTAGACATGAGTACTGCCTATCATCCATAAACTGATGGGCAGAGCAAAAGGACGATACAAACGCTTGAAGACATGCTACGAGCATGTGTTATTGATTTCGGAAACAGTTGGGATCGACATCTACCGTTAGCAGAATTTTCCTACAACAACAGCTACCATTCAAGCATTGAGATGGCGCCATTTGAAGCACTTTATGGTAGAAAGTGCAGGTCTCCAATTTGTTGGAGTGAAGTGGGGGATAGACAGATTACGGGTCCAGAGATAATACAAGAAACTACCGAGAAGATCATCCAAATTCAACAACGGTTGAAAACCGCCCAAAGTCGACAAAAGAGCTACGCCGACATTAAAAGAAAAGATATAGAATTTGAAATTGGAGAGATGGCCATGCTTAAGGTTGCACCTTGGAAAGGCGTTGTTCGATTTGGTAAAAGGGGTAAATTAAATCCAAGGTATATTGGACCATTCAAGATTATTGATCGTGTCGGACCAGTAGCTTACCAACTTGAGTTACCTCAACAACTCGCGGCTGTACATAACACTTTCCAAGTCTCGAATTTGAAGAAATGTTTTGCTAAAGAAGATCTCACTATTCCATTAGACGAAATCCAAATCAACGAAAAACTTCAATTCATCGAAGAACCCGTCGAAATAATGGATCGTGAGGTTAAAAGACTTAAACAAAACAAGATACCAATTGTTAAGGTTTGATGGAATGCTCGTAGAGGACCCGAGTTCACCTGGGAATGAGAAGATCAGATGAAGAATAAATACCCGCACTTATTTCCAGAAGATACGTCAACACCTCCATCTGCTTAAAATTTCGGGACGAAATTTATTTAACGGGTAGGTACTGTAGTGACCCGAACTTTTCCATGTTTATATATATTAAATGAAATTGTTATTTACATGATTAAGTGTTTCCAACATGTTAAGCAATCAAACTTGTTAAGACTTGATTAATTGAAATAGGTTTCATATAGACAATTGACCACCCAAGTTGACCGGTGATTCACGAACGTTAAAACTTGTAAAAACTATATGATGACATATATATGGATATATATATAGTTAACATGATATTATGATAAGTAAACATATCATTAAGTATATTAACAATGAACTACATATGTAAAAGCAAGACTACTAACTTAATGATTTTGAAACGAGACATATATGTAACGATTATCGTTGTAACGACATTTAATGTATATATATCATATTAAGAGATATTCATACATCATATTATCATGATAATATAATAATTTAAAATCTCATTTGATATTATAAACATTGGGTTAACAACATTTAACAAGATCGTTAACCTAAAGGTTTCAAAACAACACTTACATGTAACGACTAACGATGACTTAACGATTCAGTTAAAATGTATATACATGTAGTGTTTTAATATGTATTCATACACTTTTGAAAGACTTAAAGACACTTATCAAAATACTTCTACTTAACAAAAATGCTTACAATTACATCCTCGTTCAGTTTCATCAACAATTCTACTCGTATGCACCCGTATTCGTACTCGTACAATACACAGCTTTTAGATGTATGTACTATTGGTATATACACTCCAATGATCAGCTCTTAGCAGCCCATGTAGTCACCTAACACATGTAGGAACCATCATTTGGCAACTAGCATGAAATATCTCATAAAATTACAAAAATATGAGTAATCATTCATGACTTATTTACATGAAAACAAAATTACATATCCTTTATATCTAATCCATACACCAACGACCAAAAAACCTACAAACACTTTTATTCTTCAATTTTATTCATCTAATTGATCTCTCTCAAGTTCTATCTTCAAGTTCTAAGTGTTCTTCATAAATTCTACAAGTTCTAGTTTCATAAAATCAAGAATACTTCCAAGTTTGCTAGCTTACTTCCAATCTTGTAGAGTGATCATCCAACCTCAAGAAATCTTTCTTATTTATAGTAAGATATCTTTCTAATACAAGGTAATACTCATATTCAAACTTTGAATCAATTTCTATAACTATAACAATCTTATTTCGAGTGGAAATCTTACTTGAACTTGTTTTTCGTGTCATGATTCTGCTTCAAGAACTTTCAAGCCATCCAAGGATCCTTTGAAGCTAGATCCATTTTTCTCATTTCTAGTAGCTTTATCCAGAAAATTTGAGATAGTAATGATGTTCATAACATCATTTGATTCATACATATAAAGCTATCTTATTCGAAGGTGTAAACTTGTAATCACTAGAACATAGTTTAGTTAATTCTAAACTTGTTCGCAAACAAAAGTTAATCCTTCTAACTTGACTTTTAAAATCAACTAAACACATGTTCTATATCTATATGATATGCTAACTTAATGATTTAAAACCTGGAAACACGAAGAACACTGTAAAACCAGACATACGCCGTCGTAGTAACACCGCGGGCTGTTTTGGGTTAGTTAATTAAAAACTATGATAAACTTTGATTTAAAAATTGTTCTTCTGGAAAAATGATTTTTCTTATGAACATGAAACTATATCCAAAAATCATGGTTAAACTCAAAGTGGAAGTATGTTTTCTAAAATGGTCATCTAGACGTCGTTCTTTCGACTGAAATGACTACCTTTACAAAAATGACTTTTAACTTATATTTCCAACTATAAACCTATACTTTTTCTGTTTAGATTCATAAAATAGAGTTCAATATGAAACCATAGCAATTTGATTCACTCAAAACGGATTTAAAATGAAGAAGTTATGGGTAAAACAAGATTGGATAATTTTTCTTGTTGTAGCAACGTGAAAATTGGTAACAAATCTATATTAATCATATCCTAGCTAATTTATATTGTACTATACATGTATTCTAATATATTATGTAATCTTGGGATACCATAGACACGTATGCAAATGTTTTGACATAACATATCGACCCATGTGTATATATTATTTGGAACAACCATAGACACTCTATATGCAGTAATGTGGGAGTTAGCTATACAGGGTTGAGGTTGATTCCAAAAATATATATACTTTGAGTTGTGATCTAGCCTGAGATGTGTATACACTGGGTCGTGGATTGATTCAAGATAATATATATCAATTTTTTTCTGTACATCTAATGTTGGACAACTAGTTGTAGGTTACTAACGAGGACAACTGACTTAATAAACTTAAAACATCAAAATGTATTAAAAGTGTTGTAAATATATTTTTTGAATATACTTTGATATATATGTACATATTTGTTATAGGTTCGTGGATCGACTAGTGGTCAAGTCTTACTTCCCGACGAAGTAAAAATCTGTGAAAGTGAGTTATAGTCCCACTTTTAAAAATCTAATATTTTTGGGATGAGAATACATGCAGGTTTTATAAATGATTTACAAAATAGACACAAGTACGTGAAACTACATTCTATGGTTGAATTATCGAAATCGAATATGCCCCTTTTTATTAAGTCTGGTAATCTAAGAATTAGGGAACAGACACCCTAATTGACGCATTTCCTAAAGATAGATCTATTGGGCCTAACAAACCCCATCCAAAGTACCAGATGCTTTAGTACTTCGAAATTTATATCATATCCGAAGGGTGTCCCGGAATGATGGGGATATTCTTATATATGCATCTTGTTAATGTCGGTTACCAGGTGTTCACCATATGAATGATTTTTATCTCTATGTATGGGATGTATATTGAAATATGAAATCTTGTAGTCTATTGTTACGATTTGATATATATAGGTTAAACCTATAACTCACCAACATTTTTGTTGACGTTTAAAACATGTTTATTCTCGGGTGAATATTAAGAGCTTCCACTGTTGCATACTAAAATAAGGACAAGATTTGGAGTCCATGTTTGTATGATATTATGTAAAAACTGCATTCAAGAAACATATGTCGATGTAATATATTTCTATTATAAACCATTATGTAATGGTCGTGTGTAAACAGTATATTTTAGATTTTCATTATTTGATAATCTACGTAATGCTTTTGAAACCTTTATTGATAAAATAAAGGTTATGGTTGTTTTAAAAATGAATGCAGTCTTTGAAAAACGTCTCATATAGAGGTCAAAACCTCGCAACGAAATCAATTAATATGGAACGTTTATAATCAATATGAACGGGACATTTCAACTCTGAGTAACGACGACGATTACACTGTGGCAGAAGGTGTGCGAGTATTATTGCATTCGGCCCAACATCAGCCCCGAAATGGGCAAAGTATATTTGGAACAATTGTATTCTATCTAAGATTTTAGCTTTCCATTGGCTAGCACTGCAAAGTTGTATTCCGGTTAGACAAGTCCCTCGGTATCGACATATTCTTCCGATGGGCAATCGTCTTTGTGTTTTTGGTGTCAAGTACATGATGAAACACCAACATATTTACTTATGCATTGCTCATGGACATTCCGAAATGGGCATTAAAGATTCAAAATTTTGGAAGTTAATCAGCCGACTATTTTATGGGCAATTTGGACGGCTAGAAATGAAGTGAGATTTTCAACTCACGTTTCACTTATTGGTCTACTTTAGTTCGAGAAGTTAAGATGAAAGTTTATAACTGGGATTCATCTTTCATGTTACGCTTTGGACATCAAGCTTATGTATCGCCAACCCAAAGATTTTTGATTCGGAATGCTTAGGCTCTATCTTCAATATTCTTGTAATGTTTTGTGGTCATTTGTACTATCAATTTCGTTTCTCATTTATGTATTCTAACCCCTTGGGTTTAAATAATCACTTTGATGTTTTTTTTTAATATAATGCTCATTTTTCGCTAAAAAAAAAGAATACTCACGGGAGTATGATACGAATGAGGTAAGATGTAATTCATCTACTCTAGAATAAAAAGGGAAGTCATTTTTCCAACAAAAAGAGAGGGCATTAATGTTTGATATAAATAAATTTTTGGTATAAATATGATGTAATGCAAAAAAGGATAGACGGTCGTGGTTAAAAAATAAAAATAGGATCGTAGTTCAACCATCACGATTAAACCAGAACACAAAAACTTTACAGTTTATTATTTCACTATAGTACTCATTCACCAAAATTTGAACTTACTTAACACAACTATAAGCCAACAAATACTAAAATAAAATAAAAGAATATAAGCCTAAACAAATAAAGAGATAAAGCATAAAAAGTAGTTTGGATAAAACTTGAACAAATTTTTTCTAGTTCAAACTTCAGAATTTGATCCCGTGCTATCCTTGACCACGTCGACAACTACTAGGCCCATAAATTTGATCTATTTGTTCAGCCCAAAACTGATCCATTCTCTTAGTCCAATAATTATGAGGCTCAAACCGCGCAAACCCAACTTTGTTACTCGATCATGCATCATGATGTCCTTTAAGTGTTTCAGTTAGACTAATAGATCATGTATAAGTTGATTTTTTTTTTATCATTATATTATGAGTAGTGGCGACGGGGACAAAAGTTTGATGACAAAAGAAAATCTAAATATTGCATTAGAAAATTATGTAATAAAATGACTACTTCAGGTGTCGAACCTGCAACATATGCTCCATCAATAAGAAGCTCTAACTATCTAACTAACTGAGCTAATAACAATATTATTCTATATATTTCATATACACTTATATGTGTATATAGTTGTACCCGCAACCTTCAAATTGTTAGCAAAGTGCGCTAATCAAGTCATCTATACCAATCTTGTTGTATAATTCTTACATTTATTTTGTAACAAAATAACTTGGTATCATTTCTATTAAAATTTAATAAAAAAAACTTCCGAATAATATTCGGTTGTCGAGAGCGGATGACCCCGATTGTCTCAAGAGTCAAGATGGATCCGTCCTTGATTATGAGAATTAACCAATAAATGATGACGTCAGATAATAATCAGATAAAAATAAGAAAAGAAGAATGTTTATGAGTTTAATTGAAACTTGAGAAGGACTAAACTATTATTACCATACTAACTATTAGACAACACTTATGAATAGTATCAGGGGTATTTTCGTCTTCTCACCTTTTTTTCCCCTTCTTTCTCTCGAGTAACACTACAAAAGCCCCCCACACTTTGTTCAAAAATTAAAATCGGCCCCCAACACAGGGGGTTAAAGCGTCAAATCAAAATTTTCATAAAATATCTTAAATAAACTCCACTCAAATATTCAACATGTCATATCTTCTAGCTCGCAACGAGTTAAATTTTTCCGACACCATCCTTAAACTCGAAATAATTTTATGAACACAATGTCACTAACTATACGCAAAACGGACACTTTTAAAAAAAGCTAAATATTTAAGGTACTTTTCATATATGTTGATTTTTCACTCGCGGGCTCCGTAAGTAAACACAATAAAATACATTAAAAATCGAACCCCCGTCTCGAAGCGAGGGTTCGAAAACTAGTTATGAAAACAAAAGGGATGAAAAATGTAAGTTTATCAAGCTAACGGAGTTGTATACCCGTTTCCAACTCCGTTATCTCTTCACTTGGTTAATTAAACAACTATCTTCCCCTAAGTCTCTTCACATCACGAGTCGCCGTTGTCAAATCAAATCAAATCAAATCAAATCATCAAAACCCTAATTACAAAAATGTCGTCGAAATTCGGTATGGCCGGCGGTATACCCGAACGAAGAGTCCGACCCGTTTGGGACGCCATCGATTCTCGTCAGTTCAAAAATGCACTCAAGCTCTCTACCGCTTTGCTCACCAAGTTCCCTAATTCTCCCTACGCTCTCGTAAGTTTTCATATTATTTTCTCATGTTTTGTATTAATTCAGATTCAGTACTTCAATATTTAATATTTTAATATGTATTTTAAATCATAGTTTCTAACAGTTATGCCATAGATGATTTGTTGTTGATTGTTAAGTGCCTCAATTTGCGTTCAATCTATTGCAATTATTCACATATATAGTGTTTTTTATAATAAATGTAGCTTCAATAAATTCATTGCACTCAACTTGTTATGTTAATAACAATACTGATATTGAATAATCTAATGACTCTGAACCTTGGTGTTTCCAGTGTACAAAATTAGTAAAAGTTGGTTGGTTAGTTTGTTTTTTATTTTATTTTTTGTTTAATTAAAAAGAAAAAGTATGATATGATATGTCTGTATAGATTTGGTAACAACACATAGATCGTGGACGACAGTGTAATTAATCATTGCCATACAATCATGAAAAGGGTGTATAATCGTTCGAAGATGTGTTAAATGGTTTTGTTTATTAAGCTTTTAGCTTATTCCTTTACTTAGGAAGTGATTATGCCGGAATATTAATTCAGTACTAGGTCATATAGTTTCTTCCACACAGGCAATACTTATCGTCTATCTTTTTTGAATTGAAAGTACTAATCTAGGTGGTCCTTTTGAGCTTGAAGCTTCTCATACAGATTATTGGATGAATGATTTAAAAATAGTGTTGAATTTGACATAGTATTTATCTTTCATGTTTCTTCTTCGGTTAAATGAATCAATCACACTTTTAAGTGTTTGTATTTTTTTGAACTGGAAGTAAAATTTTGGGCCAACAACGTCAATAACCTTCGACACTATGAGTAGAGATGCCATTTGTTTACCTATGGCAGTTTGCATTAAGTGAACTTTTAAGGTCCCATAAGCTTTTATCTTCAAAATCTTGATTAGACTTCATGTTTAATTTTATAAAGTACGGCAGGGTAGAACCTGTATAGATAAAGCAGTACACTAACGTATTGCTAAGAGCTTGCTACCATAGTAAGATAGTCTTGGATTCTTGAATAGTTGGATGAGTTTAAAAACCCTTCTTCAGAATTTGAAACTGATAAAGGGGGAATTTGTTTGGATTAAACTTTAATTTTTTTTCTTCTTTTTCCTGTGATAATGTTGGAATTACAATCTTTTAATTTCGAAGTTAGAACATATGGAAGGTGTGATGTGCGTCACCGTTTACTGGTTTGTCTGATTCTTCAATAGGAGCTATGAACTAAATTTGTAAAATCGTTCTAACGTGATGCAGGCACTTAAGGCTCTTATTTTGGAGAGAATGGGTAAATTAGAGGAAGCATTATCTGTCTGCATCAACGCTAAAGATCTTTTGTATAAGAATGAGTCGCTCTGGATTGATGATCTTACACTAAGCACATTACAAATTGTGTTTCAACGGCTTGATCATTGTTAGCATTTTTAATTTATTCCCCTTATATATTTATGTTTCTTGTTACACAGTATTAACTTATAATTCGAATCACCAGTGGACATGGCTACTAGTTGTTATGAGCATGCATGTGGAAAGTTTCCAACTAATTTGGAACTGATGATGGGTCTCTTCAATTGTTATGTTCGTGAATATTCTTTCGTGAAGCAGCAACAGGTTGATGGTATCCGAAATGTTTTCATTTTCGTGGAATGCTTTTAACATTTATGTAGCTGTTAGTGTTAATATTTAGTTTGTTCTTTCTTGTCGTTGTAGACGGCAATTAAAATGTATAAAATAGCAAGTGAAGAGCGGTTCTTGCTATGGGCAGTGTGTAGCATTCAGTTACAGGTAATTTTCTTATCACACACACAAATATAATAGCTATCTATACACACACACACACACACACACACACACACACACACATATTCCAACATTTATTCGTTGGTCATGCTACATGATGTTTGTTTTGATAGGTTTTTTGTGGAAACGGAGGAGAGAAACTTTTACAGCTAGCTGAAGGTTTACTTAAAAAACACATTGCTTCACATAGCTTGCATGAGCCTGAAGGTAATGGATATATCCTTATTGTTATTAATTATTAAAAATTTAAAGATAATAATAACCAATGCGTTATTGAATAAAATGAATGGTATTGGTTGCAGCTCTTAGTGTATATTTATCTCTATTGGAACAGCAAGCCAAATATGGGGATGCTTTAGACATTCTTAAAAGCAACTTAGGGTCACTTATCATGATTGAAGTTGATAAACTACGAATACAGGTACTATCTGGCTCATTATAACTGTTATTATCATTTATCAATACTATTTTTGCTATCTTTATTTGCTTACGGTTATTACCTTTTTGTTTACTGAACTTAATTCATCATTATACATGTTGGATGTTTTTAGCATGAGTATTTAGGTTACTTATTTTTTTTTTCTTTCTCTATTTTGGTAATGCAGACAATATTCAAACGTGGTTTAACAAAATTATCTTTCTACAAAAACAATTTGAAAACTAAAAACTGGATGTGAACTGTTATAATTGTGGTTAATATTCTAACCATTCTAAAATTGGTTTGTCTGTGCACGTGTTTAATTCTAAAACGGATTGGCAAACCTGAAAATGTCAAATTAAAGCTTACATTTCATAGCCGACTTTTCCCAAAATTATAGGTGTTCTGTTCACTTAAATGGTTTTGAGACATCCTTTTCTTATTGTACACTAAATGTAAACACAGGGAAAACACAATACAAAACATTGACAAACAAGATTATAATAATAAAACAAGGCCATTGTTACTATATGCTGTTTTATACTCCTATATCGTATAAGTTATAATACAGCTATGTATATGTATTTTATGGTATGCATGATGTTGTTGCATATCTTATATACTCGTGCTCTTTAACTTACAAGTTGACAGGGGAGGCTTCTTGCTCGGGCAGGTGATTATGATGCAGGTGCAGATATATTTCAGAAATTATTAAAGTTATGGTATGTATATGTATCTACTCTCAACTACTTCCCGTTGCTGATGCAAGCGACACATCATCACTAATTCATTCTTTTCACTTGTAGCCCTGATGATTGGGAATGTTTTCATTATTACCTCGGTTGTTTGTTGGAAGATTGTACTTTACCCACGACGGCTTATAGCCCAATTCAAGTGTCAACATCAGTAAACTGCGAGCACATACACCTGGCTGATGATGTGGTATGTATGAATACTTGTCGGTTAATGTTTGTTAACATGTATTTTTTGAAGTTTATTTATTATTATTTTTTTAAAAACGTGTGTGCAGTTTGATCATCGCATATCACGGGCCTCTACGTTTTTAGAGAGTATAATAGAAGAAGTGGGTAGTGGTTCTATAAGAGGCCCGGGACTTGCAAATCTTGAAATTGAACGAAGGAAAATAATATTTGGAAAGGGTAATGCTGATAAGTTCATGGAAGACCTTATTCTTTACTTCTCCAGGTATAAATTGTATAATACAGATGATCATCTTTCACCAAAGCATATTATGACTTGTATTTTTTTTTTTATTTTTTTTATTTTTTTTATTTTTTTTATTAAATTTTTTTTTTTTGCAATAGATTTGGGCATTTGGCTAGCTTTACAGCTGATGTAGAGGTTTTCCTTCAAGTTTTATCTTTTGACAAGAAAAAACTTTTACTTGAAAAGTTGGTCAAAAGCATTGGTCCTTTTTCAACCTCATCGAGAAATGTTCTCGGGCAACATATTACATTTTTCAAAATACGAGAACTTATTGGTGACACCTTTTCACTTCATGATGAAGGTATACATTTTTTTATTGATCTTGTAAAATTTTATTTTCATATAATAACTTTTTTTCAATAATACTTACATTATACCGTTTGTGCAGAACTTGTGGGCTTTGCGGTTCAAATGACTGAAATGTATTGTGAAAGCCTTCCTTTGTCAAAGGAGTTGGATGTACAAGAGACTATGCACGGTGAAGAGTTTCTATCTATGACATGCAATGTGTTGGTTCAGGTTATTTAACTTGCCTAATTTATTTATTTTATTATTCTCTATTTGTTCATTTCGATGTATAATTTGTGAAACTTATATATTGTTATTGTGTAGCTATTCTGGCGTACAAAACACATTGGATACCTGTTAGAAGCTATTATGGTGTTGGAACTTGGCTTGACAGTTAGAAGGTTTTATGTCGTTTAAAGATATAACATTCATCTTCATTGCCTACATATATTATAATATTTATAAAGTTTTCATTTTGGCAGATATGTTTGGCAGTACAAGATTTTGTTGTTACACTTGTATTCTTTATGGAATGCACTTCCGTTAGCATATGAACGGTATGATATTTCATGAATTGCTTGATTCAATATTATATGTATTATGCTAATGTTTGGCAAACGGGCCGGATTTGTTTTGGTCAAAACGGGTCATGGGTAGAACGGTTCTCAATTCTTAAACACGTTGGGTCGTGTCAAGACCCATTTTTCCCTAACGGGTTGGGTTGGGTTGGGTTGGGTCTACTTAGCCAGGCATATGTATTATGATATGCGTTTTAATGTCTTTTTGTTTGTTACTATTTTCAGATATAAATCATTAGATGTGAAGAACATCCTTCTAGAAACTGTCTCGCACCATATTTTTCCCCAAATGCTGACATCATCCTTGTTGGCGGATAGTAGTGATCTTTTGAAGGGTTATTTACGGTTCATGGACGACCACTTTAAGGAATCAGCCGATCTTACCTTTCTTGCATATCGTCATCGAAATTACTCAAAAGTGATTGAATTCGTTCAGTTTAAAGAAAAATTACAACATTCCAGTCAGTACTTAACATCAAAGGTTGAGGAGTCGATTCTACAATTAAAACGGAAAGCAAATAGCATTGAAGAAACAGAGGTATATATTATTCAACTCCCTGACACAATCGTGTTCTATTTGTAAGAAAATATTTAAATTACGTTTATTTATTTTTTCTCTAGGCTGTACTTGAAAGCCTGAATTATGGAAATGAGTTTCTTGATGTTGCCAATGAGATTCAATCCAAGAAGCTGACCTTTAATGAAGATCTGAAGCTACGGCCTTGGTGGACCCCATCATACGACAAAAATTACCTCTTGGGTAAGCATGACCTCTATCCTGATGCAGTCAATGAGAATATATATATATTTTTTGAGATGTATAAAGACTATTTCATAAATTTACTCGATATTTTAATCCGGCGTCAACAAAAATGGTGGGCGAGACATAATAACTGAGATAGTCCTTGTGGTTTGTAGCAAGTTGTTGAAATAGTCCTTAGGATTTTTTTACCGAGATAGTCCTCGTGGTTTGTAAAAGTTGCTGAGATAGTCTTCTTTACTCGACCGTCAGTAAAGAGGACTATCTTAGCAACTTTCGCAAATCATGAGGATTATATCATTTTTTTTCTAAGGACTATTTTAGCAATTTGCTACAAACCACAAGGACTATCTCATTAATTGTGTCAAAAGGCGAGTATACTAGTGTTATTTTCCTTCTGGGTCTCTTTGCATTGTGACTCCTAATTAACTCCATTGTTACAATTTTCTGTATTGCATGCAGGACCATATGAAGACGTTTCTTGTTATTCCAAAGAAAACCTTGTATGGACACTCATCTCTATCACTGTAACATTATCCTACTTCAATGATTAATCTTGTGTTTAAAGAAAGTAATAATGTTTTAATTTCATTTTGAAATTAATTAATGAATGCTTATTGTCTGGGTTCATTAATCTTCTATTTGCAGCAGGATGAAGTTAAACAGAGAGAAATAAAGGTGAAAAGAAATATAGAAAAACGTTCACTACTTCCACGTTTGATCTATTTGTCAGTACAATGCGCTTCAGCGTCAGTTAAGGCAAAGTCAAACATCAACGGTTTTGACTCCAAAGATTCTTCTGAGCTCAAGTGCTTGATCGAATCTTTCGCAAAATTTTTTGGGCTCGCATTCCAGGATGCAGCGGAACTTGTTATTGATGTTTCTTGCGGTAAAAAATCTATAGAGGTAAGAAACTACTAATTACTTTTTACTTCTGTCAAACGTTATCAATCTTTTTTCTCAAAGTAGAGTCAACTTAACTTTTTATAGAGGTGGCAAATTGGATGGGCCGGCAGGATGAGTAACAATGGGTCGGTCACCGGAAAACTTTTTGTATATATTTTTGATAAATAATTGTGTGTCAAATATTATTACAGCACGTATATTACAAGATAATCTAACTTCTTAGATATTTTAACCTCTTACATAAAAATGCTTAACGAGATTGTCACACATCATTTAATGTTCAGTGGCGGAATATAGTGTTCCTAAAGGGGGTATCTGACCCACTTGGATTTAACGGAAAAAAATGTACACTAAAAATTTTTTTTTAGTAAAAAATAAGATTTTTTTTAGTGTTTACATTGTTGAAAATAAAAAAATTAATTAAATGTACACCTGCCCCATCTGTATCCGGGTTCAAGTTCTGCCACTGTCAATGTTCAACT